>NW_019154105.1:53568089-53891801 GCF_002288905.1 Enhydra lutris kenyoni
TATAAAGAACATTCCAATTGGAAGGATGAATGTGAGTAAAAGGCAGTGTGTCAGGCACTGTTCAGTTGATGACCCAAACCCCACCGGCATTTCCTTCTCCCCAGCCATCTTACAGGTAGGCAGCTATGATAGAGTGCTGGCCAATGAGAGTGAGCCCAAGACTGCTGGGGAGGGGTTCTGAGAGAGTATCTACTTTATTGAAAGGAAAAAAGAAAAAGAAAAAAGTATGCAAGAAGCTGATATAACCCTTTACTTCTACTTCTTTCCACTTCACCATTTTCCTTGTCTGGAAATGTGGAAGGAAAGTCAGGGATGCAGCAGCCATATTGTGAACATGAGGTAACAATCACGAGGACAAAAGCAAACATACTCAATATGGTACAACAGAAAAGCAGAAAGAACTTACTGCCTATCTTTAAACTTTTCTGACATAAATGCCATCAGTTTGTTTAAGATTCAGCAAATTTTAAGTTCTATTACATGAATCATTCTTAACTGATACAGAGATGCTGGAAATTACAGAGTATATATGAGAAAAGTCAGAGCTGAGGTCTGGCAGTTAAACACATAGCATCCACATGTCTGTTCTGTTGGTGCTTACCTCTGCTGAACAGGTTGTTAAATAATTTGGGAATGACGACGCAGAATAACACAACGTTTAGTAAACTGAATGGTTTGAAGCTGGAATGAGACTGGCACTAGATTGTGCAGGACCTAAGATTCAAATGCGGAGCAGAACTTTATTTAGCAGAGAAGCTATAACATTTCTACATATGTGTGGATAAAACATGACATATTCATGGTTGAACTGAGTGCAGGAGTGAGAAGAGCTCTCGGAAATTCGCTTACCTTAGCACGGAAACCAGGAAGAACTTCACAGTATAGTGTGCTAACAGTTTGATTCCGTAACCTCTTAGTCCCTCAAATCACCCCTGGAAGTATATTTTAAAAATTAAATGAAGAGTATTTGGGTTATAAAATTCATAGTCTGGAGTAAGTCATTAGCTGGCTTTAAACACCTGGCTTCTCACCGAACCTATTTGCTTGCACTGGCTAATTTACATGCATGAGTAAGTAAAAATGAAGTTTAAGCTTTTCTCAAAATAACCTCTGGAACGAGAAAGCATCTTGCATGAAACAATTTCAAATATAATTACACAAAACGGAAGTTAAAATATTAAGCATAAAAATTCCAATTAAAGGAAATGGAAATGAGAAAGAAAACTGTGGATAAAATGGTTGCTTTCTTATTTTTAGGTTATATAACTTAATTTCACTTAAGATTTTTTTTTTTTTAACTTTCTCATTCTTAACTAACTACTAAAATGATAAACTGGGCAGTTAAGCTTTCTTTTCCTCTTTGCAGTTCTTTGCGGTACAGAACTAGTGGATGAATAGTCCAACTACCCTGAAATGCAGACCCTTTTTAAATTTTTTTAAGACCCTTTATATATTTTTTTCAATTATTTGAACCATTATTGAAAATGTATGCTTACACTCGCCTACACAGACAGACAGGAAGCAAGAAGCTGGCTTCGCAGACGTATTATTCCATTCGCAAACACTCCATGGGGCATGAATGGTCCAACTTGGTATTTCTCTAAGTGTAAAGTCTACTTTTTCAGAATAAAGCATTTGCACACAAGCTGACAGGCCTAATACCCTGATGGACGAGAGCAAAGAACAACTTTCCCTTCCTTGTCCCTTTCAAGTTGAAAAATCAATTGGAGATGGCCTTTCTGATCTGATTTTTTTGGACACATATACCAGCAAATAACTTCCTCTATTGCTAAGTTAAAATAGAAACTGGGAAACACTACTCCAAAATACTGCTGCAATTTGTCAAGCAAAAACAGTTTTTCCTCTACCTTCCGCAACTCACAGCAATATTTTTGAAGACAGAAATACTTCCAGCTCGTTAAAAACACTACTCTAGGATGATCTGTTATCCTATAATTTGTTGCAGGAAAATACATGCTGCCTCGACGATATCTATCAATATTTACATTTCAATACGCTCTTTCTGGATCCTTATGGAAGTGAACTGATATCTTTATTCATAAATTTGATTCAGAAAGCTTTTGAGTCTGGAAAGCATGTTCGCGTGTCTGTTCATACATTTCTTTCTTTTTCTGAGGGGAGCAGTCTTGCTGGAAGGCCTTTCATTTTATTGACTGCAGCTTATTATTATTGTAGTTATCATTAACTTACCTCAGATTTCCAGAAGAACTCTGATTAAGAATACATTGCTGTGTCCTAAGAATTTACCCAAACTAAAAGCCCAGTGGAAAACAGGTGGCCCTACTTTTACATATTACCATGGGACAGAAGTGAAACCCAAGGACAGAAACAAAATTAGGCAAATACAGATACGAAATCTTTCCAAGCTATTCTCTTGTCTGCAGAAATAATTATAGTAAGAAAAACTAGCACAGTTTAAATTATCACTGCAGATTAATGGACTATATCTTCATTTTGTTTTGTTTTGATAATGGCATTCTGGCTTAATCATATTTTTATTTTTTGCTGTATAAAGATCATACACATGTTTCACATTAAGAAAGTAACATAAATCACAAATTTGTATTCTATGATTTTAAAATCATGATTGTTTACTCTATATTAACTTTTTCATGAGATTCTCTATAAATTACCCACTAAATAACACATATTTTTAACAAGACATCCGAAGCAGAATCTAGTTCCCAGGTTTGTTTTTACTTCATTGCTTTTATTCATATATCATAGTTTAATAGACCATAAATGCTGTTATTTTTCAATATTTAAAGGTGTACTTAACCTACAGACTGAGTCCCAAAGTGATTTCTTAACATTAAAATCTCTCTTTCAAATATTTTCATTCCTCTTGGAAAATAAATGTTTAAAGGAAACATTTTAATATTAAGAGAAAAAAACCACTGTCAATATTTAAGTTGTAAAACAGAAGTTTGTGGTTGAAATTAATTCATTCATTAAAAATAGACAGGAAAGCAAAATCTTCAGGATAAAGTTCAGGAAAAAGCTTATAGTTCGTGCTTAAGTATTTAAAATACAGCCTTAGATACAAAAATGTGTATTTTTAATGAAAATATACATGCTTCTGGGGACTGAAAACATACAAAGTTGAGAAAGCAAAATACAAAAAATTAAAACATAGCACTTTCAGAATATACAAATCAACTGATATGCACATAACTCACATTAAAATTATGACAATTTGAAAACTGGCTTAGAAAATTAAACTATGAAAAACAAGCTGATTCATTTTCTCCCCAAATCCTCAGAATCCAATGAAAGTATTCAATCAGAGCCCGCCATCTCTCAAGCACCCTGTACCCTTACTGCTTTCCCCAAGATTTTGTAATATGTTCCTGTTAGGGTGGTCCCCCACTGCCCTTAGCCACTGTCCACTCCCGGACTCCAAACTCATCAAAAGTTTTAAGTTAGGTGAATAGAACCAGTGGTGTAACTCTTCATTGGAAATCATTATGTCCTTTGTTCTGGTCTAACAATCTCAAGGGTAGTCTGAGACTCTCTCAACCTACCTCACGGAGGTCGCCATCTAGTGTGAGAGAGGAGGCAGGGAGGGAAAGGAAAGGCATATGCTAATTAGGCTGTTCCTCAGAAAGTACTTTTAGCTCAGGGAAACCAGCCATTTGCTCAGTATTTCTTTCTTCAAGTAGTGTGGCAGAACTGAACAGGAAAAAGAGACAAAAAAGAAAACAAGAAATGTATCATGGGTGGTGAATTTTGAGTCAAGGTTGAAAATCACTTTAAAGTTCCTGAATAAGCTCATTAAGAGAGACATTTAAGATTTCTCACTCAAAAAACTCCTGTTGTAGAATCTTTAAAGGTCTTACTTACTTTAAAATTTGCTAGTGCATTTGTTTTGTTTTTTTGTCTTTTTTCACTATTGCATTTCAATGTGATATATTCAATCAGGAGAGGCCAGAGTTTTTGATGTACCGGTACGTTTTAAATGTTCTGTTCTTTAATTTGAGGTTTAGTTTTTAAAAATAGTGCATACTTTAGATATTTAAGTATGCACTATTTAAGGGTAAAAATACAGTTCACTGATTATTTTCCCACTTCAGAAACGATTGTTTTTTTATTTTAAAAAAATGACCTTCCTACCACACGTCAATTCAGATTAATAAATTGTGAGCCCAGATCATGTCAATAAAACCATCAAGGCCTGGTTTTTTTTTTTTTTAAAAACTTCACCTTTTTTGGCCTGCAGATCATACAAAATTAAAAGGGGGAGTAATAATTTGTACCGTATAGGAAAGTGCATCATCTGCTTTCCCATAGCCCAGGACTATGTAACTCCTCAAAGTAGGACACAAGCTCTCCTTCTTAGGAGAGTGTTTCTTTCACTCTAATGAAAAGGATGACATATATTATAAAAATATATATTTTTCCAAAATATTTAATCTGGACTTAGTTTTATTAAAGAAAATTGTACTTTAAATTTATTTCCCGTGATTCTTCAAAACTTGAAGAAATCTAGTAGATTTTTCTTTTATAAGAACATGACTACTATCCACACAAAGTGCTTAGTATAAATGGAGAGTCTAAATACATATTTGTATAATTACATTAGTTGGTTGGCTGGTTGGTCAGCTGGTTGATTTGCTGGCTGGCTGGATGTGCATACAGATAGATGAACAGAGGAATGTATGATGGATGGAAGTAGAGAACAGAAGGAGGGAAGAAGGAAAAAAGGAAAGAAGGAATGTGCTCTAATAATGAAACCTAATATATAAAAGAGATATACCTGGAAAGAATCTGGATGGAGATACTATATTCTGCAAGAAATTCCTGGGGATTCTTTTGACATTGTTTGAAAACCACTCACCTAAGGAGTCTTTATACTAATATATCTGTTGAAGATTAAAATAAATAATAATCTGTAAAAATTAAGAGAACCTTCTTAAGGCAAATGAAATATCAAATATTACCTATGATCAGCATTATTGAGATCATTGATGAACAAAATGAGAATACAGATTCATTCTGACATAATAAGTAATAGCTGCTTAATGTCAGGTCAATTCCTTAAACTTTCTAACCTTCATTTTCTTTGTTTATAAAATAGGGTTGTAACTCCAGGCTGACTGTAAAAATTAGAGTTCATACATGCAGTGTATTTAAAATGGTAACTAGCACATAGTAAGCATTCCATAAATGGTCCTCACTCACTTTTTTTTTTTTTTAAAGGTATCATCCCTTGCAACTGTGATTGTTTCTAAGGAAACAGTATGTCTCATACACAGGTTTTAATAAATTATATTAACAAATCTAATATCTATTCCACAAATTCTGGCTTTAATTTATCACATAAATTTTTACATAATTTACATAATTTGTATAACAATTTTCCTGAATTCTCTGAGGCACTATGTTCCCTCTAAAGTAGATGGCAAAGAAGTAAAATGATTCTTTAAGGATTCACTGCAAGAAGAAAATCCATTTGCTAAGCACATTAAAATTTACAAAGTATTTTCACACTGAGAACTTTACAGTGAGTAAGAGAAAGCTTATTTCACAAAACAGTAATACAATCATTATCTTTATTTTATAAAAGAGGGCCCTGAGGTCCTGAGAGTTTAAACAGCCTACCCAAGGTCACAGAACTTTCAGGATTCTGGGACCTACTTTCAAAGATGGTGCACTTATTTAAAATTCATGTTATGCTATTCAAAGATTCTTTTTCCCTCCCTCTCCTTCATTCTTTCTTCCCTTCTTTCCCCTCTTTTTTTCTTAATAGCTTGTCAAAGGGAAGGCTTATATCCATAATTTGGACTCATGAGGTTCTCATATTAAAGCACTCCCGCACTGGTCTGGGATAAAATCAGCAGATGAAACCCTTTGGAAGTTCCAAGGGGAAGATCAAGCACAAAAGTGAACCGCCATCCCTCCCACTTTCAAACACATCTAAATTTCTCACCTCAAAGAATTAAAAGCAAAGACTCAAAGATGTTTTTAAAATATATAAATGACTTTGATTCAAGATTTCTGTATACCCCTTTTCTGGTTTTGTTCCTGTGCTTGGTTCAAACCCCAGAATTGCTTGCCTAGAGCCCAAGATCCTTAGAAAAGGGTAATGTTATCCTATTGATATTACTGACTTGAAACTCTCTCCCTTAACCATATCCCCTTGACTACCACAAATGCAATCTTCCCACCAGATGCATCTGAACTTCTCAGTGTATAATTGTAAGTGCTTTGTAGATCACCTCTTTATCCAGAAAGATGGCATATGAATACCTCAATACTTGGAATTCAGCATGCCATGCAAGGCCCTTTGTGATCCTGAATCTACAGACCTAATCAGGAAGCTCTCTGGACCTAACAAAACACACACTCTGTTGGCAAGTGGGACTGATCACCCACCTTTCTGTGCATCTGCACCAGACTGAATTGTCCCTCCTTTTGCTACTTTTGAACTATGTTCATGAACACATCCTTCAGGAGCCTACTCAAAGGCCACCTTCTCAATGAAGCCTTCATTACTGCGATAGGACGTTAAACCCTGCCTTCACGATTATCATAGTGGATTATAATGACTTTTTTTCTTTTTTTTTTTAAAGATTTTATTTATTTATTTGGCAGACAGACATCACAAGTAGGCAGAGAAGGAGGCAGAGAGAGAGGAAGGGAAGCAGGCTCCCCACCGAGCAGAGAGCCTGACGCGGGGCTCGATCCCAGGACCCCGGGATCATGACCTGAGCTGAAGGCAGAGGCTTTAACTCACTGAGCCGCCCAGGCGCCCCGATTATAATGACTTTTTACAGTTGTAATTTTCATGGGTAGAAGTTCCATGGAGTCAGAGACCATGTATCTCTGCATCTCTTGCTGTGGGCTTGGCATATAATGATCCTCAAAGATCCATAGTATTTTTCCTCGTTTCCATGGAAATATCAGATTATTTAAAGGGATCATTTTCTATGCCATGGGAGAACTCATCTCTTCCTATACTAATGAGGAAGTTAGAGATGTAGTGAAAACTAATATCCTCTAGAATAACAAATGACTAGGAGGAAGCTGAGTTTAATTAACCTCAATAAGCATGAGTTTCTCAATTTTCAAAATGGTAGCAATACTAAATCACAGGGCCATTCTTCAGATTGAGAGAAGTAAAACAGGTAAAACATTTTGGAGACAGATCGTCTTACAAAGAGTAAGCACTTGAACTCTTTCTCTCATCTTCTCCTTGATAATTATTTCAAAATCATCACAGTAAGCTTATTTTGATATTACACAGACTTTACCAATTCAAATTCACATGCAAATCAGACTCTCACGCTAATAACGACCAGAACACCACATTTCAATTTACTAAAGTAACCTGTAAACCACAATTAATTGTTCTGCCTTAAAAATAGAGTAGATGCCCACTGAAACAGGTAGCATATGCCTCTGCTTTATTCCTCCAGTTTGCTCCCAATACGCTGTTGTAATCTGATCACTTTACGATATCTAAAATATAACTTACATTAACTGAAGAAATTTCATCAGCAATTGACAAACAGATTCAATGATCTATCCTGAGGGACACTTAGGCTTAAGAAAATAGAGAATGAAAAAGAATATGAAGAACTATATCTGATTTTCTTGACCAATGATTTAAATTCTTATCCGCAGAAACAACATATGAATAAATCCAAATCAGTAAACCACTGGCCACATGGGCATTTAAAACTGAAAATTAGCATTATGAATACCCTTAAAATGCATTTATGCAGCAACTAAAATCCACGCATCAGAAGTAATTGTTTAATTAAATCAGTTAGGGGAACGTCTTCAAATAAATTTGAATGCACATGATATTACAGAGAAATTTCAATATCTAATAACTAATTTAATTGATGTAATTTACTAATAGCTATCAAAGGGTGTGTTGTTGGCAATATTAATGTTGCACAATTAAAATTACTGACAGAATTTGATGGTGAGCTGGAAAAAGAAAAAAACATTAGGAAACCAAACTCTAACTAATTTTAAATTTAGGTTATACATATCGGATCATATCTGATGATAGTATATCTTTCAAACATTGCAGAGCACATCTTTCCTTTCTTGTCCTGTATCACAAACCAATAATTTCTCACTATGTTTAACAAAAGAGAAAGACTGAAAATTGCCTAGTGCCTTTGAAAAAAAAAAAAACACGTTTCTTTTTAAAGCTAATAATGGCATACAGGTATTATGTAGTAACATATATTTAACTCATACATGATGCTATAATATTCCCAATATACTTTAGAATTAGGAATTTTGACAAAGAGTGGAAAATTCAAATCAAAAGTATTTTCAATTTGCTGTCAAAGTGGCAGAGCTATACTTTAAAGGAGAAAATAACTTAATATGAAGCCAACTAAGGACAATTATATCAATACTGTTTATTCATCACACCGATTTCCCAAAATCTTCAAGATTAACTCAAACAAATTTAACCAAGGAAGAAAGTGAATAATCATCTTCTTCTGTTACCTAATAACGGTACTTCTTTTTGGTATTTATTTTAAAACATAATAAAAGCATTAAATTTCCAAATCAAGATCTCTGATTTTCAACCTTTCGCAGTTTAAACAGGTAATGGGGATATGACACAATCTTGATAGAAACAGAGTCCAATTTCCAGACAGAGAGATTACAGTAGGTGTTAATTTTAAGTATTTTGAAACAATATTATACACTACAAAATACTAGCATCACAAAAATTTGTATCAAGTGTACTTGAAAAGGAAACATTTGATTTGTCTCAACTTGTAACAACAACGTTAAAAATTTTGGAAGTTTTTGCTTTGTTTCAAACATGCACACCCCATAAACCGGGAAGCTATTTTCTACATGTACAAGATCATTAGTTTACTAAAGAGATTTCAAACAGAAACACCAGTGGCTAGATTTCCTGAATCCTTAAGCCCTGGACTGGGAGGTATGGAAAGTGGCTGAAGAGCTTTGCGCTGAAGAAGGAGCGTTTCCAGGCAACCTTGCACAGTTGAGCAGCCACAAGCAACCGAAACAATGGCTAACACTGGCACAGATCCATTAAAGGGGAGTCTGCAGAAAGACTGTGTGTGTGTGTGTGTGTGTGTGTGTGTGTGTGCGCGCGCGCGCGCGCGCATGCACGTTTATCCTTTAAAAAAAAAAAACAGTTTAAATATGAGCTAGAATAAGTAGTAGAGAAATACTAGACAAAACAGTCAAGAGAAAATCTGTATAGCCTCCCTGTTTTTTCCATGGCTTTCAATGCAATGGACACTACTTGAGCAATGGTGAACCTGTTTGTGTGAACAAAACATTCACCTCTTCCTTAGTTATCAATCCACGTTATGACTACAGTGTGGTAGAAGCTACTTCTTATGCAGCATCAATATGGAGCTAGGTGATCTGATCTTGGACCACTGGTAATCTGGACGTTGGTACACATGTAGCGTGAAAATGGAAACACAGTAAAATGGAAATTAATGATACTTAAATGGTATTCTATTCTGGGATATTTGGCTGAGATAGAAAGTGAGCAGCAGAGTAGAAAAAGGTCACATATAGCCTATAGCCTTTCTCTACTCTTTTGTAGAAACATCTCTCTTAGAAACCCAAGGTTCTAGACCCCAAGTTTTAAATATATCTACTTATGCTAACTTGTGTTCTAACATTGATTTCTTATGTTTCTTTTAATGATCTCAAGTTACTGAAAGGCATTCCAGAATAAAATGGCCATTAAAAACAGAGACTGAATAATAAAGCAATCCAGATAGTTTTGTAATCATTTAGCTGGCTTCCTATTTAACAGTATTATTTATAGCTACTGCAATTTACAGTATTGTTTATTTGAGCTATGTAGTTTAAACATAAGCAGATTTCTGGCAATGCTAGCTCTTTAAAAGTCTCACTTTTAAGTGAAATGTATACAACGGGCTTATGAATTAAATGATATTAGATGACCAAAAAATAATAGTAATAATAATCAAAGTAAACTGTTGTCTACTTTATTAGCGACTTAAGAAGAAAACTGAGCTTGATAACAATCAGAGGTATATAAAAACCAGTATCTAACAGATAATCATTCACCCTCTGTTTACAGGTGGAAATCAGTCTGAAGAGACCACCTGAAATATTAGAAACAAAGTGAAGTTTAAACTTCACTAAAAAGTCATGGATTATACTATCTTCTTACACTTGATATGCATTAGATGACTATATTTATGTTTAAATTGTAACATACAGAACATGTTATACATAATGAAAACATAGTTTCTTATGTTTTAATTCAAAGGTTTCACTTCCTATGTGTTTCATACAAAGACCACCAGCATTTGTTACAAACAACAGCCCCTACAACAAGTTGTTCTTAAGAAAATGGCTTTAAGATGTCATCAGTCATGAACACACACCTTGCAACCAAAAACGACAGCAGAATATTCTCTCAGAGAAAATTCTACCAAAGAAATATGAGTAGTAATTAAACACATCACTTTTTTTTTTCACCAAATGAAATAAAACTAGCTTTCTGTCAGGCTCTTATAAATTCAGAAAACCCTCGAAGGCACAAATTACCCCCATTCAATGGCTTTGTAGTAAGAGGGATCTATAGAAGCAGGATCAATTTACAGACCATGGCTAAAGCTTTATCTCTTTACTAGGAGAGGAGGTGTTAAGCAGTATGATTTAATATTCATTCAACCAGAAGAAATGCATTACACATTGAAGCTATGTGCAATGTTGATAATTACACACCTGTTGCCATGGTAATTTTGGAAGCTGCAGTGGATATAATTAAAATTCCAAACCAATAAAATCACATTACCAAAACTTGGTAACTTTAATCATCTCAAAAATTAGAAAAAAACTTTCCAATTATTCTAAACAACAATTGATAAAAAGAAAGTAAAAAAAGAAGGAACATATAAGATGCTGTTCTTTCTTGCTCCTGCTATTCTGTGTGTGTGTCTCTCTCACATCACACATTTGCAGTTTCTTTCAAAAGTTTTTTTTCTTTGAAATTCTGACAGTAATTGTATTAATTCTGTTATCATATTTCAGCAGATGGTGACAATATATAATTAGATTTGGTGGGCTTTGCTCACTGAGATCAATTTCTATAGTTTCCTCTACTGTTTAACCATTTAGATTGTTTGCAAACCCTACTTAATAAAGAGTAAAGACATTTACAGCATGCTGTGCTCATTCACGCAAAAATATCGTCAGGTTGATTTTTTTTTTTTTTTTTTTAAGTCATGCAAGGTACCTCCATGAGCCTTTCCAAGCACAGGCCATGAATAAACGATTTATTTTTTAAAACAGTCACCAAAACTCTGGGACGTTTTTAGTGCCCTTAAAAATGTGCATGGTGATTGCACAGTTGGATGAGAATTTTGTGCCCTTGGTCATCCAATCAGTTCAGGACCCAGATTAGGACTGTCAAATTGTGTCAGGACTTTGCAGTGAGTGCTCACTAGAGTGCCTTTAATCCTCCAAGGTTTTCTCAAATGTCACAGCCATCTGGAGGAAAGGGAGCTTCCCCACTGGGCTCCACTGACCACAAATTACTTTCTAAAGAGAAGGACAACAATAGAAAGCAGTTAATAAATATCTGATTTTTTTCTCAGAAAAGGAAGGTAAAACACTACCTTTCCATCTTAATTTAGCATTATGTGCTTTTATACAATATACAAAAATGAGAAAATAATGCCTGGCCGGGATTTAATTTGAGGGCAAAAGCAAACATTGATTACAAAATTAAAGAAACATCTGAGAGGATATATGAGTAACTGCTAATGTAGTGCTCACTTTTCTTTGCTGTTTCTTCTGGTTTTAGAATAAATAACCATTTTATCCCAGGCAGCGAGCATGATTATTCTTAAGTTATGAAAAGTTCATATTATTCCGTGGTCCCTTCACTTTCCAAAGTTGAATGCACAGTGTTACCAAAAGCTTAGTAACTTGAGTTTAGAATAAGCTAAAGCTCAGTGCAACGTTTCTTCAGAATCCCCACTGCAAGTTCGCAAAAGAAATCTGGTTCTAGTTTCCTCGTTTAAGGATATAACTGTAATCCTCTTCTCTAAGGAAAGTCACTTCCTTGTCTGGCACAAAAGAGACTGGGAAAGCAGCTGCACTGTCTCTTTTAAGAGACGCTATCTGCAGCTGCATTCAGGACCCATAAGGTTCTGAGGTCTTTACCTGAGCTCTCCAAGTGCAAAAGAAAAAAAAAAAAAGTCGATAATAGGGTCATAAAATATTTTGTGTAGAGCATAGTAAATGATGCATGTGTCTGCTCCAAGTAAATACATGCTCTTTTTCTTTTATTCTTAAATGTCTGCATTATTTGCATTGGCCTCTGTCTTTATGATTATGCAATTTGGAAAGAATTTTTTTTTTTTTATATAACGTGTCTGGATACAGTAAAAAACTTATTCTATCACATGAAGCTTCATACCACTGTCATTATACTTGTTTGCTGTTGTTTGTTTGTTTGTTTCCCCAAGAATTCCTTTTTGGAAGTATCTTCTTCGAGTTCAGAATGAAATAATTGAGTATGTGCTGATTCTGCAGTTTCATCAGGTTATAAAATAAAGTCGTTTTTCTGTAAAGTTAAAACTCTCATTTTCTTGAAGGCCTAAAGTTTTCCCTTGCCAAGTGTTAACTCGCTGTTAGAAAGTACATAAATTCTACACCTGTCACAGATGCATCTCAAATCTGAATCGTACAAGCTTATTTTTCCTACTGTAATACCGTTAAGTCAAAAAGCAGACTTTAAACAAAGGCAGAATGTGCCATGGTCTGAGGACTCATGGAAGGCTTCTTCTCCCTGTTATGTCACACTACATTCTTGTGGCATCTCCTGATCACACTGTAGGTTTTATAAAGGTATTTGGTCTATAATATTTTGTCTGTATTGTAAATGCATTTACTCAATCAAATATTTCTGATGAGGCAAGACTTTCAACATCGGCCATGAAATTAATATGCTTTGAAAACTAGTAAATATGAAGGTCTAAGTTAATAGTCTCTTTACAACAGCCAAAATACGAAGCACCGTTTACCCAATTTGACATATTTATATACCCCAAATCTCTAGCTTGGTAATCAATATTTAATATGCATTTACAAACTGCTCTGCCTTTTAGCTTGTGTTAACTTGGGTGAGAAAATATCTTAATCCCTAATAAACAACATCACAGAAAGGATCAAATGTCAGTTAAAACAGGGGCACAAAACATAGGAGCTTTAACTGTTACGGTAAGAAAAAAGAAAAGGTGAGAAGTGGCTTCTATTCTGCACAATCAGCAGGAGTGACAGGGTCAGAAGAGGATAGGTAGCGTCATGTGATGAACTACCGTGACAATCTGAAGTTCAGTAACTGACACCTTAAGTGCCTGGTACAACACACTGAACCAATCGCTAGAACACTAAGAGAGCAATGGCTGTCCCTAAGAAAAATCACATACATAGAGGCAAACAGCTTTGACATTTTGCCAGCATAAACTGAGAGTCTATTCAATAAGCAACAGATGCCATGTCATTCTCTTCCTATAAAAGAAATGCAAATATCTCCATGATTTAAAAAAAAACAAAAAACAAAAAAAAAACCAAAT
The DNA here is from genome assembly GCF_002288905.1 of Enhydra lutris kenyoni. Classification (NCBI taxonomy): domain Eukaryota; kingdom Metazoa; phylum Chordata; class Mammalia; order Carnivora; family Mustelidae; genus Enhydra; species Enhydra lutris. Next base: position 53,581,694 of record NW_019154105.1, read on the forward strand.
GGAACCCAGGATTGTGATTGTCACATGTCAATCACACATAAATGCTGAGACAAGAACTGAGAACATCTAGGAGGAGCGCCCATCAGGAAGACAATCATTGAAACACAAGCTGCTTTATCATGCACGGAACTCTGTTGACATTCATGATTACAAACAAACTCTGCTCCCCGAGCAGGAGTATTTTTCAACACCTCATTAAAGCATCATTGTTTATGTGACATGATAAGTACTCACAGACACTCATTACTAACACATGTCCTAAAAAAATCATAACATCAAGACTGTATGTCATAGCCAAGCAACGTTTATGCCACTTAAGAAACAAACTACACCAAACCCCAAAAATAATCACGTACAATAATGTTGTGTTTCAGTCTACTATAATTGCCAATGTTGGGCTAATAGCTTTTCAAATATTTTATTTGGAGGATTAAAAGACACTGAAAGGAGAACTTAAAAAAAATAGCAGTCTACATTATTTTGCTTTTATAAGTAAAAGTTGCCATAATTTGGATATTCAAAGAGAAAAATTTAACAGTATTTCTGACAACTGAATAACTGTTAGTAGTTTTTGATTTTTAATTAAAAAATTACATAGTCACATAACAGTGATGTACCTAATATTCTCAGTAAGTTTTATTTTCTGGACTATGGGAAAAGATGATAACAGAAGTCATTCTGCACAATCAGTAGGAGTGACAGCTTTGTGAGACAATAATGAATGTTGAGATGAGCTGCACTGATATAATGATGCTATAATCATGAGCCATTATATCTCACAGAAGAACGAGGGAGATTATTGACTCTAGTAAACCAAAATGTGCATATGCTTTGGGAAATCTACTGGTTACAGAAGACACTTCAGTTATTTTAAAAATTGGGTTGGAGGATATTGACACAACACCATTAAAACAATAAACAAGCAAGGAAGAAAGCATAATCAATGAGAAAATGTTCTACCAACTACTTTAAGGGGGGAAAAATCATTCAAGATCAAAAGCATGTTCCACTCAGTCCTTACTAATTAAACTATGTTACAGACGGTTAAGTTTAAAGGAGCAGAGTCTAAAACTTCAGAGCCTTTACAGTTTGAATGAAAAGTACATGATGTATGCCCACCTCTGTTATTTATGCCAATATCTGAAGAATTCAGAGCTTAGAGGACAACAAAATCATAACTGGTGTAGTTTACTTTAAAACAGATGCAAAGGTTGAAATGCAAATACTGAGATGAGCTACTCATGGAGGACATCAATTCGACAGATTCAGGATTCAGAACATCAAAGAGGAAAATAGGGCACTATAAAGCTGTGTTGTAGCTGAGCGGACATATGCCATTTTTCTATTGAAGAAAAGGGAAAGGTGTGTGGTACCATCCTAGTGGTCTTTGGGCTGAGATGGGCCACCAGCCCAGAGCTTTTACCCCAATTCAACCCATACAGCCAACATTTGACTCTCCATCTCTCCAAAGATATAAAACGAGAAATTCAAATGTAAAATTCTAGACCATGGCTCCCAAATGGTGTATTGAGGCACTTAAGAAATTCACAGGGGGCTCCTATGATATACATATTTTTTTAATTCTAGAGAAACAGTGATACTCAACATCTATTGGAGATAACAACACCACTTCGCTTAAGGTAGTTTACAGTTTCGAGAACATGGCGCTCACACTACACTCCTTTCAGTGACATCATATCTTTGTAAAGCTGGGATTTAGGGAATGCTATTTAGAATAAAGGGAAATTATTACACAAAAATCAATGAAGAACAGGAAATGAGGTTAGCAGCATCTAATCTTAACCTGAGGTCAAGAAGTTGTGTGGAACCCAACAGGTGCACACATCCCCTCAGGAAGTGATTGTGGTTTTCAAGGAATGAAACAAAAATATTTTTTCTCTCAACTTACATGTATTATTTTATCAAACAGCTACTTAATGGTTAGGACATAAATCGTATTAAGTTGTTTGGACTTAACTACTTAATAAACAGAACTTTAGTAAGTTGTCACAACATAAATCCTTGTTAAGTTGTTAGGATCTAACTACCAAATAAGTTAACTGTTAGGTATTTCTTTTGGTCTAGGGTCACTATGAAAAAATTCCTAAAAAATCAAGACCATTTGGAAACTTCTGACACAGCTCCCATCACTGTATATTGTGGGAATCTAATCACCTTTTCAATTCAGTGCTCTTATGTTTCCCTTGGGACTAGTATACTTTCCCCCATTTTCACACAAGCAGGTCAGATGGAGGAGACGTTGTTACGATCCCAGGTCTGGGCAAACTGGGGCTACGCTAACTGGAGGATCACACTCCTCTTACCACAGTGACTTGTTCAGAAGCAGACATATGATTTCATTGGAGCCAAAGCAATGCAAGGAGACTCTTCAGTATAGCTGTGGGGAAAGAGGCAAGTAATGTATTTCTGCCAAACTTGAACCCAGGAGGAGGGGATCCCAGAGCCGTAAAAGGCTACTGAGTGGAGCCAGAAAGTACAGTTGACAAAGGAAGGTTGAATGAAGTTGGAGAGGGAAACAAAGGAACTCCTAATGACAGAGTCAGTACACCCATATTCCAGGCACCGGGAGCAAGAGAGCCAACAATCTGTCTTTACCTTATTCTTCCAGGACCCAGCACAATGGTTCTCATTTAGAACCTGGATGTCCACAGTACTGTCCATGAACTGGTATCCCTTGCAACATCCATGCTTATAAGAAACGCAGACTCTTGGGCTTCATTCCAACCCTAGAGTATCAGAATCTGCATTTTCACAGGTGACTTGAATGCACACTGAAGTCTGAGATGTTAGGAATTGGAAAAGACAGTATCAATAAATAAATAAGTGTAGAGTTACCACTGGTACTCTCTTGGTGTGGAGATTTGTGTCTGCTTATATCCAATGTTTGAATTATAACAGTAATAGTTTGGGGCGATTTTCCCCTAAAACACAGATCTGTTCATGAAACACGATTGCTTAAAATAATTCAGTGGCTCCCTTTTACAGAATAAAGTCAGAGCTCATTAGTGTAGCATGAAAAGACCTCACCGCCAAACTGCGCAGATTGATGTCCCTCGTTTCATTTTGCATTTGTTGCGTGTGCCATTTTGCACAGTTCGTGTTTATCATCTGCTCCATCTCCATACACCATCCTTTCCCTTTACAAGTCCTCAACAATCCGATGTTGGCTTGCTGAAGTCCCTCACTTTCTATTCCAGTTCCCTTATTTGTCCTAAAAGAACCAGAATCTAGGAAAACAGTAAATAGCAGGGACTCTGAGCTAGGCTGATGTTTCTTTGGCAAATCTCTATAAAAAAGTCTTAGCCCTAATATTCCCTGACAGATCCGGTATTCATATTTGAATGAACTGATGGGTCTTTCATATTCTGACTTATCTTTAGTGAAGTATTTTTAAAAATATTTTATTTATTTATTTGACAGAGAGAGATCACAAGTAGGCAGAGAGGCAGACAGAGAGAGAGGGGGAGGCAGGCTCCCTGCTGAGTAGAGAGCCTGATGCGGGGCTCGATCCCAGGACCCTGGGATCATGACCTGAGCCAAAGGCAGCGGCTTTAACCCACTGAGCCACCCAGGTGCCCCTAGTGAAGTATTTCTATGCCTGTAACCCTGTGCCCCCTAAAAAAGATGACAGTACAAAATAAAGCAAAGAATGCAGCCCTCTTAAGTAGGGTCCTAAAATATTTGGCAAAGTGAATGGCAGAGCTGGAAAAGTATATGTTATCATGCAAAGTACTTGAATTCCGAGGTTGGATGGATGTAGGTTTGAAGCCCACCTTCTCTGCAGAATAAATAAGCAGCTCTGGGTTGCAGTCTCTCAGTGTTGTATAAATTGTGAATACAATCTTGCTAACACATAAATGCTATTCCCCTTCCTTTTCATGACTTCCCACCCACCCCAGTTTGGCTACTAATCCAACTAATTTTCTGGTATTTTTCTAAAGGAGAATGTCTCCTGACTGTATACTTGTCACAACAGAGTTTACTGGGAGTCTTTCACACTTCAGCAAGCTTGAATTATAACAGTGATTCATAACCAGGGCAATCCCCCCACACCAGGGACACTGGCAATATCTGGAGACATTTTTGATTGTCACAATTAGGGGATGGTACTGATATCTATTTGGTAGAGGCCAGGGATGCTGCTAAACGTCCTACAGTTACTAGGACAGCCCCTCACAACAAAGAATGATCTGATCCAAAACGTCAATAGTGCCAAGGTTGAGAAACCTTGGGTTGCAGGAACAAAGGCAGAGTTTGTCTGCAGACTTCTTGTTCTCAGGCATCTCCTTCCAGAAAGCTGGCTCCATCGAGCTAGAAGAAACAGGAGCAAGAGCACTCACATAGGAAAGGAGAGTTTATTCCAGGTGAGGAAAGGGCCAAAGGGCTTTAAAGAACCCACAGGGAATGGTAGGACCTCTGCAGGGAGAAGGTCCACATGTGCAATAGGGTGCTGACCCTGAACATTCAAGCCCTCAACGTCGGCAAAAAATTGTGTACCCTAATTAAGACACAGAGCTAAAGAGCCAAAGATTTTCAAGGACCCATGGGATCTGGGAGGGAAATACATCACTGACCTAGATGAACTAAAAAGAGAGGCCCTGTCATTATTTTTTCTGGCACTGCCTAATACCCTCCATTGTTAGAGGATCCTGGGGGATACCTTGACTGAGACGAACCTCCCATCTGCCTTGTGGGATATGGCTTTCAAATCTAACTTGATCTTAAAGGTAGACAGTAATATTTCTTACAAAAATGAGGGAAATACTACCCACATCTCTTACACATTCTACAAGTAATAACTAATGGTGAGTGCCACCAATTTAATCCCTCTCAAAATGAAGCTGTGTGTATTTACGGAGCATCTATTATATTCTTGGCAAGGTAGGCATTGCAGGAAATAAAATTAAGTGTGGCTCTTTTCCTTCCAAAAAAATGTATTGTATTAGAGAAGAAAAATAGCTTTCATGTTTAAACGAAAGAAAAGCCAAAAACAAATATGTGAAAGATACTCTCCTAAGAAGGAAAAGGATTTTAGGAAGCCACAGATTACCACAGTGCCTCCTCACCCGCAGAGGTTAAACAGAATTACTATGATTAAACATTCTTAAATTTATCTAGCTGGATGTCAGGGGCGGCCATTCAGAAAACAGTTCACTACAGTGGATGGAGTGAAAGTCCCCGGGGTGTAAAAGGAGGGAAACAAGCAAAGGATGCAAACCATGTGTGCGGAGTTTGGCAGTAAAAGGAAAGGAAAGAGGAAATGTTGACTATATATCCACTCTCCCCGCTTCGATCAGTGGCAACAGATGGCTCTTCTACACATTTAAACCTTCATCTGCCCAGGCCATGTCCACACGTTTTGCTAGCAGTGTTTCAATGCAGGAGGTGGGGAGGGAGAAGATCATCAAAATATTGAAGATCATGGAAAGGTGAATAATACTTAAGAAAATCTCTCCAAGAATCTTCCCAGGTTGCCCTAGCAGAATGAAGTCTCTCTTCTCCCAAATTCATTGCAAGTTATTCTCTCTTTATAACACTTAACATCACTATCACCTTAATGAGAGGGGGCGGTCTCCATGTCCATCTACCATTCCTGCTAGACTGTAAGCCATGAGGGCAAAAAGAATCTATGTTTCTTTCTTTGAGGTTTCAACTGTGTTTGAAAAGATACTTCGCACAGACTAGATCCTAAACAAACAAACAAGAGTACTAAATGAATGTCATTGCAAAACTGTAGAAAAAGTTTTGTGGTTTTGATGATGAAATCCATGATCGGATATAGAGAATTGACTGATGTCCTAACACACACTTAAGCCTATTTTCCCTTTAAAAAAAATTTTTTTTTTTTTTTTGAGAGAAAGGGTGGGGGAAGGGGCAGAGGAAGTGGGAGAGACAGAATCTTGAACAGACTCTCCCACCAAGCAAGGAGCCCAACATAGAGCTGGATCCATGACCCCAAGATCATGACCTGACCTGGAACCAAGAGTCGGATGCTCAACCGACTGAGCCATGCAGGCGCCCCAAACATTTAAGCCTTTAATCATTAGCTGGTCTATCTGCAGCTGTGCTATTGGTCTTGTCTGTTTATCCAGAACCTGGAGTCACGACTAGAACAGGCAGGCACTCAGTACAGATTTGCTGAATGAGTCACTGAATGGCAGGACAAATTCCAATAACCATAAAATATTTATTTTAAAGCTTAGAAAAAAAAAGTAAAATACATCAATATTTTTATTTTAAAGCAGCACATTCAAATTTGGAGTCTGGTCCTAGATCCTAAATCAAGTAGGACTTTGGCTAAACGTTCCAGCCTTGAGGAAATTTTGTTATGATGTATATATCTCCGATTTAGATATTGTATGGTTCAAATTCTACACCCATCCCTCCTCACATCAAAAGCTATGCAGAAAATCTATGAAGGGAGGATAATGCCGTTCAATCTTGTTAACATATGTGATAGGTCTTGCTTATTCTTTATAATCAAGATTGAAGTAAATAACACTACATTTCTTCATTTTGTCATTCTGGCATTGAATTATTGATTACATATCAAAAATACTGGAAATTTTGCCTTTATTTCCATTATTTTTAATGTTTCTCCTAACCAGAAAAAAAAAGGTTCCTACACAATCTACATTATTAACTATAGATTTTAGCACATACTATTAAACAGCTGTTTAACTTAAGACACAGTAGGTGAAATTTAAGGGAAAACACCAATTTCCTAGAAATGTGATTAATCATTAGTAACTATAAATTGTACATGTTTCTAAAAGTCATGTTCCAATCTACCTTTTTATATTAAGAATCTAGCAACTGAATTCAACCCACTGAACACAAAACATGTTATATGGCCTTTCCACCATAACATCATTACTAATAAATTTATCTTTGATTTCGACTCTGAAATAAGAAAAAATTGAAGAAAACCATCGGGATAAAGTGCAGTTTTTTTTTTTGTTTGTTTTGTTTTGTTTTTTAAAAGATTTTATTTATTTATTTGACAGGCAGAGATTACAAGTAGGCAGAGAGGAAGGCAGAGAGAGAGGAGGAAGCAGGCTCCCCGCTGAGCAGAGAGCCAGATGCGGGGGATGGATCCCAGGACCCTGGGATCATGACCTGAGCTGAAGGCAGAGGCTTTAACCCACTGAGTCACCCATGCACCCCTAAACTGCAGTTTTATACAAAAAATTATAACATCCTGTTTGACATATTAACTGAGACAGAATCCAAAACCGGTAAATTTATAAATGATTTTAAAATCTGGCGTGGAAGACACAAATGAGAGAATCTACCTTCTATCAAAAGAAGCCACAGCTATATTTAGTATTGGCAAGAGGCAGAATGAATTCCCACTAATCTCTAAAAAATAGTTCATCTGTCAATAAAGAGCTAATTACCCACTGCAGTGAAATTTTTGTTGATGTTGCTGTTATTTTTCAAATTCATATAATTTTAGAGAGCAGGACGATTACCATGAAGTGAAGGGCCCAACACTGCCCCGGGCCGTAATTGCTTCTGTCAAATGATCGTGTTCACTAGCGTTCCACTACATTAACTCTCAGATGGATTTATCCACTCGCGCCTGTCCTGCGCCAGGTTTGTGTCAAATAAGGAATGACAAATGCCCTAAGGACATTTTCTTTCACTCTCTTTGAAAACAAGGTGATTAAAATATACAGGAAAATGTGTTTATGAGGCACCAAAAGTTACAGTAAACACAACTATGGTGGAGCTGCGTAAGCAGTTTTAACATCTCGTTTACTATCTGCTTGAGGGAAAAGAAGTTAAGATCCAAATATGGACTCAGTATAGTATCTTTTTTTTTTTCCCCAAAGAACTTAACATGTCCTACTATATTATACAATTTACTATTGTTACTGTTGATTATCTATCTCCTCTGGCCAGAAAGTAAGGTCCCTGAGGCCAGGCATCTTTGGTTATCTGATTCATTATTATATCCTAAGTGTCCAAAGGGAAGCAGTACTAGAAGATTTTCAATAAATATTTAGTAAGCAAGACCCAGAAGCTCTTTTGGTTTAAAAGAGATAATAATTGATGAATGAATAATTCTAACACACAACTGACTATATCAAGGGGATTCTGGGGGTTTGATTTGTCATATCTCCCTCTCTTCCCCACATTGCAAGAATATGAAAGAAGGCAAGGCTTTAGAAAAGGCAAGATTGGTGGGCAAGCTATTCAGGATATGGAGTACGGATAAATTACTAAATCCTGAGGATGATTAGAAAGATGCTTAATTTGTTAGGCACACTCCTAGGAACAATGATATATAATGACAATATGCAATGTGAGAAGAACCAGAATGATACTTCTGAACCTCAGCTAGAGATTTTTTTAATACTGATTTCCAAGTTTTTCAATGACTTGGGGCCTTCAGGATCAAAATCCAAGACACTGGCAGGGAATACAACCAAGCAATTTCAGGATCAGTTCTTGGCCTCTCTTGAGCCTGGAGGTTCAGACCTTGTCCCTCTTTCAAAACAATCTATGCTTCAGCCATACCCAATCCACTGTGGTGCCTAGAATAGGCTAATGCTATTTCATGTCTTTAATTTTGCATTTGTCCCCCCTTCTTAGAATGCTCTTTGCCCCAGAGACCATATGCAAATCACCTACAAATGTATTGGCTAAGAACAAATTTGCTTTTAAACATTTCCTCTAAAGATCCCTCCAGACAGCCCAAGTAGAGTAAGGAATATCCCTCCCTTTTCCTGAATTCCCTGTTTGTGTGCATGTCTTGCTATTGCATCTGAGCTGCTGGAGAGTAGGGGGTGTGTTCAATTACTGCTCACATCCCCCGTCCTAAGATTCTTTCTGGCATGCAATGACTTTTAACAAATATTTCTTGAGCAAGTGACCAAGTGGACTCCTGAGACACTGTAAAATTCTGAACTGCCTTTTCAGAAACCTCACTAACCCCCCCAAAGTAAAACTTAAATCAGGTTCAGCTGCATTGCCATGTGAAGGAGCTGGTGATTCTCTTTTCAGTATTACAAACATTTGCAATCCACATGGAATGAATAATGTAGGTCATTTTGTCAAAATATCCAATTAGCCACAATAGTCCATTTACTGATCAAGGGAACAATAGATTGTGGGTATTTGTTCTTATACAAAGGGAGTGTATAAATAATACAGGCACCTCCTTCCTGATGTCTTCAAATAATGCATTCATTTTTTTTTTCCTGGAAAATGTTCAGACAGTGGGCTCCTGAGCCCAATTTTCCTGAACATATGTAGCCATTATCCCAAAATAAGCTTCACTGTGTGTATCAAGAAATAATGTGAATTTGCCTTGATACAGGACTCCTTGCCCATTTCTATTATTTATCACAAGACTCCACAGGAGTGAGATATGCAAATCATGTTAACACATACCCTCCATATTTCTGACTAAATGTGATGCTGGGAATACCCTGCCCCACAAAGCTGTCATCAAAGGATCATGTTCTGAATCTTTTAGGGACAGACTGCAGCATCTGCTTCATCCACTTTAATATTATCTAAGTAATTTTTGCCATAAGAAAGGGAGTCACTGTGACCAACAAGGTACCGATGGGCTAAAATTGACCATCATACACTAGACAGCACCTGCCCCCTTTCGCAACAGATATTTAAAACTACTTTCTTCCTTTGTAATCTTAACACAAGGGAAGAAAAACCCTGACGAGCAGCCCTGTCAGGCTGTGACAATGTGAATGAGCACAATTTAAACATTTATGAGAGACTGAAAATAAATCATTTAAATACACTAGAAAAAATCCTTACTTGTGAGTGATATCCTTGAAAAATTACCTAATAATTCATCCAAAACGAGCATCTTTTTTTCACATGAGTGACATCTGGCAGGTTTTCGTGCCTTTCGCTTGGGTTTACAACTAATTGATTAAGCGGCTTTCAAGCAATTGTTCTGAACTTAGGGTTTCTGATCCACGAAAAATCTGGCATATGTCGTGGCATCATTTTTTTTCTTTGAAAATATAAATTGACTGGTACCTCTACAGTTTTTGTTTCTTTTTAACCCACAAGAAGCAAAGAGGAAAAGGTCAATGTTTGATCAGTTGAGAAAAGGACACAGAAACCATGGGCCCCCCGTTGAGATCACCTCTTTGCTTCTTGACCACGCAGGTTATATTCACCTAATGATATCTAGTTACCCAATTCTGGCTCAATTGTGTGGTGCTGTCATTAGGTGTTAGCACTGAGCTCCAGAAAGACAACTAAATTAAATGCCAAATTATCTCACTTTCAGTCCTGATTCTAAAACTAACTACACAGCTGACCTAGTGGCTATTACTTAAACTCTTTGCTAGTTAACCTACCCTTTGTTTAAAAAGTGAAATAATAGCCACCCTTCCTATTACTGTTGTTTAGTGAAATAATTCTAATAAAACACCTTGAAAATTCTTGTGAGAGAAACAGAGAAGCAACTAGACCCCTGAAAAAAATTGTGCAAAATTCTGAATTCCTTTATCAGGAGTCAACCCCAAACAAAAATGTATGAGGCAGTAAAAGCGTTCAGAGAATAATGTCAAAGTCCCAAATGGTACGAACACTTTTAAATTAAAGATACCATGGATGGTGACCAAATGAGCAGAGTAATAAGGAAGAAGTAGCTGAAAGGTGAGCCAGGAGCAGGCAGCCCTTTTCACGCATTGGAAACCACTCCTCAGTTGTGTTTTTGGCTTCTATGTATAAGTCCACATCTAAATCTTTTAAAGGGGAAACTGAGTTCGGTTCATTAAGAGAGAGAAGTGTGGGTTCGAGAGGTAACACAAAAACTCAATATGCTGAACCATGTGAGCTCTTAATGTTTCTAGATGTCTCCGTGGGACAAGAAGTTAGACACTATCACCGCCTATGTTAGAATATAACTTGATGGATTTCTGACATCATCATTCTGTCCCAGATATATCAAGGACATGTTGGTTAGCTAAATTCAGCTTTCCATCTCTTTCTACAGCTGTCACGTATTAGAAGTATCCCCTTTATATAGCACAACAGTACTATCCCCACCTTAAAGATGTGAGCAGAGAACTTAAGCAAGTCTTACACTTAGTAAGGCTTTTGCATGTTCTGTTCACTCAACATTAATCGCTCCCTCCCCTGATATTCACATACATTGCTTCTCAAATATCACTTCTCCAGAAGGTCCTTGCCTGTCTATTCTAGCTAAAACAGCATCTCCAATGAATGATTCCTTGTCTTCATCTCTGTTTTCTCCACAGCACTTAACACTCCTTGATAGTGTACTCTATTTGTTTACTTTTTACTCTCTGGCCACTGTACAGGGTAACAGGAGACTGTTTAGTCCATTCTGTGTCTAATGCAACCTGTATGTTCATCCTTAACACGTAATGGGAGATGAATCAACACCAGCACTAAACGCATTGAGTACTGGCATGCGTTGAATGAGGGCCTGCCTAAATTATAATCATTGGCAACACGGTTTCTCAAGGTTATAAATACAATGTAGTGTATAAGCTACAGCATGGCACCATCCCAGATGACTTCAGGGCTGCGAAAGTGCAAGTAAGATCTGGCACTAAAACTGAGATGAGTGAACTGGGAGAGGAAGGACACTAATAGCTTGTTGTACTGTAAGGGGTGGAAGGAGGTACGGCAAATCAGGGAGAACACAGCATCCAAATGATGGGTGAGAGCTTCCCTCCAAAAACTTAGTAACTATATGATTGAGGAGAAGTTACTTAACTATTTTGAGCCTCAGATTCTTAATCTCCAAACTTGGGAAAATGATATAAGTCCTTTTCCAGGTCACAAGGGCAAACGGATCTAAAATCATAGATCTAAATTATACAGTACCTAGCATCATGTCTGCTGTGGTGAGTCCTCCATAAACAGTAGGTATCTTTAATTGTGTTATTATAATTCATATTCACGAATTCAGGACTTCTGATTCCTACTAGAAGTCCTGTGACAGTAGCATTTGTTTGACTTTCCCATCTGCTGGTCTAGCTCAGTCTAAAGGGCCAAATCAGTTTTGTCTTGAAACAAAAATCCTTGAGTGTTTTTATCATCCCTCTCTAATATACTTATATCCAAATAACTTGTACTATTATTCTGACCTGAAATTTGGCCAGTCAGTGCTCATCCTTTGACTCCTGAATTGTGTTCTAACTAGCAATTTTTCTTCCTTGTGCTCCACCTTGAGAACATCTAGTGGGGAGGATGGAGAGTACAGGAAATACTCATATTTATTTCTTTACTCAGTCTGTTTCATAAGAAAAGCTGAGAACCGCTACAATATCCTTCCCCATATATCATCAAAAAGGTAACCCAATTGTACAGTATCAACTTGTTTCACATATCATTCAATAAACGATGTCATTTTATTTTTATTTTATACTGATTTGACTTCTGTTAAGAAAAGCAAAGAGTACTGTCCACTGACTACACACTGGTGATTCTGTTTGCCTCCTCCTCCTAAATCTATTCTCCATACTCTGTCCTGGTTTGTGCACTTTGGTTCCAACTCTAGAGATGAATCACCCAAGCTTCTAAATCATCTCTTTTCTACTTGGGTCCATCCAGTGGGAGGTACTGGTGGGAAATCCTTGGCTGTTTTTCTTTGCCTTGGGACCATTCAGGCATTGGCGCCCCTTCTTCCATAGGACAACTCACACTGGTCTTTTGGAACACTGTCCCCTTTCTTCAGCCCCCTGGGCCTACTGACTGGCTTTTTGCTATGCTAGTCCCTTAGTGCATCACCATCCCTTGCTGGTTCTTATCCCTGCCCAATTAAACATTTAAATGTTCCATCTAATGACTGCTGGAACCTATATTTATTCATATTCTATATATATAATACAGAACATGCATTTCAAACATAATTAAGGTAGGATCACCATTTAAATCTCATACATAATAGATACTCAAGAAATGCTCCAATTAACCTGCAATTCCTCAAACTAATTATTTCAACTCCTGATCTCCTAAAAATGTTATTAAAGACATTTAATCACCCCAATTGCTAAAAATAGAACACTTCACATTTATGTAATTTGATTAGATATTATTGTCCAATTATTGTTAAATTCTATAGTATTTTTCCAGTGTTCTCCCACCTCAATTCTATTTTGAACACACTGCTTCTAGGTCTGCTCTTTTTATTCTCCCTTGCGGTAATTTCTGTTTTTTCTTTCTCTGAAAGAAAATGAAAATGAAGCCTTAATTTTGTTACTCATTCCAATGGAACTCCCATGCAAATTAATGGCTTGAAAGGAATATTTTCTCTGTCTTGGCAAGACCTACTGAGTACCTTCATCTTGGCCCTGTCTGCATTTTCAGAACCACCCCTGCATATCCAGAAATGAATGTCTCCCATCCAATAGGATTCTCTTCTCTCTATTACTGAAAACTGCATCCTTCCGGATGCTCAGAGAAAAAAGCAAATGGTCATCATCAATGACTGAATTCTCTCTTCTTTTCCCCCCTCACACCACCATGGAGCCTTTTCCCAGTTCATTTTCTGCATCCATTTCTTCTTCTCTATTTTCGCTGTCACTGCCCTAAGCTAAGCACTTTTTTTTTTTTTTGCTTCCTTTATCATCAAACAAGAATGTTTTTAAAAAAACTAATACATAGGGGCGCCTGGGTGGCTCAGTGGGTTAAAGCCTCTGCCTTTGGCTCAGGTCATGATCCCAGGGTCCTGGGATTGAGCCCCACCTCGGGCTCTCTGCTCAGCGGGGAGCCTGCTTCCCCCTCTCTCTGTCTCTGCCTACTTGTGATCTCTGTCTGTGAAATAAATAAATAATTAAAAAAATCTAAAAAAAAAAAAAAAACAAAAAACAAAAAACTAATACATATACAGGTACCAATATTTTGATAGCACTATAAAACCAAGATGAATGAATCACAAGTTGGAGGAGGTAAAATCCAAAACACAGGTTTGGTAGTTTCTTAAACTTATTTCAATAACCCTTTTGAAATTTTTGCATAAAATGTATCTTTAATGGAATTCAGCAACTTGGTACAGTAGAGTTGCCCAATTTATGTATGCATGTTCACTTGCACATGTGCACACACAGACACACACGAATGATATTACTTCTACTTTAACTCAAGAGTATTTGTGAATTCAAAAAAACTTAAGCAGAAGTGACATCTTACAAATGACCTTAAAAATTCAAGAAAAGTCTGAGTTAAAAGTATTCTTAACTTTCCAAGAAAATTTTATAGAGAGAGAATAGAGGGCATTCATACTCAATAAGACAATGTAATCCACCAGGGAACAATAACTAGGTTTTGGGGACGGAGGCATGCAAAAGTCTTTGATACTACAAAGATGTGTGGCCCTCCAAAGCTCAACCCAATGCAACAAAATCTTTTACTTAGAGTTAATTTCTCTAGTGAGGGAGAATTATATATGACAAAATTTTTCTCGTTAGGAAGAAGTGATAATGAAAAAGAAAAAAGTTGAAAATACAGTCCACTGGAAATAATACTACACATAAAACTCTGAGTTCTATGATTTTTTTCATCAAGCCGATCACAAAGACTTGGAAAAAAGAAAGCTGAGTAATATTTTAAAAATTACAACTAGTTAGGTCAATTAGGCACCAATCTTTGGAGCTGATTATTATCTATTAACCAACATCTGAATAAATGCAAATGACAAATTTTTAACTAGTTCCTCACCAAGTTGTCTTCTAAATCTATTCTTCATGTTTTCTCCTAAGTGAACATTATCTCTACACATGAAATGAAACCAAACTGGGTACTGGATCTATATTAATTCTCCAAACAAATTAACAAAGAACTCTCTGTGTCTCCAAGCTTGAAACGAATATTGAAAAATCAATTTCTTGGCAACTCCAATTGGCCAAAGCATCTTTTCTCTTTGTCTTATGTAGCAACAGAGGACTACAGGGAAACATCTGCTGGTGAGCACATTTTGAGAACAGACTACACTCTTGGTTCAAATTCAGTCAGAACAAAGTAAGTTATAATAGCTGCTGGAATGTGACTGGCAAAGCAAACTGCACAGTGTTCCAAAGTCAATCTGTTCTCAGTGGAGGGAAGGGAAGAGAAAGAAAGGTGAAAAGCATGTAATCACACAATGATTTAAGAATGGGTGCTTAAAGAATGCTTCAAGAGCATCTTGTGGGTTAGCAGTAAGAAACTTAATTTTATCTTCAGATTTACTCCACCCAAAGAAATCCTGATTGTTTTAAAACATAGTATGTTGACAACCAGAAAGTTCTAAGCTTCTGAAATCTAAGTTCTCAGCTCACCAAATAAAATACAGAAAGTGTCTTGATCAATTATCAGTATATTGAAAATTTCCTTTCTTCTCAGAAGAATTTGACAATATACTATAAAGCTTAACAGATTTCACATTAAGTTAATACAAATAAGAATATTCTCTAATGCTTTTTCTGTTTTGAATAAAATAATAATTTCTAAAGAGTCACAAAATCACTTTTAGATACTGATCGATATTCTTACATAAATTGACATTTTCAAAAAATTAGAAGGCATTAAATATGTTCAGAAATATTTCTGGGGGAAATATTGTTTCCCACCTTTTAAAAAGAGTAAAGAATATTTATGTAACACCTTGCTTTACAATAAATTTTCCCTTTCCCTAAATATGTCCCCCAAGAAAAACCGAGGGCCACTTCTATATTGGTGGAGTCAGAACCTCTGAAAATCTACTTGATTAAAGCAAGAAAGATAAAGGCAAAAATAATAAAACCAACTTTTTGAGAACTCTGAAAATTCACCAGAGGCTTTCAAGAAAATGAGAAGAATTTACTCAAGGGAAACAATTATATTTTAATAAAAGTAGCAAGACTAGTAGTGTTTTAACTTCTACTACTATCTCCCTCTTCCCAGCTCAATGATAGGCTTGGATAGCAGGTGGCCACAGGACCAGTCCTTGTGAAAAACAGCAGCCTCTAACAATCAGGAACAAAACAGTGATATCTGCACTCACTCTGTCTCTTGAACATTATACTGGAGGTGTTTTCCCGGGGAGTTAGGCAAGGAAAAAGATATCAACGACATCCAGATCGGAAAGGAAATAAGTAAAGCTACTTCTGTGTAGAGATGAAATTATCTTATATACAGAAAACCTTATAAAATACACATACACACAATTAGAACAAACAGTCTACTTCAGCAAAATTGTAGAATGCAAGGTTAATAGATAAAAAACAGTTCTATTTCTATACATCAGAACAATGAACAATCTGAAACGAAATTAAGAAAACAATTCCATTTTTCAATGGCATTATAAAGAACAAGATGCTAAAGGATAAACTTAACAAGAGAAGTGCAAGGTGTGTGCACTAACAAGAGCAAAACATCCCCTAAAAGAAACTAAAGAACACTGGAACAAACTGAGAGATATCCTGTGCCTAGATCAGACTTAGTATTGTAGTCCCCAAATTAATTTATAGGTTCAACACAATTGTGATAAAAATTCCAGGTGCCTTTATTGTAGAAACTGACAAGCTGATCCTAAAATTCATGCGGATATGCAAGGGACCTAGGATATCTAAAATAATTTTGAACAAGAACAAAGTTGGAGGACTTACCCTTCCTGATTTCAAGCTGACTACAAAGCTATAGAAATCAGAACAAGGTGGTATTGGCATACGGTATATACACATACACGTAATCAATTCAATAGAATTAAAAGTCCAGAAATAAACTTTTACATTTATAAGCAATTGATTTCAGCAAGAGTGCCAAGACAATGAAGTTGTGAAGTGTAACCTTTGCAACAAATGGTGCCGGAATAACTTGCTATCCGCATGCAGATAAATGCAGTTTAAACCCAATTCCTCACCATAAACAAAAATTAACTCAAAGTAGATCATAGACTTAGATATAAGGGCCAAAACTATAAATTTTGCCAGATGCATAGTAGTAAATCTTTCGACTTTAGGTAACAGTTTCTCAGATACGACAATTAAAAAACAACCACCAAAATAAGATAAGCAGACTTCATCTAAATTAAAAACACATGTCCTAAAAAGTATACCATCAATAAAATGAGAGGACAACACCCAGAATGGGAGAAAATGTTTATGAATTTTTTCTCTGATAAGGGACTTGTATCCATAATACATAAATAACCCATAACTCTAACAACCTAATAATAAAAAGGTAAATAACCCAATTGAAAAATGGGGGAAAAATATTTGCACAGACATTTCTCCAAAGGATATATACCAATGACCAAGAATTACAGAAAGATGTTCAATATCATTAGTCAGTAGGGAAATACACACCAAAACTACAGTGATATACCACTTCACACAGAGTAGGATGGCTAAAATCAAAAGGAAAGAGGATAATAAGTGTTGACAAGGATATGAATAAACAGGAACCTTCCTTATACATTGCTGATTGGGTTGAAACACGGTGTGGCCACTTCACAAGACAGCTGGCAGTCCTTCAAAATGTTAAACATTGGGTTATCATATAAATCAGCAATTATACTTTCAGGTACATATACAAGACAATTAAAAACAATTGTGCAGGGGCACTTGGGTGGCTCCATCATTGGGCATCTGTCTTCAGCTCAGGTCATGATCCCAGGGTTCTGGGATAGAGCCCCTCATCGGGCTCCCTGCTCAGCAGGAAGGCTGCTTCTCCTTCTCCCACTCCCCCTGCTTATGTTCCCTCTCTCTCTGGGTCTCTCTCTGTCAAATAATAAATAAAAATCTTTTAAAAAATGATGCACACAAAACCTATACATAAATGTTCACTGAGGCATTGCTCAAAAAAACCAGAGTGGAAACCACCCACATGCCCATTAACTGATTAGAGGATAAATAAGATGTGGTGAATCCATACTGTGGAATGCGTGTTTTCAAGAAAAAGTAGTAACATATGGACACAGGCTATGCCATGGAAGAACTCTGAAAATAGACCAAATTAAAGAAATCAGTCACAAAAGTTCATATATGTGATCCCACTGATATAAAATATACAGAATCGACAAATATACAGAGGCAGGAAGTGATTGCCGGGAGCATCGGAGTAGGGGGAATGGCAGAGTGACTGTTAATGGGTTACCAGTTTTCTTTTTCCTGGTGATGACAATGTTCTAAGATTACGTGGTGGTGATGATTGCCCAACTCTAAAAGTATATTAAAAAACCCAAATTAGGGGCACCTGGGTGGCTCAGTGGGCTAAAGCCTCTGCCTTCAGCTCAGGTCATGATCCCAGGGTCCTGGGATCAAGCCCCACATTGGGCTCTCTGCTCAGCAGGGAGCCTTCTTTCCTCTCTCTCTCTGCCTGCCTCTCTGCCTGCTTGTGATCTCTATCTGTCAAATAAATAAATAAAATCTTAAAAAAAAACCACGAATTAAACACTGTAAAAATTGAATTATATGGCATGTGAATTATACCTCCACCAAGCTCTTACAAAAAAAAAAAAAAAATCTAATGCCAAAGATAGATATCAGAGAAAAATGTATGAGCAAGTGTATGAAAAACTCTTAATACAGTGGTAGGCATCAAAGTATTCAAGAAACGTTAGCTATAATTACTATTAGAAGACATAAACGTAGGGTACCTGGGTGGCTCAGTAGATTATGTGTCTGCCTGGAGCCCAGGTCATGATCCCAGGGTTCTGGGATCAAGTCCCACATTGGGCTTCCTGGTCAGCGGAGAGCCTGCTTCTCCCTCTGCCTGTCTCTCCCCCTGCTTGTGCTCCCTTTCTCTTTCTCTCTCAGATAAATAAATAAAATCTTAAAAAAAAATAAATGTATTTGTCAAAATTAATTTTTTATGGGGGAAGAGAGAGACGTATTTGTTCAAATTAATTTTCTTGGAGGGGAGAGAAAGAGAGAGAGAGAGGATAGGAGAAGAGAGAAGATGGGAGAGAGGGAGGGAGGGAGTGAATCTTAAGCAGGCTCCATGCCCAGCGTGCAGCCAGATGCAGGGCTAGATCGCAAGACCCTGAGATCATTACTTGAGCTGAAATCAAGAGTCAGATGCATAACCAACTGTGCCACCCAGGCGCCCCTTTCAAAATTAATTTTTAAACTATAATAATTTAACACAGGACATTTCATTTCTCTTTTTTAATATGAATTCAATATTCTTACCCATTGCTTGACTAACTCTTGGAAATCCATAATACTTTGCAAATAAATATCATTCCATAGTAATCGTTGTAAAATACATTTGCAAAATACATTTCATTAGCTTTACATCCAGAAAGTACTATCTTCTGACACATTTTTTTTTGTCTATAAGTAGGACACAGTTTTGTTTTGTTTTGTTTCTGTGTCATCAAAATTTCCTTTCTCTGTAATGTTTTTCCTTACATGAATGTATAGAAATCCATACGGAATTTTACTGAAAATCACACATTATAAAACACGCCCGGTGTCTTAAAAGACACAGAATAATAACTAAACAACCACTGGCTCTAATGAAGCTTTTGTTTGGTTTTACTGACTTTCTTACAAGCTTACTTTAAAGACAGCTGCCACTGGAGACCAAATTTTAATATAAGCATGGGGACGGACCAGTCTTGGCTCTGCAACTTTGTAAATTTACCTATACTTGATGACTTCTGTTTCCTTGTCAAAAATTGGACTAGACGATCTGCGAGAGTCTTTTAAACTTGATAGCGTCATGATTTGACACCTTAACTTCTGGATGATTATCTTTTAGAATGAATTAATCCTCAAGACTATGCAAGCTTTATCCCACATCATAATTTTTTTGGAAGAGAAAAGAAAATACCCTTCCCAAAATAAAGCTCCAGAACCGAGTGTGAGAAATTAAAGCTAATGAGTAATGCTAACAAATATAAATAACTATCTAGGGGGATTATATAATTACTATGTTTGTAATGCTTCATGCTTTCTAAGTGCTTTAAAGCTATTAATTTTTCCTTTCAAACATACCATGAATCAGCAAGTTATTTCCCTCCTCATCTTCTAGGATAGTACCCAAATGAAAATAACTGGTTTCTCCAAATCCAAAACGAATTCCTCATTATAAATGAGGAGTAATTCATAATCATGCTAATCTAACACCAACCACATTATTATCACCAAATACATTATTTTCATTATTTTTTGCACAATTACATTTAAGATTTCATTGGCATTTGGAGACCTTAAACCAATACCAAGTTCTATGAGAAGAGTTTGGTAGACACATTTGATGAGCTGTGCTGTCTCCTGAAATACTGATTTATTAAACTAGTTGAAAAGAAAAATCTATATACCAGTCAATGAGGAAAAGAGAACTACTAAATAAACCAACCATCTAGCTAGATTTGGGGAGCCAACTGCAAAAGTTGTGGTCACAGAAGTGAAAAATAAGAATATGTATGGAGCAGGGCTAACGGCGTAAGGTCTAAATGAGAAACAAAACAAAACAAAATGCTAAGTTGGAAAAGGAAAATAAAGATGCAGAAAAGAAAAGAAAAAAAAAATGATAGAGTGGTCACAGATCTTGACAAAACCGTAAAGAAGACGGACCAGCCACAAAAAAGTCCGTCCCGTCCCTCTGAGAGGTAGCCCATGTCATTTCTTAAGATTAGTAGGATACGGGGCGCCTGGGTGGCTCAGTGGGTTAAGCCGCTGCCTCCGGCTCAGGTCATGATCTCAGGGTCCTGGGATCGAGCCCCGCATCGGGCTCTCTGCTCAGCGGGGAGCCTGCTTCCTCCTCTCTCTCTCTGCCTGCCTCTCTGCCTACTTGTGAGCTCTGTAAAATAAATGAATAAAATCTTAAAAAAAAAAAAAAGATGAGTAGGATACAATGAAAAGTGTCACTGTCATCTAGGAATTATTTATGACCACAAGCTGATTGTGTAGGCAAATAATTAGTATCTGTCTGAATATCCTCACTGTCCACGAAAAAACAAGCATTGTTCTGTGCATATACATATATCAAGTTGGCTCAGACCCCACTGTAGGAACCACAGAGGCATTTTCTATGATGGAGTTAAAGTCTGAGAGGTATGAACAAAACGTGTGTTTGATTGGTATTTTAGATAGCATCTCCTCCCAAGGTTTTATTAGTATTTATTAGAAGTGTAAGTGACTTCTGATACCATCCATCAATCCTCAGTAAAAATGCTGCCTCTATTGTGAAGCCTTCCAGGCAATATAAGCTCTTCTACCTCCCATGCAATAAACACAGTTAACAACTATTCCATTAAGGCAATTTTCATTGTTGAATTATAATGCAATATAACTTTGTTATATACAATTACAAGTCATATAATTATCTTATGATGATCATACAAAATAGATTTTAATTCTTTTATTTCAATGATTGTGTATTATAAATCTTTTTTTAAGATCTTATTTATTTGAGAGATGGAGAGAGCAAATGAGTATGAGTGGGGAGAGGGGCAAAGGGAGAAGCACACTCCCCGCTGAGCAGGGAGTTGGATGTGGGGCTTGATCCCAGGACCTTGCAATCATGACTTGAGCTGAAGGCTGATGCTTAACCGACTGAGCCATCCAGGCACTCCTTTTATAAATCTTACTTAGAGCATACTACTTGTCTACTTGTCAGTCCCCATACGGACTACTTGAAAAAAATTAAATAAATAAACAAAAACAAACAAACAAAAAAACCACGTCTTTTCATCTTTATATTCCCTTCCCTAACATACTGCCTGTTCCAATGCCTGAAGCAGACCTAACAGCCAATAATATTTACGAAATGAGTGAATGAAGAAATGAATGAACAAACGAGTATCTCCAGCCTTGATCTCATGCCTGAATGCTAACCTATGTTCTGTCTACTGGATATGTCCAGGTACAGATATCTGGAACAGGACGTGTCCTAGTCCCCATTTCTGCTCTATTTTCAACTTCTATAGTTTGGTTTAGAAACATCATCACAAATCAGCTAATCAATTTTTCTATGTGTCTCTGTCTCCGTCTTTCTCTTCTTTCCCTCCCCTCCCCACATACACTCTTCCTGAAACACTTCTTTTCAGTTCAATGACCAGCTCCAAGTCAGTATCCGTTAAGGCATTAACATCATCATCACTCACAGTCTGTTTTTAGGCTGTCTTTCTTGTACAGTTGCAAATTCCTTCATCCTAGCTCCCCATGCTACCATTCTTTGATCTAGAATGTGCTCTAAAAGCTAAACATGTCATGTCTCATGCCATCATTGAGACTGTTCATAAAATTAACATATGACCATAAGACTAAAGTCTAATTTGTAAACATCTTTCAGGATAATATCATTCATTTTAAAATTTCAACATAGGTGAAATGGGCAACATAGGATTTGCCTTGACAGAAATCAGAAAGCCACAATAAAAATAAGACAGATGATGCTAAAGAGTGGGGTGAATAGTCAGTGACAAGGGTTGTATGGTTTTGTGCAGCTTTGAACATTTGGTACATAATAAGTATAAATTATATGTGAAGCATATTTAATCTGAATTTGACTTATAAAAAGTTTTCTTAATTTTATCATTTAAGCATAATGAGTTTTGCCTATTTTCCAGTGAAATGAAATAACTATTTTTAATTTTAAAGCCCTTTAGCAACAGTCTTTTTCTATATACAACTAACCCACTAGTTACAAATAATTTTTACCAATTCATTAGGAGAAGGAAGAACAAGGAGTATTCAGTGTTATGAGTTGTATAGGTAGTAAACAAAACCAATAAGGCTGCATTTGTTTATTTTTAAAGACATTTTTTTCAGCATCTTTGTTTATTTATAGGATTTCACCCAGCCTGGCTATCGATATTGCATGACCAAACTCATTTATACTGAATTATGAGGTTTCATTTTATAACCAAACTAAATTAGTTTCCTGGAAAATAAATAAGCAGTTCGAGGGGAAAAGGTATCATTCCCAATTAGCCAGACCTCTGCTGGTCCATGTTTAATGTCATAATATAATAAAATAATCTGGCCAATGTTGCTGTTAGGAACTAGCTTCATTAGAAAAGTCAGGAAAAAGCTGTAGCTCTGCATGTCTTCAGCATATATTTGATAATTAAAGCCATATGCCTCCATCAATCTGGAAAGAATATGAATAATAGAGGAGAAACAAAGAAACCAGCTTAGAAAACTGTTGTTTGAAATGGTTGAATGTATGACCGTGTCCAACACTGTGCTGCACCTCTCTGAGCTACATTTAAATGTTCTGGAAACAATTCCCATCTTAATTCCTAAAAATATTTGTTAAGACAAACATAATCAATATTCCATGTTTTCATTTGAGAGTGTAGGAGCCAGCATAATTCAGTGGCATTCCTTCATCCCATGAACATTGAATTATGTGGTTTGCGGATAATATAAAAAGGAAAAGAAGACACAGTTTAAGAAACAATTAGTAAATTTTCTAACTGGAGAGCCAGAACTCATTCTTGTAATTAAAAAAAAAAAAAAAAAAAGGCTTCAGAATGCTTTCAATGTGTCATATAAATAAGGGCAAATTAATATAGTAAAAACCGAGTAGATAATTCCAAGGAGATGTGCAATAGGAGTCACTTGGAGTTCATTAAGTGAATTTAACCAAAAGAGGTTAGACCTAAGCCAGGTTTTGAGAGACAAGGCAGAAGTGCAATGGCTGAAAACCTAAAGAAAAACTCCAAGCAAATGCAAAGAGATCCAGAAAGAACAAAACCTCAAAGATGGAAATGAACAAGATGGGCAGTTATGCTTTCTGGGGTACAGCAATCCATACTGGGGCTAGTACAATCAAGAAAATTTAAGACCCGTGACAGGATTCTGGAGAACAAAATGCCCTTTAAAAAACATCAATTTGATAAAATTAGCGAATCTGAGTCATCGTGCATTTTTGGATAGAGAGAAAAATGTTTTGATGGGGAAAACAACAACAAAACAAGAAACACTAGTGCCTTAGGAGAGCGGTGGGATGGTCAAAATTATTCCAAAACACATTTAGATAGACATCCAATGACTTTACTTGCAGACTGAATCATCCTTAACACGGAATCATCCTTACAACTGTAAATGTCAGAATATGCAATTTATTTTTATGCTATTTATACACTAGCTACTTCCAAAACAGATTTTTGAAGGGCACAGAGTAAAATCATAAAAGAACATTGAAATAGTAAATGAGGGTAAGCAAGAATATAGCAGGAACACTTAACTAAGAAAAGCCACTGCCATTTAACACAAAACTGAGCACTGGATTTCTGGTAGCCAGAGTACAAGCTAAGAAAGACAAATTCTTTCCTTCCTTAACTTATCAGGAAACAAATACTTACTGATCCCATAGCATAAACAAAATTATGGTCCAATATGAGGAAAAGGATTAGTTCATCAGTAGCTAATTTCTTCCTAGTTTTGAATTCAAAGAGAAATATGTTTTGATATTTAAATGAGACACCTCAATCAGTGTGAGGTAGGAATGATATCCTTTATGCCAAAATCACAAAAACTAAAAATGCTCTGAGGATTATTTCTTAATACAAACTTTGATAAAACTTAAGGTGAAATATGCATATATATAATTATTACATACAGGCAACATTTTGAAATAAATAATGCAAGTATGCTTCATTTTAGTAATCTGGTACCAGAATTTAAAGAATAAATGGTATCCTTCTAGCAAAATTACAAAACTGTACAGGTTCTACTTAGGGCTTATAACCAACTTTAATAAAGCTGAGTACAAAATATCTGATTATACTTCTATAAAGGCAAATGATGTAGGCAAGCTTCATTCTGGCTTCATTCTGATATAGTAATTTGGAAGAATGGGTGATGTATCAGTTACTTTTCAGGATATTTGCTAAGCCCAAACTGATACTTTCTTTTCTTTTTTGTCTTTTCTTCTTCTTTTCCAAAAAAATCTTTCCCACATTATCCCTACCTTCTCTAACATAAAAGGGCTGAGTCTGTACTTCATGACCCTGGGACACTGGCCACGTTCATGGGATCAGAGTTAGACGTCAGACTACAGCTGTCCTGTAAGGTTTTTTATTTATTTTCCCATTTTGTTTCTATTTGTTTGTTTTAAACCAGAAAATATTCTGAAATACTCTCAATGAATTGGTGCTGTTTCTTCAAGCGGAAGTGAGATAAACTTGAGAGGAGAGAGAAAGCCATCTTCTAACACCAACGCTTCTCTATGCACCTGGTGGAAGATAAAGATGGAGAAAAGGGGAAGAAAGGGAGGAAAGGGGCAGAGGAGTGAGGTAAGGAGGAGGGAAAAGAGCTCAGGAAAGGGAGAAGGAAAGAAAGGGAAGAGGAGAGGCAGAGAAAGAGAGAAGGAGGAAGAACAGAGAGAGATAAAAGACTGGCTGGTTTTCACTGGCTTTTCAATCCATGAGTCTATTTTCAGTGCTTCCTGAGGCCTTGCCGTTTTTTGCCCTCAAGTTCCATCTTTCTACTATTTTAAGGAGCTTCTAAAAAAAATTGCTACCCCCATAATCACTGCCTGTGCTTTAATACCAATGGGAGGCAAACAGGAAAGGCCTGGTGAGGGTTGCAGTGGCTAACTCATGAAACATTCTAGTCTATCCAAATTGCATCCATGTACTGGGAACATGAAAACAGTACAACCTAAGCTGTCATGCCTATGCAGGGACCCCATAGTTTCTACTCTAGAGAGCTCAAATGTCACATGATTCAGGCCTCAGATTGGTTTGTTTGTCCCATAATGACTGGCCAAGCAGATAATTTTAGCAAACTCCACTGTCCCTACTCTTGTACTTGGACTTGTTTTCCAGTTTTCCCCCATAATTGCTCACCATCTGATTTTTCTGAAATTTATTTTCCTGTATTTATTTCCCAGTCCTTTAAATGTTAATGTCTTTATACAAAAACCGAATCCATTCTCTTCTCCATATCTATGACTCTCTTCAACAACATTTACCTTGAAAAGATAGGATATTCTTGCCTGGAAAGCAAGACATCAGAATCCTGAAATGGATAAAATACTCTGGAAATCCAAGGTCACATTATATTTTTCACCTGAAATCCTCTACAGAAGAACAAAACAAAACAAACAAAAAACCAAAAACCTGAATTGTTAGTATCTTGGCCTATGTGGGAGATTCCTGGTCTAAACTCCACTGTCCTTTCATTCTCACATAGAGACTAACACTTTCAAACCCCGTGATATTTAGTGCTTTTGTCTACAAAATGGAGATAATGAAAGCACTCATATCCTAGAATTTTTTTGAAGATCTAATGAGATATTTCTATGAAGGAACTTTGCAAACTCTGAAGCATCTCTAAAAGTGTACTTATCCACCTAATCCACTATCACAAAAGATCCCTCTTATAAACATAGTGCCCCTAAGAGCCGGTGGTTAGTTGGTGACATCATATTGACAAGGGGCAATAAAGAGCCCAGAGTGTTCAATACCATTAGTCTACGTAGTCCTGAAAATTCATCATCAAAGACTATAAAGAAGCCTTACACTAGACACTATAGGGAATTGCAATGGGGCTTGGACATCGACTGTCTTTTCTTGGAGCTTTTTGGGGGCTAAGACATAAAATACAATGATTAAGGGGAATAATGCATGATCACTCTTAAAGAAATAGTATCACTATTGAATAAACAGGACAGGATTTCATTTCAAAGGAATTTTGTGGAAGTGAGACATAAGCCAAGGTTATGAAGAAATGATTAGACTTAAAATGCAGAAAGAAAGATGGATATAGCATGACAGGCACAAAGGTACCTGCATTCACAAAGGGCTAAATTGTGAAGGAGAGCTTTTGGGGAGAGAGGAGAGTAGACGACAAGCTAGAATCTGGTTAGCGTGTACTGAGGAGGATACTCCTTGTGTTTCTCACACTTTGCGAGTCTTTCTTCATGATTCCAATCCACTGGGGAGCTGTATACAGTATTTCTCTTGAATTCTCACAGAAAGGTATCTCATCTATGCAGCTTAATTGGACCCTAGAGTTAGGGAATATTCTCTGTGTGTTTAGGTCCCTTGGCCGCTGGGTCAGAAGTTAGTCATTGCAGACCAGCACCTTGAATGGCTGGTAAAAATAATTTGGACTTTGTGGCTTCTCATTTTCCAGGAAGACTAGAAATGGAGTGGCCAGGGAGGAATTTCAGGCTGACCAGCAGAGGCAAGAAGTAGTATGGGTTGGTAACAGAGAAAGCAGGGGAAGCAGCAGATATGAAGGCCAATATAGAGGGAAAATCAGCAGAATTGCTGATTGGCAATTAATTGACTATCAAATGATTTGGTGGTTTGTAGCCTGGGCTTCTTCGAAGGAGAATTCTCTTCTTCGAAGAGAAACAGGAAAACCACAAGAAGAAGCTAGTTTAGAAAAAAAAGGGAGATAAGTTTGGCTTTTAAGTGGTTGGGTGGAGTTACCTCGAATACAGACAGGTGGGTGTGTCTAGCACACAGCTGGGGATAAAAGGTCTGGAACTTGAAATATAGATTGGACTGGGATATACATCTCTGTACATCATGTACATAAACATAATAATTGATATTTAAGGTCTACATGTTGGTGAAGGTTGAAGAAGATTGAAAGCAAGGTCAAAAGCTAAGAGGAAAATCCTCCCATTAACTTACAAAAGCAGGGGTGAGGAGCAGGGAGCAAGAATGGTGACGAAAGGCAAGTTGAGAACAGGGACCCTTAGGCTTGGAGATGAGAACATGACAGTGAATTTGGGGAAATCATTCTCAGCCAAGAGACAGAAAGAAGAGCAAATGTGTGATGGGTGAATGGA
The DNA here is from genome assembly GCF_002288905.1 of Enhydra lutris kenyoni. Classification (NCBI taxonomy): domain Eukaryota; kingdom Metazoa; phylum Chordata; class Mammalia; order Carnivora; family Mustelidae; genus Enhydra; species Enhydra lutris. The sequence goes on from NW_019154105.1 coordinate 53,609,405, forward strand.
AAACAGGTAGCTCAAAGGACTCTTGGGGGCAAAGGAGAGAGACCAGGTGGAAAAGGGGAAAAGAAAGCATGCAAAGACTGGAGGGGCAATGGACAGAAGACATAAGACATGATGTTGTCTTTGGTTGTCACAGAAATGCTCTGTGTTCTGAAACAGGAGGGAGGACAAAGGGATAGAGGAACACAGAAGAAAGCGTGAAGCAAATGGAAGAAATACTTCAGGAAATGAGGTCAGATGCTCATCAAAGTAGAAAGTGAGGTTCATCCTAGGAGTAAGAGGTCGAGACTTTCGAGGAAAAGTATTGTGTCTCACCGAGTCAGAAGACAACTCAGGACAGAGAACAGGAAGGACAAGCGGAAGGGGCAGAGTCATAATGAACATAAGGAACAGGCGTTGTAGGCATGAAGATGTGGGCAGCATGGATGTTGTGGTCAAAAGGGGGCCTGTCTCCCCATTTTCTAAGCTTTCCACTTACACTGGGGGTAGATCAGAATTATAGTTGCTTAAAAAAGTGCTTTCAAGGATCAACATTTTGTATTTTACATTAAAATCATAAGGTACATGCAAAAAACAATAAGATACATCCAATAAAATTTTTTATATTTATAATTGACCATGACAATATAAGACAGATAGATTGCCTATAATAACGATAGTTATGTTCAAAGTACTTTTCACAGCTAGATTAATTTTCACAGAAATTCTAAGACCTCAGTACTATCATTACGCCGTTGCACATGCTAGGAGCCCACGGCTTAAGAAAGTTAATTGGATTGATTTCTGTTACAAAGATAGTAAATGGCAACCCAGAGATGTGAACTCAGGACTGGATGATCCCACTGTGGTTATCAGGGATCCTCCTTCCTGCTTCCTGAGGGATCAGCTACAGTCTTGCTGCTGAGAACTGATACACAACATGTGAGATAAAGAGGAGACCAAGTGCACGTGCTGGGGTTGGGGACTCAGCGGCCCGTGTAAAATGGGCCCAGTACACAGGACAAATACATAAACAGACCAAGTTATATATGCTTCTCTATGTTCATCTGCACATTTTCCCAGTTTGACTTGAAATACAGGTGCTTGAGGTACAGATGTGACTGCATCACACACCAGTAAGCTGACGCCTGTGTGAAGTGGCTCGCTCCCTGGAAACCAGGCATCCGGGGTGAAAAGGCCCTTTGATCACTGGCAGGGATCTGGGTAATTCTGAGGCCTTGCCTGGCTCTCAAAGATCTAGGCCTTGCTGAGAGACGAGAAACATCTCTATCAGAAAGAAGACACTCCAAACCATGGCTCTTAGAAAGTATTCCCAGGAAGGTTTTGGAGGGGTTGTTAGTTTGTTTTTTATTTATTTATTTATTTTTTAGTGCTGTCCCAAAGCCAGTATAGCACTGCCTCCTCAGGCTCCACAATCAGAAAAGAGAGTCCAGATAAAAGGATGGCTGACATGGAAATCCACTGGCAAACCCATTTAATTCAACCCTTCCACAATTTTTAGTGAGTGCCTAACACGTGCGACGCGCTGGGCCAGACAATGGAGTACTGGCCATCATGGAATTTCAGACTGAAATTCATTAAGATCCACATAAATAAGTGTAATTCCAAACCTATTTAAACATGGAAGTGGCATTTTAATCGTTACACTGCAATTTTTTCCAAGGCAAAAATCAAAAGGAGGCATCCATCATTTCCTGAACTTTATACATCTCCCGTTCCCCATTTCAAGTCAGATCTATAATAATAGTTAAAGGAAAAGACCTGAAAAACATAAGCAATTTTATAGTCTAATAATCACGTCTCATTCTACCACCTGTCTTTGAAAGCCTTTATAGCTTCAAATAACATTTGCAAGTACAATAATATTTCTCTACTTGTACAATGCTCTGTGTAACGAATTTGAAAACACAGGAACTACTTAAGAGAAATATTTAGATTGTGTCTAATTTAAATAGATAGTCCACTGGGCAAGGACTGTGTCTAATTCTATGTTAGGTACAGCACATTGCAAAATGTTGGCACTCAATAAATGTAAAATAATAACAACAGTCTTTTCCCCTTTAAAGTATATAATTACATCTACCCCCTACTGTGCACCAAGCTCAGTGACAGATCTTTTGTTTATTAAATCCACAGCCCTGAAAGCATACAGTACTGCAGTTTCAATACAGCTCTGATGCGAACTGCAGCAAAGTCCTCTCTGCTTTAGGTAAAACTTTAAATATCTACAAATCCCCAAAGAACATCTTAATTTAGCCATCCACCATCCATATTACTTAGCCAAATGCAGGAAACCTTTTCTAAGTCCCCAAAGTGGAATCCAAACACTAAGTGGGAAATGTGTTCTCAAAGTTAGTTTGGAAATATGTCATGGAATAAAATTACTCTTAGCTAATTTACCATTTCTCTTTCCTAAAGAAACATGTCAAGCTGCTGAGCAAAGCTCTGAAGGCTTTATGCAGGAAACATTCAATAGGTTCCCATGCTTGTGTTCAAAGTACGCTATTATCCAAGTAGCCTGAACTGAGGAGGAAAAAAAAAATGACTCATGTACAGCTTTATTTGAGACATTTGCACTACAATGAACGACGCAAAGCAACAGGTCATGTTAAAAAATATTCCAAGAAGCCACAGCAGCCGAAGCCCCTTCAAGGGGAATTTTGGGCTGGAAAACACTTTTACTTCGTTTCTTCATTATTTTCTGCTTGTTTCCCGTGTTTGTATTTGAATGCTTGCACTTGAACATTAGTTTCACAATCACCTATTCTACATTTGGTATTGATGAAGTTCAGCATATGCTCAGCAATTCACTGCTACTAAAATAAGAAATGCAAATTCAGCTAAGTGTGCTCCAAGTCTAACGTTAAGCTGGGCCCGCATTCCTTTGTAGTTTTTGTAGAGTATTATCATTAGTAGAGAAGGGTTAATGGCAAAGGCCGGTGATTGTTTAAAAATTCACATTACCAAAGTGGATTACATTGCATCTACTGAGGGGATCAACAATGTAAGCCTACACTAAGCCATTATTGCAGAAACAAAGCTTTCATTTTAAGCCTTTGGAAACAAGCATAAAATGGACAAAAGAAAAAATTCTTCTGATGTAAGAACAAGGCTGGCACTACATGCTTTTCATCCTTACACAGTTTTAGAGCCGTGATGAATACGCAAAAAAAAAAAAAAAAAAAAAAAAAGACCATCTCCCCAAAGAACGAATCATTAAATTATAACATACCCCCACATTTTAAAAAAACGCTTCTTGTCTACAGCTAAAAATCCAACAGAAATCCTTTATTTAAATGTCTTTCCTCTTCTGTTGGGAATCAGTCACAACATGGGGATATGCATTCTTTAGCATTGTCTCACCATTTGTGCTTTTATCTTCTAATGAGAGGAAAAAGAATGATTTGAAACATACATTCCTGCCACCAGCGTCAGACTTCACCCTTTGCCGTAGTTAAGTCCTTACAAACAGTATCGGTATGTGGTAACTAAATGCTAAACCGCCAGTTGCTGACAGCAACAGGGACTCGGCCCTGGCCCGGGGTTAAATGAACATGGCAAGTATCATTTTCCACAACACACTTGGAAGTACTGACATTCTATCTAACAGATGGAGAAACTGAGGCTCCGGGAGGTTAAGAAGTAAGTCACTCTCCATCACCTACTGAAGAAAGGGTGATTCCCACTCAGGTCGGGACGGAACCTACAACGGGGGCACCTCCACTTCCCACACTGCCTTCCAATGATAAGAGAAGTTCCTGTAAGTTGCACATTATTTTAATAAATTACCAGCAAAATTCTACAGGAAATTGAAGCCCCTCAGACATTTTTTCTTTACAAAAGTGAGCTCAACAACTAAGCGCCTTTTCCATGTACCTAAATTAGCTCTAACCACAGCGTCATCACTGATATCGTGTGATATGTGGAAAGAACCTCACGAATTATAACACCTTAAACCCAAGGAGATAGTAAACTCTCCTATATATGTCATGTATCTATGGCAACTCACCTGATACCTTTAATTCCTCAGGAAATAGCTTAGAATGGGTAGTTAAACAAATAGGAAGCAACAAATTAAATAAGAAGGCCCCCAGAAGTAAAAATACCACACACATTCTGTCCCTGAAGGCCATGCATTTCATACAGAGGAGAAAACTGCAGGCCCTGCTTCTGGAGTTTACTAACAGCTCTTTTAAACATGATTCAGCAAACACATTATCTGCTTTCCTTGCTCACGACACACTAAAAACAATGAATTAGAAAATAGGAAGAATTCCTAGCAATAAGGAAAAAGTGCAAGTCTGGCCAGAAAGAAAAGAGAACAATGCTATCCAAAAACATTCACACAAATTAAAAATGCGTAATATACCAATGGTCACAAATGTACAGGAAAATTAAAAAATCATAGCACTTGTTCTAGGGTTAGTAGATTTATTACAAAAGTATATATATTAAGATATAAATATAAACATAAAAATCACACTGCTTTATTATTTTTGGTGCAAAAAGGTGGTTTTATTAGAAATCTTATTATTTTAAATAGCAGTATTAAATATTATATCATTAAATTATATTAAATACTTATATAAAACATACAACTTCTATAAAATAAAATTTATAGAAAATATCTAAACTATCTGATGCAATATTTATATAATGTTACATATATTTGGGTTACTACATATTTAAAGATAAACATATAAAAATAAAAATATAGTAAAAGCCAAAACTTTCACACTAGAATCTTAGGAATAATTGTCTATTAGAATGCTTTTTTTCTACTTAGAATTCTGGACTCAAAAAATGAAACTTTTATTAGATGGAAGATTTTTAGCAGATGAAACTAAGTGAGGCTTATTAAACTAGAATATGATCCTGAGTATATTAGGATCCAACGAGGATAGTGCTCATGATAGCCATTTTGATAGTATGCCTCAACTGTCTTCTGTATCTTTATTTATTTATTATTTATTTTACATCTCTTCTGCTGGTCCCTCAGTGAGATCACACCTTGCTTCAGTTTCTTCACTAACTTTTTGTTTAGTGGTTAGTGATGAAGGGGTTTTGATTTTTCTGTGAAAGTTGATAATAAGTATGTAATAAAATCTTAATCTATGCTAAAGAGAAAAAATTAAGTGAGAAGGAACCGATGACATGTTTATAACCCGCAGAACTGTAAACTCCTTTTAGGTAAAAGATCTATGAATAAATCTTTGTTTCTCCCACAAGACTTAGCAAGCAATAAACTTTGGAAGACGTGAGTGAATGAATGCATAAAGTTCATTATGCCTTGCCCAGCTCACATTTTTGAAGAGTAGGAGGAAACCAGAGGAGGTGACTTTATAAAGGCTCTGTTGCTGTCCTTGTTTGGCTCATTCCCACTACCAAGAAAATAAAAGTCCAAGCTAAGCAGGTAAATCTTATTTCCAGACAAAGGTATCTTGCAAACAATAGCCCTCAAAGTATTATTATATATATAAATATATATATATATATAATCATAAGCAATATATAATATACAATTATATATAACATATAATATGTAATTATATAACATATAATTATATATTATATACAATAATTATATAATGTATAATTATATATAACCATAAGTAATAAATATTATATATAGAATGAGATACGTTTACATACACATGTGTGTTAAAAGCCCTTAGAAAGAGTTCTCAATATATTGCAGTTAATAAATGTTTGAAATATTTAGTAAACACCTGCTATGAAACAAAGCATTACAGTAGATTCCATATTAATCTCCACACTGATAAGGGATATACACCAATGAAACCCTAAATAGATCATTTTTAATAGCTTGAAATTCTAGTTTTTCTATTTTTTATTTCTTTATTACAACATTCTACATGATAACGGTAACAACACATAGAAATCAGAAAGAAGGGGGGGGCACCTGTGTGGCTAAGTCAGTTAAGCAGCTGCCTTCAGTTTAGGTCATGATCCCAGGGTCCTGGGATCAAGCTGCATGGGCACCCTGCTCAGTGGGGAGTCTGCTTCTCTCTCTCCCTCTGCCCCTCCACCCCACTCATGCTCTCAAGTGCCCTCTCTCTCAAATAAATGAATAAAATCTTAAAAAAAAAAAATCAGAAAGAAGTTCAAGTGCCATGATTTTCCATCTTCCATCAACAACCCCTACAATAACCCCCGCATGTGGTAACAAATTGTATCACACTTTGTGTACATTCTTCCCTATCTTTCTCTATGTTCATAAAATATCATCAAATTTGAAATATATATATATATAAAATATAATATATATATAAATTTAATATAAATATAAATAATATATAAATTTATAATATATATATAAATTTATATACATATAAATTTAATATAAATATAAATAAATATATATAAATATATATATACATATAAAAATATATATATAAATATATATATAAATATATATAAAGAAATATCAATACAAAATATGGTCATACTAAATATCATCAAATTTGAAATATATATATATAAATATATATAAAGAAATATCAATACAAAAATATGGTCATACTAATAAGTCTGTCACAATCCCACTTGCTTTTCTCACTTTACAATACATCATAGGTATCCATCTTGGTCAATGCTGATAGCTCTAATTCATCATTTTTAATATCGACATAATGCTGCATACTTTGGGTTCACCATAATTTGCTTAACTACTCAATTATTGATGAAAACTTGTGATTTTTTTTCCATTTTTTGCCCTCACAAACATGATGAAGTATATAGCCTTGGAGACATATTTCATACACTAACGCACTGGTGTTGAAATGAACCTTTACTGAGTACACTATGTTCACTGCTTATCTTTTTGAATTGATTTATAGAACCTCTTTTTTATATGAGAAATAAATAACTCCCATCCTGTGCCACATTTTCTCCTTTCCATTAGCTTATGGGAACATGCATATAGTGTGAACCAACAAAACAGATAGCTAAGACTGCTGGGATGGTTTCAAATAAACATTAAGTGACATTGAAGGGAAGTTTGTAATATTTACTTTCTAAGATATTAAGCTCTACAAGGACAGGAATATTTTTTTCATTAAACCATGAGTCTCGAGAATCTAGAACAGAGCTGGTGAACAGTAGGAACTCAGTAAGTATCTACTTGTACATTTATTCAATAAAATTTGTTGAATAAATGTATGTGTGTGTGCATGTGTGTATACACAACTGACTGGGGAGTTAGGGGTGCTAAACTCTCACACATTTGGAGATCCACATATAACTCTTGACTCCCCAATAACTTGACTCCCAATAGCCAACTGTTGGCCAGGAGCCTTACCAATAACACAGTCGATTAACACATATTTTGTAAGTTACTTGTGTTATATGCTGGAGTCTCACAACAAAAAAAAGTGAAGAAGAGAAAAAGTCACTAAAAAAATCATAAGGGATAGAAAATACATTTCCAGTATTGTATTCATCAAAAAAGTGCTCACATTCAAAGTGGAGCCCATAGAGTTCAAATCCATGTTGTTCAAGGGTCAAGTGTGTATTAACCTCTAGAACTATAAAATATTTGTTTTCCAAGTGGGAAGGAAAGTGTTTTGTTGTTGTTGTTGTTGTTGTTGTTGTTTTTTAAGTTTTTAAAAAGTTTAAGAAGGAAGGTTGTTTGTACTTGGCCATCATTTACTGTGTCTAATTTTTACCACATCTTAACATCTCACTCAATCCTGAGAGGCAGATATTCTTATTTCTATTTTACAGATGAGAAAATCAAGACTCAGAAAGTTGTCCAAGATAAAACAGCCAATAAATAAGAAAGCTGTGACATAAACCCAGGTTACTCTGACAAGAGAGACAGACACTTTCCACAATGTCATCCTGCCTATCGGCATGAATACCTGACCTGGGGCTGGGGAAATACACTTATCATCTAATTTTCAACTTCAATTGCCCTGGGACTGAGAAATAATCTAAGATCTATGAACCAAGAATAGCATTCTATTTGTAGTCATAATACATAAACATTTTTTTGTGTGTCCCTAAAAATAGCTATAAAAACATGCACTCTAAAACACTTAAGCAATGAAGTGGACAAATTTAAAAAAAAAAAAAAAAGAAAGAAAGAAATAGGAGGCAGAAAGCAATCAGAAGGCTGCTTTCTACAAACAGCCAAATTTCATCCCAAGAGACTACAGGAGAATGTGATTAACTAAATCAACGTGTTTTAGGAACAAAATCCTGCAAACTAGTCCAGAAACACTATCCCAATTATACAAGTGAAAAATCTCTTAATCATGTCAAATTGTAACACAATCATATAGAGGTGCTCAAAATACATTTTTAACAGTGAAAGCATAAAAACATTTCAAGCTATGAATAAAATTTAAAATAACTTGAGAAAGATACAAAAAGTTTATTAACCAAGTTTGGGCATGTGCATGTAAATTAAATCTGAATTCTTTACAAGGACGTTGCAAAATATATGTATAGGTATTATATATATATATATGTACATATATATATATATATATATATATATATAACATCTTCAAACTTATATTAAGTGGCATAATTTAATAATTTCTACTGAATAAAATCTGATTATTATTGATTGGACTATTTTCTGTAACTCAAGAATGTTATTATTCATGCAAGGGAATCATTAAGTTTTTCTTTTTATTTTTTTAAATGCTATTTACCATAACAATTGCCAGGAATGATTGTGTTGGCTATCACAAGTTAACCTACGTGTTTATAGTTAGCAGATATGGTAAAAAAATTTCCACAGGCAAAAATGTTGTTTTTTTGTTTTGTTTTGTTTTTTGGGTTTTTTTTTTGTTTGTTTTACATTCCAGACTTAGCACCCTCTGTTTAGACCAAAATACAGTTCTCTCAGTTAAGAGCAAACAAAGGCACAAATAATGAGCTATTAGCAAAAACACCAGTGGTTGTCCTGTCTGGGGGTCGGCAGATACAATTACTACTAAAATGCAATATTACCATGGAATCATTTGACTAACACTATTGAATGAAAACCCCTCCTACCCAAAAGCCACAGTTTGCTGTGGCAATCCAAAACCTTTGGCATTATTCTTGGGTTAGGGTTAGAGTTCTTTTCTTTTTTGTCAATCTTCTGTGTGAAAGAACATTGTTAGAAAAAAAAGAAAGCTTGGATTAAAGGTTAATATTAGCCACATACATACATACACATACACATACACAGTTGAATAGTAATAATCCCTATATTGAAAATTCAACATCAAAAATCATAATCAATTTCTTATAGACAGAACCCCATTAAGATTACCACCAGAATGACAGCTATCAAAAACCAAGAATACTTTTTATAAATCTGGCATTTGAAGGGAGATGAAAATATTAATTATAAATTCTACTTTAAATAATACTTTTTCCCATTAATATGTCTTTTAATTTAGTCTAAAACTGCAACATATAATTCTATAAGATTCTATGAATGGAAATTACTCAAGAAAATGTGGGCAAATGTTAATGAAAATGATAATCTAGTAATTTATATTTCTCTGACAAAGAAGCATTTCTATTTTCAAAGGATAAAGGATATACATCCACAAAATGCTTATAACTTCTCAATGTAAAGTTATGAAGTATATATGAGACAAATAAAAGGCAACTTACCATTTGTTAAATGAGGAACTCATAATTTGATTTAATCATGAAAAGAAATGTCTATCTAGTAATATAAACTATTGCTCATATTTATTCTAATATTTTATCACAGGGCATTCATTTATTTTTTAGGAAATGGTGTCAATTTAATGAACCACTGATATGACTAAAACTGGAACATTCTTTCCCAGGAGATGTTTCTAAGAGTTTTATGAATGTTTTTATAAAAGTACTTTGGTTCTTTCTTTGAGTTTTTAAGAAATGTTCACAAGAGCAGAGACATTTATTTTACAGAGTACCAGAAATTAAATGGAGTCAAATTTGCCATTTCTAAAATTCAGTCATGGTAGGACATATCAAACTGCTTCTCTGAGCCTTATTTTCTTTTTGATGGAAAGGAACTGCTGAGATCCTGTTGCCTCGGGGAAGAGAATGTCCCAGAGTCTCACCTCTGGCCTAGTCATCCCAGAACTGATCCCCTCCTCTGCCATCCTTCCTTCAACCTTCTGGCCCAGACTTTCCATACAGCCAACTGAAGTGGGGAGAGAAGAGAGGATAGCAAGAAACAAAGTCCACAAGACATTCTAAGAAAGATGAAATTATAAAATCCTTAGTATTTCACTAAAGAATAATTTGCAGTCACACTATCATATATGCATGACAGTTTTAGATTATAATTATTAAACTCTTCTTGGTTCACATTAAAATGCCTAAATAACTGAGTAACCTAAATTTTCCATACTGTAACTTAAAACCAAACATTTAACACAGTTAGTGGAAACCTAATATCTGATCCTATAAGAAAGAGTTTCATTTTCTTTAAAATAACACTCTGAGAAACTGTTCTGAAAATACAAACTTCTCATGTTGCACACCTAAACTGTCATGGTCATAAAATGAGACTAAATTCTTTAGCTAATCTTATTCGTGAAATATCTCATGTGCTTTTAGAAAATACCACATTGTGGCTAAACACCATTATTCCATTATGCCTGAAAATAACCAGTGGCTTACAGCAGTAAACAATTCAAATTACATTCCTTGTATTAGAAAGCTAGTCATACAGAAATAGAACCGATACTGAAAGCCCTGAGAAACTCAATATGTTTTCATCTGAGCACCAATTCAAATAAATTATTGGATACACACTTATAGTGACTTAACAAAGTATATTTCAAACAAAAGCACACTAATTTTGTAAGCAATCAAGCCTCAATATTCTGTATAATTTACCAAATATTCTATAAAGAATAGTCCATTCTGAGTTATAACAGTAAAACACAACAAACAAAAGCTTTCAATGAAACTAATACTATTCACTGCCAGTAATAGTTTGTAACATATGTTTGAAAAAAATCTATAAAAATTTTAAAAGCTTAATACGTTTCCATACCAACTTGCACTTAAAATACAATCAGAATGTCCATCTACAATGCACCAAATCCTATGCTATTACCTCATTTTTAATTTATAACACTACTATCTAAATACAATGGAAAGATACTTCATATTATTTCATCACACATTCAATAAGCTGTTTTAAATATTTACTTGTAAACATAATATCTGAGGGATAATCTTGTTATAAGAGCATGATTTGAAAATGAGATGTAGAATTTCAAGTTCAAAGCTGTTTTCTAATGTCCAAACTTTCCTAAACATTCACTTTTTTGTCAAAATTATCTTAGTATTTTGATGAAGTCCCAAATAGTTTATTTTTGCTTTTGCTTCTCCTGTCTCGGGAGACATATCTAGTAAGAGGTTGCTACGGCCAATGTCAAAGAGGTTCCTGCGTGTGTTCTCCTCTAGGATTTAAATGGTTTCCTGTTTCACATTTAGGTCTTTCATCCATTATAAGTTTATTTTGGGGATAGTGTAAGAAAGTGGTCCAGTTTCATTCTTTAGTATGTTGCTGTCCAGCTTTCCCAGCATCAGTTGCTGAAGAGACTGTCTTTTTCCCACTAGGTATTCTTTCCTGCTTTGTCGAAGATGAATTGACCATATAGTTGTGGGTTCATTTCTGGGTCTTCTCTTCTGTTCCATTGATCTATTTGTCTATTTTTGTGCCAGTACCATACTGCCTTGATGATTACCACTTTGTAATATAACTTGAAGTCCAGAATCCTGATATCTCCAGCTTTGTTTTGCTTTTTTAAGGTTGCTTTGCCTTTGTGTGTATGTGCATGTATGTGTGTGTATGTGTGTGTGTGAGTGTGTGTGTGTAATATTACTCAGCCATAAAAAAGAAGGAAATCTTGCCATTTACAATGATGTGGATGGAGCAAGGGGGTATTATGCTAAGTGAAATAAGTCAGAGGAAGACAAATACCATATGATTTCACATATATGTGGAGTTTAAGAAACAAAACAAATAAGCATAGGAAAAAAAAGAAGAAAGAGAGAGGCAAACCAAGAAACAGACTCTTAACTGTTGGTTAATATAGAGAACAAACTGATGGTTACTAGAGGGGAGGTGGGTGGGGGAGATGGGTTAAACAGGTAATGGGGATTAAGGAGTACAGTTGTGTTTAACACTGGGTGTTGTACCTAAGTGTTGAATCAATAAATTATACACCTGAAACTAATATTATACTGAATGTTAACTAACTGGAATTTAAATCAAAACTAAAAAATTATCTTAGTATAAAATATTGAGCTCAGTTCACAAGGATTTATGGACTATATAGTCATTAAGTATCATGGACTACCTATATTGTGATAGTTTCTGAAAATACAGATAATGAACATATTCCCTTCTTCTGAAGATTTGTAAGTGGAAACTGACTTGAAGACTCAGTTACAGAATGAGGCCAAGTAGCATAAAAGAGCTTCCAGGATAATTACATGGGTTTAGGACACAGTACTCTGAAGCCACTTGGGCAAATTCACTGATGGAAAATATCTCTCTAGCAAGCAAGACCAGTTGGGACCAGTGCAACAATCCAGGGCAACAATAAACAGGATAGGAGAGGAGGAGAAAGAGTCAAGAAATAATTAGAAGTCAAATGGCAGAGATGGTTTTTATTGGTTGAAGGGAAGGGAGTAAGGTCTAAGTCTGACATTCAGATTTGGGTCCTAGGTGACTTCGAGAATGAAGGTGCTAGGAACTACGAAAGAAAATACAGGGAACTGAGCACATTCTTGACTGGGATGAAGGAGGAAAAGATCAGCACAGACCGAGAAAGAGAGAGCTTTTTTATGCTGGATAAGGTTTGAGTTGTTCATGTTTCATCCAAATTTGTGTGCTATTTGCATGTGTGAATCTGATGTTCTGGGATGGAGATTTACATTTTAAGGTTCTCAGTTGATGGTAGTAGGTCAAAACTTGAAAATTGGTGAGCTTGTCTGGAAGGTATGTATAAAATGGGGAAGGAAGAGAGAAAAAAGAAAAATCTGAGAAAACACTGAAGTGTGCATGAGAAAATGATGGTAAAACATGTCCAATGTAGCAGCAGATGAAGACTGAGACTAGGTCACTGCATTTGGCAAGTGGGGGGATTACCAACGATTTTGGTATAAAAAGAGCAGAAGCAGTGTGGCAAAGGGCAGAGGTTTCTCGCAGCAGACTGAAAAATTAATGAGAATTTAGGTAGTCAATACAGTAAATAAGTAATTATACACCGATGTCTAACTGTAGAATGGAGAGTTATAAGGTTTTAACAAACAGAAAAACACTGGGGAAGAAAAGGAGATTTTTTTTACTTGCTGTTTCCTTTTTCTTTTCCTAAGGACTGAAGAATCTTGACCATATTCACAGGCAGAAGAGAAAAGGTCATAAAATAGTAGGTTAAAAGTAAAAGAGAACTAGAAATAATTGGTAAGAAACTAGAAACAATTGGTAAGAAACCAGAGAGCATCAAGAAAAAAAGAGATTAATTATAAGCAAAAGAGGGTACACTGCTCTATTCGAGACACAAAGTGGGGACGTTAAGTATGTGGAGAAGTTTTTAGCCCAGGGAATTCTTACTTGAACACATTCATAATTTCACTGATATCTTACTTAAATATGTGAAATACATAAGGATAACTTCACTGTATAAGAATATTTACTCTTTCGGGGCACCTGGGTGGCTCAGTCAAACGTCTTTGACTTTTTTCGAGATGTATTTATTTACTTGGGTGAAAGGGCACATGTGAAGGAAGAGGGAGAATCTCAAGCAGACTTCCCACTAAGCATGAAACCCAAAAGCATGGGACTCTTGATTTTGGCTCAGGTCATGTTCTCAAGGTTGCAAGATCCAGTCCTGTGTCATGCTCTCTGCTGAACCAGGAGCCTGCTGAATATTCTCTCTCTCTCTACCTCTCCCCTGCTCCCCATTTCTTTCCTTCTTTAAGGAAGGAAGGAAGGAAGGAAGGAAGGAAGGAAAGAAAAAGAGAGAGAGAGAGAGACTATTCACTCTTTTAACTTAAAAATAAAACAAAACAAAACAAACAAATAAACAAAAAAAACCCACCCTCAAACAGGACCTCGAGCAAACATTATTTCTGTTACAGGGATGCCTGGGTGGCTCAGTCCTTAAGTGTCTGCCTTTGGCTCCGGGTGCGATCCGGTCCTGGGATCGACCTCTGCATCAGGCTCCCTATTCAGTGGGAAGCCTGCTTCTCCCTCTCTCACTCCCCCTGCTTGTGTTCCTTCTCTCACTGGGTCTCTCTCTGTCAGATAAATAAATAAGATCTTTAAACAAACAAACAAAACATTATTTCAGTTACAGGTACCATACTACTGCTAATTATCCATACTTGAAAACCAAGGAAACTGATTTATAAACCAGTACAAAAACTTTTTTACATGAAAAATCATATAATTTATAATTTTGAGTTAATAATGATAATAATGTTGAATCTGCTGTTAAAAGCTTCAATGTCTTAGGAATGGCACAAAGTTAGGGTTATTCTCAAAACTCCCCAAAATATGACTCAATGAAGAATGGCACATTTTTATTCCATGCTAGTAAATGCAAGAAAATGAAAAGTGTGTGAACTTTCTTGTTCTTACAGCATCAGAATTTCACTAAAGTACATAAAAATAAATATATTTATTTATATTTATGCACATATGTATGTATGCATATAATTAGCACCTTGAAACTACTTAATGTGTCAATATAAAGAATATATAGACTCAGAAACTTACAACTGCTTTCCCAATATTTCTACAAATAGACTCATATGCAGAAAAATGAAGCCTATACAGAGGCCCATGTTTACTAACTCCATTGTCTATGGGCTCTGCATCTGTCTGTCTTCTAATCCCCACCACGAGTCTTGAGAGAGTTAACATCCCCATTTTACAAAGGCAGTGACTGAAACTCAAAGAACTTGGTCTCTCAGTCAAGATCACATATGTAGCTAAAAAATGTCAGAGCTGGGATTCGGATCTTCTATTTGGCTTCAGAGCCTGTGCTTTCTTCAACACGTTGCTTCTTCTCATGTATTTCATGGCTGACCCTGCAGATTCAGTAGAAACCACCACTTTGATACCCAAGCCACAGACTATAACCCTCTAAACTGTAAGGCGAAACAGTCAGTTACGGGCTGTCCCTTAGGAGTGCAGGGTGAGGGCACCTTCCACTCTTTTCTCCCTACTTCCAATAGGTCAAGTCCACTCCCAGTCTGTGAATGGATATATTCATGCTGTGCCCTCCGGTTTCCTGGCCTTAGACTTGTGCCTCTGCCTGGGGAAGCCTTCCTATCTTCTCCACCTGGTGAACTGCCAATCATCAAATGGCCCATCACCTCCCACATCAGACCTTCAGCTCTGCATGGAGCGCATCTCTCACCAGGCAGAGCTAATGGTCCCCTCGCGTTGTACCCATAGGGCACGTTTCAAGCACTTGTCACTCAGAATCATAATAATTACTTTAATCTCTCCCCTGCTGGAATGTGAGCCTTTCTAAGACAGAGACAGTATTTTATTCAATGTAGAATCAATAGTGCATAAAGCAGTGTGTGGCACATAGTAGATAATAAATAACCGTCTGCTGGGGAGAGCAAACACCATGGGCTCTCGAAGTGGTGAGGGGAGGGGTGGGTGGGTCTGAAATGCCACTTCGTCTCACACCATCTGTGTGAGCTTGGGCGAGCTACTGCCTGTGAGCTTCATGTCCTCATCTGTGTGGACATAAGCTTACACGTCTTAAAGAGTTGTTACAATGACTTAAACAGAACCGACTCAGAAAATTGGAGTCCCTAATATGCAATTGAGTACTGAATAAATGTAAGCTTCCTGTCCTTTCCCTTCTACCTTTCTGAATTCCTAAATGCAGGATAGGTAAGAGTGCATTTACTGATTGAACAAATGAGGCTACGTGCATTTGCTGATTGAAGAAATCTTACTCAAATGTGTAAGAAGAATGTGAAATGCTAGTAGACACTGTGTGCATGTGTCAGAAGGGTGAATTTCTGCAAAGAATTGACAACCCTGTGAGGAAAATAATTTTATTCAAATGAAAATTGAGTACTATAATCTAAGAGCATGGGTACTATGGGAATCCAGTGGAGGGCGGCAGTTGCTTTGGTAGGGAAGAAACCAGATGAGGTCATCTGGACCTGGGCATCTGGAATCTGAAATAAGTTCTGAAGAAGTGACTATAAGTTGGAGTCATGCATATGCAAGAGAGGGAATCCTAGGGAAAAGGTTCAGTATGAAGAAAGGCACAGAAGTAGGAAAGCAAAGGATTTCCCTGGGAATGGAGACGGGGTGGTATGACTTGCCAAAGCACAAGAAGTATGAGAAAGTTTATGGGGATAAAGACAAACTGCAGAAAAAAGAAACCTGCACATTGAAAAATTGAACACTTGATTCATTATCTGGCTACTAATTCTCCTGCTGCCTGATTTGAGCCCCTCTACACCACTTACTAGGATTTCCAAACAAAGTTATACACAAGAAGAAAAAGGAATTAAAACTCAAATTGGTATTATATACTGTGCGTGGAAGCAAGTTCTATTTACTGATTTAGTTGAGACAGGAGCAAAGGCTGTTTTTCTGAGTGGATGAGTCTCCTTTACTATTAATGTTGACAGTATGCGACCATTCACCCCAGCTTGCAGGACTGGGAGAACAAGGAAAAAATGAGTATGATCAAAGAGATCTTTTGCATAAGAAATAAAGCAAAAATAAAACAAAGTGCTTCTTGAGAGACACCAATGTCTTTCTCCACTGACCAGTCCTTTCCCTGTTTCATACTCAAAATGTTCTACTGCCCTCTGCTGCTTTAAGTTCCTGAAGTTTAAAACAAAAACGAAATCTTCCTCTCATCATCATTTTTCACCGATTTAACTGATTCCACCATTTTACTTTCTTCCTCTCCCCCCACCCCTTTTTTTCCATGATGACAAAGATTTTAGGGACTTGGCTCTTGGCCAAATGAAATTTTAATAGCAATGAAAGTAAAAGAATGATGCAAAATGTGGTAGGAAGAAATTACAGTTTGAAAGTTTAGCACATATAAGTAATCCTACGTGGACATCGTAGGTTATTTAGGACTTGTCACTTGTATTTTCATCAGGAAGTAGTAACCAATCCCTAAACACACCATTTGCCTCTCATTTAAATGGAGCCCCAAATTAGGTTTTCCATACATTGTATTCTGCATATGTTAGATTAAATGAAACACAAAGGATAAGCCATTCTTACCCTATTTTACTGAAGTTTGTTCATTAATTTCAGCTTCTTAACATGTGCTACAGAACTTAAGTCTTTTTTCCCTTGTGTTGTGATCTAGCTAATTTCACCTTAACAAATATTTTGTCTTCCTTTTTAGGATCTGTGTGTTTGCATGTGGTTTGTTTATACTTCCTGTTACTATACAGCACATAAGGTCACAAAGATCGATGATAACCAAAAACAGAAATAAAAAAGAAAGCTATCTGAGATAAAGAAGATGTGGTACACACACACACACACACACACACACACGCAATGGGATTTTATGCAGCCATAAAACAACAACAAACCGAAATCTTGCCATTTGCAACAACGTGGACTCTGAGATCATGACCTGAGCGGAAGGCAGACGCTTGACCTACTGAGCCACCTAGGGGTCAATCACTCTTTTTTTTTTTTTTTTTTTTTTTTTTTTGGCTGAAATCTAGCTGGGCTTTTAATAAGGGCGGGGGGGAAGAATAGCAGCAATCATTCAATGAGTAAACCATGTGTGGAGTAGTAGTGCTAGGAACCATGTGTGCTAGGAACCTACTGTGCTAGGAACCATGTGTGACACGAGACTGAACACAATTCTTCCTCTACCATCACAGCTAATGCCCGACTAAAAGATGTCCTCAGTCCCTCAAACCTGCCCTCCTAACTTTCCAGATTCCCACATACCATAACCATGCTAAACATTTTCCGTGTTTTCTCCAGCCTACTACATGAGACCGAAACTCTGTAGGACGTTATGGAAGGTCCCTCAAACTACCCTTTCCATGTTTATCTCCTCAACATGTCTCTTTCTCCCTTTTGTAGGTCCGTGTCTTTTTTCCTGCCATTGCATCTAGCTGGAATGCTCTTTCCCAGTCCTCAGCTCTAGGAACGTGTAATTTTTCACTTCAGATCCACACTTAAGTACTTTTCTCTAAGATCTCCATGAAGACAGAAAGAGCAAATCACACATATATGCCTACACAGGCTACAAACATATCTCTAACTTAGTACTGGTGCTATTCCACGTGGTTTGCACGTTTGTCCTTTCCAGGGACTGTAGACTCTTTGAGGACACTATCTTCATATTTACACAACTTGGCATTTTCTACTAATACAGCTTGGTATGTAGGAGGAAAGAAAAGGATCTCTTAATTTATTTCATTTCTATGAAATGTACTCTCTTTTCTTCACTATCTTCAAAATAAAAATATCACAGTTGTAATTATAAATCAATTTAGGACCTCAGAGTTTCTCTAGGATGAAATGTGCTCTAATGAGAAATGGAGGGTAATAAATTCCTGTTCAGTGAAAGTCAATCAATCAATCAAACAGAAATATAAAAAGCCACTACACCTGTTTCAATGTCTTATAATAAGCAAGATGGCTGATTTCCAAGGGTGCTGATAAGGTTATGCTCTCTAAATCTGCCACAGAAAACTTTTGAATTAAACTCAACATCTTTATTAGGAGAACCTAAACAGTGAACCTATATTAAAAACAGGCCTTACATAGTATAAAACTAAAATATCCCACACAATGCTAGTTTTATTTTAAATTCATCATGAGGACATATTCCATTGAGGTCTTCAAGTGTATATTTGAATTAATGATAAAATATGTCTCCTGTTCTGCTTTAATTACAAGTAGTTATAAGATTTCATTAAGTGAATGGATTTTTAACATAGTCATATAGATGATGAGAGAGTATGAATTTATATCACCCAGGCTCCGTATCACATGTAATCAGATACAAACAACTGGGTAATTCAATCAGCCAGTGAATTGAGGGTAAGGTAATAGACCTTATTGGATGATAAACGTTGGTTTTAAAAGCACAAGACATTCTGGGGTCAGGCCCCATTTCACATTCCATCTTATCCCCAATCACTTGCTCTTCTCTCCTGCTCTCTCACCCTACCAATTTGCAGATGTCATCTCCTCTAGTGGGTGTTATACCCCCACCTTAACCTCTTTATACCAATACAACTCCTTTTTCATGACCCATCTCAAGTACCATCTCCTCCATGTAGCCCTCATGAATACTATCTGCTCATGGAAGGTCTAGCAACATCAGGCAGCAATATCAATTTCAGTACTCTGAAGGTTGGCCGCTGTTTTGAATAGATGTCCTTCCATCCCTCTCATAGGGTCGGTATTTTATTTAACTTGAGCAGTCCACACTGTTTGGCATGTCACAGGCACTGGATAAATGTTTGTTGACTGATCTAACAAGTGATTGCATAAAATGGAGTTTGAATCTTATCTTTTGGTTTGAATAGTCATTTACTTAAATCATGAACACTTAATAAAAGGACTGACATTTGTATTGGATATTTTCATTTTAGCTAAGTCTTCATTCATATACTTTAGAATAAAATATTACAAATGGGAAAGATATAATTTTATAGGATATGAAAAAATAGATTATAATATGAGTGAAAGCACAATTCTAAAATGTGTCATATGCATCTGCACCCTTTGGCAAAATGATGAAAAGAAAGAACTAATCTGCATTTCTCCAGTTCTATTTTTGCCACTTATTAGCTATGAAATCTTTCTGTAAAATGAGGTCAACAATATCACCTTTTCTTACCTCACAGATTCCTCCTATGAAAATGCATATGAAAATCCTTTCCTTAAGCTAAACTGTAAAGCCTTTTTTTTTTTATTGAGTCAAAACTCAAGTTGATATACAGTGCATTTTTGCATTAGAAATGATTGAGCGTGATGAGCATTTAGCCCAATCACTGTCTAGCATACTTAGGGAGAATTTTCCTTTGAGAAATAAAATATTCATCATTTCTAATTATAAATGGTACTGTTGTCAAGACAACTTTTCTCATGAGGAATAGGATTATACTAAAATGGTCTTTTTAAACAATTTTTTAAACTCAATTCTTATTTACAAATGAAAACACATCATCCTTATTAATATCTCATTACTCAAAATACTCTCAACAATCTCAAATAAATGTTATTTGAGGAAGGTTTCAATAGAGTCCTCTACGTTAGCTCTCCTAGAGAATTAGAATTCATGGTATGAGTATTTAGCTATGTAGCACTTCAATTAAAAGCAGGGAGTCTGGAACTAATGTTACATAAGTAGCAAGCACAATAGAGTTAGCATGCCCCATTAATGCCTGGCCATTGGGGCAAAATGACAACCTGAGGCATGAAAAACAAAAGGGTAATTGGATATAACAGGGATCTCATTTTAGCAAACATGAATCTACATGGCCATTCCTATAAGCATGATTCACTGCAACTTGCAAAAAGGCGGCATTCTTGTATCAAAACTACAAATAGGCAACAATATGTTTACCTCTTTCTTAAGACAGTAATAAAGATATATCCAAAATAGTCAATATTCTGAATTATAAAAGTGTAGTGTTATCATTATTCATAGGATCACAATTATAAAATATTTATAATTTTTTAAAAGAGTATAAATTTGAGAAAGAGAGTGAAAGAGTATGTGTGCTAGGAGTGTGTGTGCAGAGGCAGAAGGAGAGAATCTTTAAGCAGACTCCCTGCTGAGCACGGACCCTGAGATCCTGACCTGAGACAAGACCAAGAGTTGGAAGCTTAACTGGCTGAGCCACCCAGGTGTCCATTAAATATTTATAATTTTTAAAGCTTTTCCATAACAACTTTGTGAGCAAACACGGCAGTGAGCATCTAATTTAAAACAGGCAAAATATACCCTTCGAAGTCCACAGCCAGTAAGAATTCACCCACTTACTCATTTATGCATTTATCCACCTTTTACAAAGTATCACTGTGTGGCCAACACTGTACTATATATTGAAAGAATATAAAGACTAAGAGGACTTATCTTTTAATTAGAAAATCATGTAGCAGATCCAATTTTTTTAAGCTGCAAATTCACCAAGCATTATTGTATTTTAGTCCCCTAATAGCATAACAATATTCCAAAGAAGCTCTAGGGACGACAAAGGATAAATTTAAAGGAAAAAAAAAAAAAAAAAAAAGCAAGAGTTTTATAGGGGAAAATACATGGACATTTCCTTTTTTGCTACAATCAAACAATAAGCTGGAGATTTACTTCTCTTGAAATTTAAAAGAGCAATTAATTAGGTATATAGCACTAATACACATCTATTACTATGTTCACCACCAAATATACAGGAAATAAAGATCAAAGTATTTTGTGGCTTAGAACCACAAGGTTGTGTATTTGTGTGTGTGTATGTCTAAATTTGAGATAATCTAAATACAATTACCATACATTATCACCTAGAATATAAAGATATGTAGATAACTATTGAAATAAGATTTAAAAATTATACTTGCACAGAAAATTATAAAACGTGTATTTTAAACTGTAAAAAAATGTCCTTGCACAATTCCTTGTCTTTTGTCAAGATAAATGTAAATATCAGACTGAAAATTTTTACAATCTCTGAGAATGTTTAATGACAAAATATACCCTAACCTAATTCAAATAAGCAAACCTTCTCCATTTTCTTCCCTGAGAATAGAACCCAGAACCAAACAATTATGGAAATTCAAAACCACCTTAAATGATTCATTGCAGATGCTGAACTCAGTCGAAAATCTTTATTTAAAACAAATCAAAACAAAACAAACAAACAAAAACCCAAGGTAGGTAGGCTTTTAAAAAGACTCCATACACTAGCATGATATAATTTTCATTATTTTATAAATTTGATGAGTTTGATCATCAAACTCACTTGATGAGTTCAAAAAGCAGAAAAGCTATTTTCCATCCTTATTAACCTAATCATAATATACTGTATCCAAAAGACTTTTGTGAACAATAAAATGCTCGGTATTTTCTACATTGATTTTTGTGAAAAGATTATAAGACTATCTTGAATAAAAGCATCATACATTTGAGAAAAAATCATACATTTGAAAATAATGACTTTGTTTCAGACTTTCTTAGGGATGACCATAATAGATTAATAATTTTAGTATTACAGGTTAAAAGATAAAAAAAGATAAACAGTATAAAATACTGCATCCCTTTTTTAATACTGCATAATTTTTAATGAAGAGTATCTGTTATGGGATTTTGTAGAAAGTATTTTTGCTTTGACAAATGGGCAACAGCAATCATGCCAAGCAACCTCAATAGAATATGGAATTGGCTCCCCCTGTTGGGCCTGAAAAGTTCACATTTTTGGCCATCACATCCTAGTTCATAAAAAAATAATAATAAAAAGCAAAATGCACAATGTAAACAAAATTAAAGACCTAGAAGTACATTGGAAATCTATGTTTTTAAAATATATTTTATTTTATTTGTTTCTAGATAAAATGTCACAAAAATTAACATATAGTGACTGAAGAAAGTGGGAATTAATTTTCAATTTTGTGAAATAGATAAAATGTCCAAATGAGGTATATAATCTCATGAATGCTACTGTGTTCTTTCATCATCTAAAAAAATAAAAAACAAAACAAAACAAAACAAAAAACCCACATGCCATTCTTTCAACTACACACAAGAAAACCGAGCAGTTATTCCTACACTGAAAATACGGTTTGAGATAATGTTATTGTAATGAAATCTGTTTTTACCTTTGTTCATATGTAAAGAACTTTTTTAACACTACATCAAAAACTAACAAGGTGCTGTATGTGGGCTAACAACGTAATAATAAAAAATAAATGCATAATAAAATAAAAATAAATGTGTACATTCCTATTGCTCAGAGCAATGCAGAGGTTTATCTCCCTTAAGAAACAGTTACATCTCTTAGGAATGGCTGGGATGATTCACCCAGTGGGAGGGCTGGCTAGCCTGCCTGCACAAGCAGGTCTGTTAGGGGCAAGAGTGGGAATTCCTACGGAGCAAAGAAAGCAATACAATCCCTAGTTGCTTATGAACGTGCAGGAGGGGAAGCATACTACACAAAAATAGTACGGCCACTGAAATCAATGTAAAATTACAACTATGACTAACAATTTAATTTTAAGGAAAAAAAGTGAAAGTTTACAATCCCAATTTGCAAACAAAATATTTATCAACCTCCTCGACACCGCACCCCCTCCTCAGTAAAGGCTCTACCAGCACGCTTATGAGGGCTACTGTAAAATATGACAAAATTTTTATACAAATTAGGCATTTTGAAGGGGGACAAAAATGGAAAAAAAATAAAAATCACAAGTAAGCCTTAAAGATCTTCAATCTCCAACAATATATTAAACTATTTCTGTCATACTGTACATTTTTCATTACTTCATAAATCATTTTAACTTTATTTTGTTACTTTTCTTAAAAGTTGGTCATTTAAAAAGTTAAGGTTAATAAGTCTTATCAAAATGTCCAGAGCAGTAAAGGGGTCCAAATGTCACGACATATGAACAAATCTGTGAAAGCTGATTGCTTTCCTTTTAAAGAGCAGGTGAGCTAGACTGTGGTCCCTGCCTTCACTGCAGGGTCCCTAGAAGGCTCTGGGACTGCTGATTAAGAAGCACAGAAAGCAGGCATAAATAGCAAATAGTTTCTTCTGAAAATTCCTACGGGACCATTTTCCTTCCAGAAAACTGAGAGAAAATACCCATCCCTGCTCTCCTTCCTGCACATACACCTTTAGGACTCAGCACTCCAGCAAACACTGGTACTGTATCTTACATACATATGGATTAAATAGGCTGTATGTACTGGTCTGGGAACTGAACCAATGTTTACAACATTGTTTCTATGGGAAAATATGTTCCAAATTCTAAATAACTTACAAAGGTTTGGAATATACTGATAAATTTTTTTTTGGTTGTTGGGAGATACATTCTGAAGACAGGATATAGATCACAGTTGACCTGGAGTCAATTAATTACGACCTCTTTTTTTACCTCCTACTTTTCCTTCTTGGGATGGCAGAAGAATGCAAATGCCATGATTTACACAGTATATAATTTTTTTGCAATAAAAATACATAAAAATCTCTAGCAACTTTTATCTAATTGCCCCATAGCCATCCAACCCTATTTCAGCTAGCCCTATTGACATGTATTGGTTTGACGATTTTGCTTGGGGAATCTCAAAAATGCGAGCTTCCAGATTTTGCTGGTTAGCAAACACAGATTTTACTATACTTGTTTTCTCTTTTATCTGGAATGAATCATCATCTGCTGGCAAATAGCTCATTTAAAACATCCAAGTTCTTAGCATTCAAGTTGAAGAGGGGGAAAAAAAAAAAAGAACATTTTGCCTCCAGACTCGAGGCAGTTATTAGAACATTTAGAAATACAGAATAGCTACAAACTGAAGAATTTCTTCCAAACTTTAAAATTCAGGAAAACAAAGTTTCGCTTCAGATAAATCTTTTAATTTTGAATTTATTACCAAAAAAATGTGAACCACATTTAAAGTATCATGATTTATAGTAGCACTAATGCATTTTTATTAACTATTTCAAAATAGCTTACCAAAGCAGGTTGTAATAAAATTGTTTTAAAATAAATGAGGATGGGGTGTCTGGGTGGCACAGTTGATTAAGCACCAGACTCCTGGTTTCAGCTCAGGTCATGATCTCAGGGTCTTGATCTCTGGGTCCAGGGATTGAGTCCCATTCAGGCTCCAGGAACTCAGCATGAAGTCTACTTAAGATTCTCTCTCTCCCTCTGCCTTTGCCCCTCCCCTCCACTCTCACGATCTCTCTCTCTAAATAAATAAATCTTTTTAAAAAATTAAAAAGAAATGAGAACTAAGAAGTGCAGTAAGGAAATGTATGTGAATTAAACATAAAGGAATGGCATAAGAAAGCCTTGATCCAAGATAGGAAAAAAAATTGGCACTCTGAAAATCAAGATATATGGAGAATAAACCACTTCCAAGGACAATTAAAAGAGTTTCTGACTGCTCCTAACATAATGCTGGGCACACCTGCTGAGCTGTAACCTTTACATTAGCAGACGAGAAAGGGCAATTTCACACTGACCCCGGCAAGTCATACACAGAAAATCTCAAGCAGAAATGCTATGCCTTTCATTCACTTTTAGGGCTTTCAATCTACTTGATGAAATCTACACTTGCTTTCCTTTTCAGAGTTTAAATTCAGTTAAACATATTGAAGGGAAATTCCCATTTGTTGACTTCACAGATAATTCTACTATTCTGAGGGAGGGCGGTGTGGCCAAGGAAAAGAAAGTGGCGCATTCAGGCAGCTCAAGCACAATGTTGTTTACATCCAGGAAGCCACGCATTTAATAAAAATTGGATGGTGGTAACTTCCTGAGGCTTACTCAGTATCCATAGCCCAGCATCAAGGAATGGAATATAAGGGCACAATGGGGTTGTTTACACGTCAATCACTTGTCAGTTTCACCAGTGCTCTACAAATACCCCTTGTACTTGGAAACTTCTTTACCAATTACTGTAATTAGAAATTTTAAACATAGCCACAGACACTTTTTCTCAAACTACTAAATTAAATCACCAGCAGACACAAAAGGAAAGGTAATGTCATGGAAACTATTGTGCAACAGAAAAATTACATTTTTTCCACTTATTTCCAGGTCAGGTCACTCGTTTATTTTTGGTCCTATTCTCTTTGTTATGCAACCTTCCACTCTCCACAATATCCCCCCCCTTTTTTTAACATTTGACATTATAAGTAGGTGGAGTAATAAAATAAACAGTAAGTTAACTAATATCTCCGTGAGCAAAGCAAAAGAATATGAATCATATTGCCAGTTTATTCTCCTAAGCATCACAAGAGGAATTGATGGGCATTTGTTTGATTTACTGTTATTTTACAATACCTACAGTACGTAAAAGGTCAAGTAGACAACAAGAAAATATGTTTGAATGTGCTATACTATTTTTCCAGACATTTTCTTGGATTGAGGAAATTTCATGTATGACAAGAAACATCATACAAATAAAGTGAAAATGAATTTTCTAAAAATTCTGCATCAAAGAACATGATAATCTGAGCATGTGACTGTTAACAGTCTTCCTTCTCTATTACTTAATTCTCAAAAGTGGTTAAGAAAAGTCAAGCCTATAAATGTTAAGTAGATTTACTTATATCTATGCCTTCTCCACTGAAAACAGATTTATGATTTTTAGAAGAAAAAAAAAAAGATCATTGTGCACAGTAAGGATGTCTGTAGACACTTCCTTAAAATCCTAAAAGTAATATAAGATTTTCTTTTGTTCCTTTCACTTTATTGAGTTAAAGAGCTTCTCGGGCAGCTCAAATAATTTTCAAGGGGTTTCAGGAAGGACTTATACTGAACCGGCAAGAAATAGAGTTGGACTGTTTAGCTATTAAGACAGCTGATGTGTCTTCTGCTCAAGTACAATTCCGAGGTAAGGATTTTCCCTAAAGCCATGTACAAAATAAGAGTCTCCAGAGGAGAGGTAGGTGAGGGGATAGGCAAAAGGGATAAAGGGGATTAAGAGGTACAAACATCCAATTATAAAATAAGTAAGTTACGGAGATGAAAAATACAGCATAGGGAATTCAAATAATATTTTAATAACATTGATGTTATATGGTGCCTACACTCACCGTGGTGAACCCTGAGTAATGGGTAGGATTGTCAAGTCAATACATTGTACACCTGAAACTAACATAATATTGTATGTTAATTACACTTCAATTTAAAAGCAAGTCACTTGCATGAATTGACCTTGTTCTAAATTAAAGTTAAATTAATATTTTTCCTTCAAAATGGAAATTGGAAATTATTTACCCCAGAGGTTTTCAAATTAAGATTGTTGCATACACAATGGTTCAGAGAAGAGCCTCAGGGAGCATTCCAGGGTAGAGGTGTTCTTAACATCATTTTCTTCAGAGAAATCTTGGTTAATCCATGTTATATATGGTCATTTTGTATCAGATTTATTTTTAAATGGCATTCAGGACAGAAAGATTAAAAATGGAAACAATGAAGACACAACACAGACAAAAAGAAACATTTAAGACACAGTTCTGATGCAACTTTCCAATAGTGGAGTAGTGAGGGATATGTGGCCACCAATTTCTCTGTAACAGTCCCTTGAAGCAGTCACTTCCAACACCGGATTACTTTGATTGAGCTATCTACATCTAGCATTTGATTCTTCTCTTAGAGAATAACACCTCCGAGGTTTTGAAAAATTTCTGATGAAGTAGTAACTAGATAACTCTTTTTCTATATAACTCAAGTTTCTTCAGTTGATTCTCATATACCATTTAGGCCTTTTGATACCTTCTGTTTTTCTCTGAATGTCTTTCACTTTATATTATAATGTCATGTCTCAATATGAAATGGCTTATTTTTTGGAATATATGAATACCAAACACGGTTTTACCTTTTAGAGTTAGGTTAGTCAATTTTATGCTTTTGCATCTACAAACTAAGGTATGTAACAATTCCTTCTTTTAAAATTTGTATCATTTTATTTTACATAGTTTTTGATTTGTAGTTATTTATTTATATAGTTTATTTTTATTAATTTTAGTTATATGAGATATTTATAGTTTTTATTTATAGTTTATTTTATTATATATAGTTTCTTATATATACAGTTTATTATGTGCACACTCACACACACACACACATAATGTGTGGACCCTAATGAGGGGCTTGAACTCATGACCCTTACATCAAGACCTGAGCTGAGATCCAGAGTCAGAAGCTTAACTCACTGAGCCACCCCAGGCGCCCTTATAACAGTTCGCTCTTGAAAGAATGTTATGTGTACAAATTGAAAATCCACATATTACAGCTTCTTAGAAAAAACAAACAACATGCGAATTTCCTTTCCCTTTTCCTTAGAGCCAAAACTATTATTAGCCAGAGTTAAAATGAAAACCTTCTAAGTAATAATGGAGAATGTATAAGAGAGAGAACTTAAACACCCAATGGCCTCAGGATAAAAACCTCAATGTATGAAACCTGAGACACAGTGGAGCTAAAGCCTTTTTGTACATTTACCTGGCTTTATAAAGAGCCCAGCATAGCATCATTAACACCTAAGTCCTTTCTAAAGACAAAAATAAATAAATAAATAACCATAAGCATCATGTACAATTCCATGAATTTCAGGGATATGCCTTTAAATAGTCACAAAAACAGTATGAAATAGTAAGAAAAAGGATCTTGGGCCCTGGCACAGGTTTGCACCAGGCAGCATAATGTCTTAGGAGGACCTTTACATAGGGATCCTGGACCCACAAGCCATGGGGAAGGTTCCTCCTCCACAGGCTGGGCAACCCTGGGCAGGTCACATAACATTTCTGGTACCTGTTTCTTTTGGCACAGTTTCTTAGGTCCTTTTCAGCAAGGGAATTTTATCATCTTTTTATTCTCATTTGAAAAATGAAGACCCCATGAAAACATCTACACCCCTACTTCTTTAGACAGCAGAATAAGGGAAACAGGTCTATGTATCAGGAATAAAAGTAAGATGTGATTCCAAATCCTGAAACAGCAGTAATGCTTTTCCACTCATGATTCTATTTCATGCTACTGTGAAAACTAATAAAGGGAAGACTCACTAAAGTAGACACAGGGGGAGCAGTAGCATCTAACATCAATTACAGGAAGAATTGTCAATTACAAACCCCAACAGAAGAATAAGCAACAGGAAAGAAACATCAATTACAGGCAGCAACAAGGAAGGATTTATATTACATCTTCTACAAGAAATCGACTACCCCTGCAACTCAGCCTATGAGAATCCCCTCTTTCCTCCAATGGACTTTCATTCAAAATAACCCCTCCCAACCCCATCCTTCTTCTCCCTAAAATAAGGTTCTGCCCCTTGATTTCCTGTACTTGCCTATGGCTTTGCCATAGCTTGCCTGCTCTGAACTACAATTCTGTTATTCCTGAATAAATGCTTTTTGCTGGTAAAATAACAAGCCATTAAAAAAATAACTGGCCATTTTATTTTTAAGATTAATACAAGCATAGCTTAAGAACTTCATTTGAGAATCATTAGTATTTCAATTAATCAAAATGCTTAGGGAATAGGCTTTCTTCATTGTTTATATAGGCTTTCTTTAAAATTTTAAAAACTTGTTCTCTACCTAAAACCATCAAGACTCTACACACAATTTCATTATAAATACTTCTTTGAAGGGCAACCAAGATGCCCTTCAAAGGACGAATGGATAAACCAGGTGTGGTCCATATATACTATGGAGTATTATGCCTCTATCAAAAAGGATGAATATCCAACTTTTGTATCAACAAGGATGGGACTGGAAGAAATTATGCTGAGTGAAATAAGTCAAGCAGAGAGAGTCAATTATCATATGGTTTTGCTTATTTGTGGAGCATAAGGAATAACACAGAGGACATGGGGAGATGAGGATTGGAGGAGTGAGTTGGGAGAAACTGGAGGGGGAGACTAACCATGAAAGACTGTGGACTTTGAGAAACCAACGGAGGGTTTTGGAGGAAAGGAGGGGTGAGAGGTTGGGTGAGCGTATGGAGGACATGTATTGCATGGAGCACTGGGTGTGGTGCATAAACAATGAATTCTGGAACACTGAAATTAAAAAATAAATAAATAAAAATTTTTAAAAAGCAATAAATAAGAAAATAAATAAATAAATACTTCTTTGTGTGTATATAAGTACACATACATATACATACACATATGTATACCTTTTCCTTAAATAGCACCACTCTGAATTGGGACTTTGGACTATGTCATTATTTTTCTGACTGATCTCCAGGCTTCAAGTCTCTCTTAACTTCAATGCACAATCCTAATCCTCCCCTAAAACATTACCTTGGTCAGTTGACCCCTGTCTACCAAATAAAGTCTGAATGAAGTCCTTAGTCTACTATTTCAGAACCTGTAAAATGGTCCCAGTTTTTATGTCTTAGATTACCTTTCCTTAGCTCAATACCACAAATGTATGAAATTTTTTCTTAGTTGATAAACATATCTTTTAACTATTTCAACTGATGTCATTGTCTTCATAAGAACACTTTTTTCTCTCTTATGCTTTTGGAAAGTACAGAAATCCATTTAAAATGGAATCCCTGTGTTGCCTTCTTAGATATTACAGTCAGAAATTATTTTTACTCTTCTAGAGACTTGTAGCAATGAAATGACTCAACATCATTGAGGACACTAATGGAAGCTCCATCACTGTTTCATTTCTCAATCACATAATAGTAGTCAAAAAAAAAAAAAAAGATTAGGAGGTTGTTGTTTCCTCAGAAAACAGATTAGCTCATTAGCCAATTGTCTAACCAAATAGTCACATTTTAACTAGTATAATACAGAGAAGAAACAAACTTTTATTTTAATCAGTAATCATCACATTAGACCTCATATGGACAGTTGTGATTTTATTACTGCTAATAAACAGGAAAAAGGATTCTGCAGTTAATATGGTTTGAAACTCAAAAAATTCTATAAACACAGTCTAATTGGAACTATGCAAGCCACTTCCACATATCCATGTTTCTTTCTTATAGCAAATCTTTGAATTAATTATTATTTTCAACCTACAGAGAAACAATGAGGATAGAGAGAGAGACACTGAAGCTGAGTGGTTAATAATTTTGCCCAAATCACACATTTTAAAAAGAGGCTGGGCCGTGATTCCAATTCAGATATTCTGACTTCAAGCACATCTCTTTTATGATAGGATCCTACCACCCTTTCCTTAGTATCGTGTCCCAGAGGCAGAGAAGAAAAGAGAAGTAGTT
Source organism: Enhydra lutris kenyoni (assembly GCF_002288905.1). Taxonomy (NCBI): domain Eukaryota; kingdom Metazoa; phylum Chordata; class Mammalia; order Carnivora; family Mustelidae; genus Enhydra; species Enhydra lutris. The sequence goes on from NW_019154105.1 coordinate 53,640,339, forward strand.
AGTTGCTTTATACCTGAAGTTTTAGAGTACGCCAAGGAATGAGGAAGAGAAGGTTCCTCATAAACAACTGAAAGGGCAATTGGCTAATGACTCTTAAAATTAGTGTATCTGCTTTCGCAGAGAGGAAGACATGGAGAAGGATGTGAGAACGCCCCAAAGACAAACCTTAGCCACAGTCCACCCATTCTTGTCCACAGCACGTGCATAGGAACAGCTGGTAAACACGTGACTCACACATGCACACACACACACACACACACACACACACACACACACACAGTGGCACAGGACGTCCCGGATGTCATTGCCCTATGCCCACTCATCCCTTTCTTAAACGATCTGAAAATGACATCAAGAAAAAGCTGCCAATCAGCTTAGAAAACTACCATGACTTTGGAATTACTCATGAAATCAATGTTCTCCAGTTATTTTGCTCATGAATCACCATCGATAGAATGTTTTGAGCATACACACCCCCATATATATCTTATTCATGTATTTTTAAATCAGTATTACTGTACCAATATGCTATGTATATATACAATATACTATGAATATTTAAAATATAGACAAAAGTAGACAGTTCTCAGAATTAAGATTAAATTTTAAAGAGAGATTTAAAGAGAAAAATTCTAACATTTTCTTCCTATGTCTAAGGCCATATTATTATATTTAGTGCCTGTGTGAAAAAATTCTAAAAGACACCTCTCAGGGGCAGACAGAGCACAATGAGCAGAGGGCAGGCTGGATTTCATCCCCCATTCTCATCATCCAGCCATTGCAAGTGGTGTCCAATATGCAGCACAATTATAAGATCACTAAAACACAGATTATTTTAAGCAATCCTCGAAGGATGTGTGTGCCACACCAAAGACACTGAATTAAATTACAATTGTTTATGGAATGCTTTTTCAGGAATGATTTAGATATCTGGAAAATATCTTGGAAGTGCAAGAAATGCATTTAATCATTTGGAAAAAATCTCTCCGGGCCTTACCCAAGTCAAGTACTATGCTAAGCACTGGGCAAATATCTCAAAACTATATCCAGTCTATTTTCAGGTTAACAGAGACACACATGAGAAAAACAGGTGAGTGATGAGAGCACTAACAGGGTACTGGGGTCACCCAGATGAGGGACCCCTGTTCTACCTTCAGAGAAGTGAAGCCCAGTGAAGGTAAACCCCAACTGGAGCCCTAAAATAAGAGAAGGAAATGGGATATGGATTTCAGGCAGGGAAAACAGTAGCCATTCCCAAAGACTTTATTGTTTTCCAGTATTTAAGTTCTAAATAAGACATCTGAAAATATAAAGAAATAAGGAAATAATACAGAACACTAACCCATCTTCTATGAACCACAAGTGTAATCTTGTGAGAAACACATGAAACTGGCTGACAAGACAACGTTTGGTGGCATTCATTCAACACATTTACTGAGTACTTATGATATGCCAGACACTGCTGAAGCTTTAGAGAGAAAATGAGTAAAAATCCATCCCATGCTTTCAAGAAGCTCTAGTGAAGAAAAAAGTTGTTCACAAAATAATCATACTATTCACATACATTTAAAATCAGGTATCCTTATACTGTGGGGATGTATAAAGAGGAGAAGATTTAGGCTAGAGGATCATAGAAGTCTTCCCAGAGGAAGTGGTGTTTGAACTGGAATATGAGGATCTCAACAGAATCAAACAGAGATACTATGGGACAATGACCAGGAATAAGAAGGCAGCAGGTGGCTGAGTAGGTAGAGTGATAAGCCTGGGAATGTTCATATGCAAAGGCCCTGTGGAAGTAAAAGCAACACATACAGAACTGCACATGCCTGTACAGCTGGAATGTACAGAGAGGAAAGGAAAGTGAGGAAAGCAGGATGAAGCTATGCAGGGTCTCACTGGCCCACTAAAAATGGGGGTTTCTATCTTCAGAGCAAGGTCATGAACAAAGAGAGTCACATCTAACTCCCCCAACGCTCTTCCCTCCCATCTCTCCTTTCCTTCAATAAACGCTGATCAATCACCTACCAGTCTACCACATGTGATGTACTATCTAGAATGTTGAGGGTACAAACATGAAGAAAACAGGATCTCCGTCCTCATGAAACTCAGATTTAGAAGAGGAAGCAGGGGCACCTGGGTGGCTCAGTGGGTTAAAGCCTCTGCCTTCAGCTCAGGTCATGATCCCAGGGTTCTGGGATCAAGTCCTGCATCGGGCTCTCTGCTCAGCAGGGAGCCTGCTTCCTCCTCTCTCTCTGCCTGCCTCTCTGCCTACTTGCGATCTCTGTCTGTCAAATAAATAAATAAAATCTTAAAAAAAAAAAAAAAGAAGAGGAGGCAGATTTTAAAAATCTGGTAAGTGGCATAAATTATTTCTACACTGCAGGGTTTCTGTGAGGATCCTGTAAGATTGCATGATTACATACCTGTAAACTGCTATGTTAAAAAAAAAAAAGACTTTCATGAGTTTTCTTTTGAGTATATTAACTTACAGGTGGCAATGAAGCACCTGTGTAGATTTGTAATATAAAACTTTGGAAATGGAAATTGGAGTACAGATGAGGCAAAGATGAAATAAAGAAATTCTAACCAAGAAAATGCAACAGCAATTATTTAAAGCAATCCTAGGTTAGGGGTTTGGCACTGTACCTTCCACAGATTTTATTTTAATCACCTCAAAAACATAAAAGGTAGGTTTTATTATCCTGACATGTGAAAACGAAGCACAAAGAAAATCAAGAATTCTAAAATGTTCAATTGTACACATCTCAACTAAAAGCTGCTATAAAAGCAATTTTTCTTAATTCCTGTGGTAAAATCAAATGAAAAACTTAAATTTAAGTTCTTTTTTTTTTTAAGATTTTATTTATTTATTTGACAGACAGAGATCACAAGTAGGCAGAGGGACAGGCAGAGAGAGAGGGAGAAGCAGGCTCCTCACTGAGCAGAGAGCCTGATGCAGGGCTTGATCCCAGTACCCTGGAATCATGACCAGAGCTGAAGGCAGAGGCTTTAACTCACTGAGCCACCCAGGCACCCCTAAAATTTAAGTTCTTAACTGTGGTGCACACTCTTGGCTACATCCCTACATCAATCAGAACCCCCTCCTATTTCCTAATAGAATCCTGATCTGATTCAGTCATCCATCCAACCAAAAGTCCAGAAAAATATCTTAATACATTTAAAATAATCACTATACATAATACATTTAAAATAATCAGAGTCTTTGGCAACTCTGGGTCTAAAGTTATGTACTCTATCTAAGTCGGTTCACCTGATTCAAGAAAGGGATTTAGAACCCATTTGATAGTGGGAGAGACCTTCCCTTCCTTTTTTCCCACTTTCTCTTCCTTTTCTCTACACATTTTTTCCCCCTCTCTCTCCCACTGAGTATGAACCAGGAAGCAGGAAGCTTTAATTAGCACTGATGGTCATTTTGAGACCAGGGAAAAAGCCATAGGATAAGCTGACACTGAGGATGGAGAAATGGAAAGAAACTAAAAGCTATGGCTTGACCTACCTCTGTAATTCCTGCTCTGACAGAGAATATAATTTTCCCTATTTGAAGCCAGATTCAGACAGGTGTCAGTTATTTGCAACCAAAAGCACATAACTAATCCATTAATCATGACCACCTATTTTCTATACTTAAAGGATTTAAGCCTCATTGATACATTAGGCATTCACAATAAGCCAACCGACATGAAATGTTATTCTGGGTATAGATCATCATCCTAGCATTTCAAAAAATTAAAATGAAATGTTCTAATTTTCAACACACTTCACAGGTAAGGAAACCAGGCCAGAAGGGTATTTCCCACCCAGCACACTGCTAATAGCAAACCAGAGTTTGAACACCATCTTGTCTGTCACTGAAACTTGGCTCTTTTTACTATACAGCATGTTGACTCACATGCCATTTTTTAAAATTCTAAAATAAATTAACACAACATGTTCCTATAATAAATATGATGAAACACTAGAACTGCAAGACATGTTTACCTGGACATCTACACATGCTGTGTTTCCTTTTTTTTTTTTTTTTCCCTCAGATATGAACTATTTAAAAAATCACATACAGTGTTACTGCACTTTACTCTTTTTTTTTTTCCAGACTGAATTTTTCTGTTTCAATGATAGCAATGTAGCCTGGAGGAAAAGAATGGAAAGTCCTCATGAAGCCTATTTAACAATTACTTATGGAGCCCCTCCTCTGTGCCTAAAACTACGGTAGGTGCTTTGGGAAGCACAGAAATGAAAAAGACTTAGAGACCTGCCACCAGAAGCTTGAATTCTAGAAGAGAGAGGAACACACTCACTGTTCTATAAAACAGCTGTTCTGTAAAATTAACAGTGGCATAAGAAGGGCTGTGAGGCATAGCTGAAAAGGAGCAGGCTCAGATGAAGCTCTCCCCAAAAAAAGGCTCAGAGAAGAAGGACACATTCGGGTTCATTTTGTTCAGTCCTCAAGTAAGCTCATTTAGTGAACAAAGCAGTTCCAGCCATGGGCTAGGACCTCAGGTGGTAGTGAGATAAATAAAATATGACCTCTGCTATTACATCCTCTTGGGATACGAAGCATACTACCAGCAAAAAAGCAGATGGGAGATATTTTGTCAGGTAGCACAGGATAAGGAACAGACACTCCACAGAAGACGGCTCATCTGTGCTAGCCTAGTGTGTGAGACCTCTAAAGGAAGAGTGCTGTTTGCCTCAGGCATTTTCCTCTGTGAAATCAGATAGGTCTTCCTAGCGGAGGAGGCATGGTCTGGATCTTGGGTAGTATACAGAAGACTGCCAGGGAGAGAAGGCAGAGGAAATATCAGAAGCAAAATTCCAGAGGCTCAAGAACAGCTAACTTACCTGTATAACTCTTCAAGTACATGGTACAATAAGAAAATATCAGGAAATAAGAATGATCACAGCAGGAAGTTTAGATCCCAGACACAGGGTGTTAGTACAACTTTAGAGAAAAAAAAATTGTCCTAGTACGTACTAGCCCCTTCTACCTGCCACTTGGGCATTCTACCATCTTTTGGGTCTCGGCTGTCTCATCTGTAATTGGGTTCATATTGTTGAAGATCAAATGAGTAACTATGTATATGAATAAAGCACTTGGAAGAGACCCCTGGTCATGTACGCAATCTATGAAAAACCTAGCTGGGAGGTGCTTGGCTGACTTCAGCCCTTCCCTCCTCATCACTGCCCCTCCCTCCAATCAGAAATTATTTATCCACGTGGAATGACGGCTGTGTTAGAATAAGGCACCAAAGTCTCCACATATTTGCTCTATAGTCTGCCTCTGGCAATACACACAAATGTCTCTGTTTAACCTATTAAAAAAAAAAAAAAGTGCTTTGATTTGGGGCCAGACAATCAAACAATGGGTAGTATGGTCTCCTGAGTAGTTTCTATAAGCTTCAGCTAATCAAGATTATAGGCAGAGCACACTCCCTGGATGCAAACTTCCAAAGTCTGTCTGTTAAATGGTCTGCAGGGCCAGGATCAGCAAGGGGCTGCTGCCCAGAGACTCCCCTGCACCCTACACCGCAAGCCTCATGGCTGACTCCCCTGCACTGCCTTACCCGCCCTCATGCACTTCCCCTGTTGCCCAGTTGCCCAGCGGACCTTTCATGATTGACCGTCTCTGTAGGGCTGGATTTGCTAAGATAAGATAATGGCCTTTTATGTGCAGGCACTGTGAATTCCTCTCCACCCCTTGGACGGGAAAGACAATTTAAGTGGAAAGGAATAAATTGCTGGATTTAATACAGTGACCAAACACAAAAGCCTAATAAAAATGTCAGAAGTACATGCTCTAGGATGGCAAGGAATTGTGGAAGCACACTGAATGATGTGTGCTGGGCTTTAGCAACTACTGTAGGGATACAAAGTGATGACATTAAACTAGCTGCCTGAGTTGCTTCCTATCAATTCAGCTATTTCAACTTTGTAGCCATTTTGCAACACTCTTGTTTTATTTGCAAGTTAAACAAAATCACACAGGCACATAAATGTGTCAAAATATTAGGAAACAATGATAAAGATTATAAAAGATACAGAGAAATCTTCCCCCCCACCCCGCTTCCATAAATAGAACAGACACTTGATAGCACAGTGAGTAAACTCTTACTAAAAGCCACCTACGTATCAGTGCATATCTTATATTGATGCAAGACATAAGAGATATTGATTGAACAAGTTTGCTGTTATTGTCTTTAAACATAAACACTATCAAGGGACAACAAATGCAAACATATTAAGAGGTTAAATCTTCAAATGCTTTCTGAGGCTCAAGTGTCATGAAGGATGGCTCCGTGGATCCTTTGTACTCCCTGTCCTTTCCCTTCAGCCGATGAGTATTTGAGTCTCCAGATCTGTGAATAGGGCTCTACGGTGAAGAGATGGATATGCCCAAGCCCTCAGGGAGTATACCGCCTAGGGAGGGGATTTTGTGAACAAACTAATATTTACAATATAAATATCAAACAATTTCTATAATATACTAGACATAATCAAATACTTTTAGTTTCCTAGGCTAGAGGTGTTTGAATCAATCATGTCCAAAAATAAGTGAAAACATCTGCACACTGGAAGACGGCTAGTGTTTGGTCTTTCACAGCCCCACAAGGGAAGGGACCCCCTCACCAGGCAGGGTGGCAGCATCCTCTGAATGGCAGCTGTCCCAGCTTGTGAGTAAATAAAGCAGTGCCTGGGTAGTGGCAAAGCCAGGTGCGATTTCAACATTCCAGAAGCAGGACTGGGAAGACAGAGAACTCTGAAAAAGGAGAACTCATGCAACATGTGGAAAAAAAGAAAGAAGGAAAGAACAAGCAGCTTCTCATGTGTCTCTCTGCACAGTCTGGTTTCCCATTCTGACACTGGGGTGGCGTGGTGGGAGTGGGGTCTCAGCTAAAAACCAGAAAGCAGTAACACATGATTTTAATAGATGATGGCAAACATGTGATAATTTTTCCCCTACCAATTCAAGAAGTGTTTGATTTATGAAAAAATATTTAACATCCACTGAACTCTGTGACAGGTGCATTATATCTTCTAATCCTGTCAAGGACTCTCTGACATTGATGTTCTAATTATCTCCATCTTAAAGAAGAGGGTACTAAGTTAGAGAGGTTAAGTAATGTGCTCCCAGTCACACATCCAGGAAGCTTGAAGCGAGGATTCAAATTCAGGCAGACTGTTGCAAAGCTTACATACACTCATTCAACCAATATTTCTTACGTATCTACTGCTCGCTTCTGCCTTCATGGAACTTTTATTTTAATTGGGAGAGAAAGACAACAAATAAATAAGTAAAAAAAAACATGCAATATGATAGTGATGATGGGGCCTAAGGAGAAAAAGAGCAAGAAGTGGGAAGAGAGGGTAAGAGTACTGAGCTTACTTATGCAGAGGGAACTAAACTGTTACAAAACGTGTTCTATTTTATGCTTTTAATAAAATCCAGAAAATAAGTGTGTTTATAAATACTGGATAAGATGTAAAGTAAATTATTTTATTAAGCCCATTTATTTATATATTTTTTAAAGATTTTATTTAGTTATTTGACAGACAGAGATCACAAGTAGGCAGAGAGGCAGGCAGAGAGAGAGAGGAAGGGAAGCAGGCTCCTTGCTGAGCAGAGAGCCCGATGCGGGGCTCGATCCCAGGGCCCGATGCGGGGCTCGATCCCAGGGCCCTGAGACCATGACCTGAGCCGAAGGCAGAGGCTTAACCCACTGAGCCACCCAGGCGCCCCTATTAAGCCCATTTAATATCTGGCTTTGAAGTAGTTCTGTTTTAGCCATACCCTGGTATTTTCTTTGAAATCCCTCATTATTTAATTAAGAATTGGCAGTCAAAGCAGCATGCTATGGAACTAAGAGAAGGGACCATAATTTTCAGTAAGGATCAGAGTAAGATCCTATCAGATATATGAAAAAAGTTGTCTTAGGAGATCTATGATATTATTAATTCTTTTTTCCTTTTATTCCTGTCTCTAACTCATCATATCTAAGTTGTTTTGTCATTTAGTCCTGGAGAGAGAGGTTATGGAAAGAAACATTGAACAGATGAAACTTTATTTTGATTCAAAGTCCATCAACCATCCACAAATTGTACCTAAAACACCTTTAAAAATTACTTTTGAAAAGCAGTCATTCCTCAGAAAAGCTACAGATTGCTGTTGTTACTTGGATTAACTGGTATAAATGGGGGAAGAATGGGGAGAGGGGGATCTATAGTCAAATAACTTTGAGAAGCGAATTTTTAAATGTTAAACAAATTTATTCATTCCACGATGCCTCAGAGACAAATACACAAGTGTACTTGCAGTCACCACAGGGGATATGACTTTCATTATTTTCCAACACATTGGACCACAGAATACTTTTCTCTTGGATCTCTGGGGAGCACACATTAGGAATCACTGTTTTGAAATACACATAAAATAATCAGAATGGAAGTAAATTTAAGGCACTAACGTAACATATGCTTGAGAATTGGAGAAAAGAGCTATACTTATGAAACATCTAAACCTGAATCATCTTATAAGAATATAACGAAAGTAAGTACCTTGCAATAGAAATCACACTCATGATACAGATATAACATTTATTTGGAAATAACATATTTATCTACAGTTTAAAAGTTTCAGGGTACTCTATTTATAAAAATAAACCAGTATCTGGATTTTCTTGTTGTTTTGAACCACTCTGTTCTCTTTAAGTCAATGTACAGTTTCTGAACAAGAAGGAGAATAAGACTGTCCATTTTAAAAACATTCTGTTACATTTATAGTTCTTTTTTGCCCCTCTGTCATACTTAGTTCAAGTTTTTATCTGATTTCCATCTAGTATCCCATCTTAAGACAATAGAAAGATGTCTGATATTTCAGAAAAGAATAAAAAATAATGTTGCTAATAGTTGGACTTCTCTGTAAGATTGAAAAGAATGAAGAGAAATTACTTCCATACACCCTTAGGTGAAAACTCTTGCCCTGAAATATGATAATTGATATATGTCATGATTTTTCAAGTAATTATTATAACTACAAATGTTATTCTTGTTCATACAACTTCACTTTTTTAATCACACTATTTGCTGTTGTAATTTCCCGCCTCAACTAAATTCCAGGGGATTACATGGTGGGTGGGGAAAGGAAAAAAGGTATTTCCTTTTATCAAATGTAACTATGTTGCTTTCTGATTCCATCACGTTCCTGTGTAATAACAGAAGAATCCAGGGTGGTCACTTGGAGTACCTGATTAACAACTTTTCTTGAAACTATTAATTAGGTGTGGAATTCCTTCCATTTAAAAACAGGGAAAGAAAACCATACCAACTCAGAAAGTGAGCTCGCCTTTTGGAAAAAGACTCTGGGTTTCAGTTGCCTTCAGGGTATTCAGGTTCTATACCTTCTATTCTCCTCAAAAGTTCAAGGAAATGTCCAGGGTACAACATCTAAGGTGCATTTACTAGGCAGAATTATAGAAAATGATGGTTCTTACTCTCACACCTGTTACAATCAAAGCTGATAACATAAATATGAACATAACCTGCATCAGCCAACACCTTTGATTTGCCTTATTTGATATTTAACCCATCTCTTCGTGCTACCATTAGTGATGTTTGAGAGGTGGGTGATTATTAAACTGCTTCAATTGCACACCACTTCCCCCATATTGAGGGATTACCAAGTATCAGGATAACCACTTAATAATGCATAACCATAAAATCTCCTTTAATCGTTTTTTTTTTTTTTTAACCTAAGCCTTCAAACAATTCAGATTTACTACCAAAGCCATGCAAAATATAAGCAGGCTGTATTTATCTGGGAAAGAAATTGCCTTTATTTTTTAAATTGCTAATGGGGAAAGAACAATCTCAAAATCATTCACCCATAATATAATTATCTAATTCCTCATTTATTACCATGAATAATTTCACCATTGTAATTCTTTCAAGTCCTGTGAAGAGCTCCCTATACGTTATTTGAAATAGAGCTAGAACTGTGTTATATATTTCAATCTCCTTCCTTTCTCTCCATTAATTTTGAGCATCCCCTAGAGACCAGGAAGCCTGTGCTAAGTTCTGGTGATAAGATGGTGAACACACCAGATATGGTTACTCTCTTAAATGACTTACTACATACTTTTATAAGCAAAGGAACTCATCTTCAAAAAAGAAATCAAGTACTTCTCAGTATCTGCAGCTGGAGGTGACCAGAACCGCTACAATGTAACTAGGGTATCTACCGATCAAGTGTTCTCTTCACAACACACCATATTGCATTCCAAGTTCAAGTTATTGTTAATATTTTTCAGGCTTAATTTCCATCAAGCATTCAGTTGGAAAGTATTGATTAAGCAACCTATACTAGACTAGATCCTATATGTAAAACAAAGACAAACATGAGACAGGGTTCTCTGTTAACACACACATTATGTTTAAAGAATAATATGTAACCACACATTATAGGACACAGAAAATAACCATTGTTTTCAAAATAAAAATAACATAAAATACATAGCATTTACCCTATGTCAAACATCATACTAAGCCTTGTTTATTTAGTGAATAATTTACTGCATACAGCACTTCCATAAGATAAATTCTATTATCCTCCCTTTTTTTACACAGGGGGAAACTGAGGCACGGGGAAGGTAATTGAATGACATTCTCAAGGCTACACATTAAGTGATTCACACACTCCTACACAGTGAAAAGTCTAAACTCATAACCACTACCTTACAATCAATGATCACTGGGATGTAACTTACTGAAGCAGTTGAGAAGGATTTCATAAAGGAGGTAAGTCTTATTATATGAACAGGCAAACTATGCTACTATAAACTGGAGGCAAGAATGGAGGCCAGAATTGTGCTGAGAACTTCCAGCGAGTAACCACAAAATCTGCTTGCCTGGGATATAGTGTGCATGCTGTGATAGGAAGGATGAAGTTAAAGAAGTAATATAGAACTAAATTACAATTGGTCTTGAGAAGCAGACAAGAGAGTTTTATGCAAAAGGGAAGTTAATTTTAACTCACTTAATCCCTGTGGAGCCTACAGAGTATTTCTAGGTATACCATCTCCCAATCTCATTATTTGCAATGGTTCCAACAGAATAACTATCAAATATATTTGTTACAGCATAATCATTTGTATTTAAAGCAGTCATTCCTATTTTTTAGGAAGCAAACTTGGAGACTTTACCTGCAATAAATCCTAAGATCTTTCTTTTTATTTGCTCATCAGGGATTCCAAATAACTGATGTATAAACCTTAACACTGACTTTCTCAATATAAAAACTTATCAATTGTTTTTAGCATAAAAGCAATATAATTATCTATGTTAAGTAAAATGTCCTAAAACTTCCTTAAATTTATATTCCTCAAGCATTATGAACATTCATAAAATTGTTGTTTCTCTAACTCTCACTTATAGCTATCCCCACCACACACACACACACACACACACACACACACACACACACACACAAGCACACAGCACCTGGTTGGCTTGGAATAGCTATCAGTCTAATGAACTATATCATTTAGAATATACTAGCTATCCAGTATGTTAAATAACCAAAATGTGTTACTTCTCCCTTTCTCTCTCATAATTTTTAACTTCTGAACATTTTGTGTCTTGCAACTACCTCAATCTAAAGGTGGATCCTTATGTGAAGGAAATAAAATTTAAGCAATATTCCCACTTATTGTTTTAGTTATTTGACTCTGGGTGGAGAAGGAGATTTGAAAAGAAAAAGATCAATGTGGGATAGAAAAAAAAAAAAGAGGAAAGTTTAGGAGAAAAGAAAAGGAGAAAAGTTTAGGAGAAAAGTTTAGGAAAAAAGAAAATTTGATAGAAGGAAAACATATAACATTGTAGAAAGTGCTCATACAATGTTCAGCTGTACTTTGTAAATGAGAATGTAATTCTTGGTTCAAAACAGAGCTTTCTATTAAGAGATTTTTAATAACATTCAATCCTCCTTGCACTCTTCTACCATGAATAATACAGAAAGCAGATTTTATCCTGAGGTGTCTGAATTTAAACTTTTAAAAGAGGAATAAACATGTTTAGTTTCAGTAAGAATAAAAATAGCATCCCTAGAAGAACTACACTCTAACAGGACATTCATTTCTGGAAAAACAAAGAAAGGTTTTACTTCAACAGCAAATAACTGTAAATATTTTTTCAAGTTTCATATATTTGCATATGCAGTTGCATATCCAGATAAAATGAAAAGAGTTAAGATATAAATTCTAATAATACTTTTAGAAAAAACACAGTGAGTGAGCGAGCAGCTGCCCTTGGCAGTACATATTTTCCAAATGTTATCAATTTGCCTCAAACCATTCCTTTTAGGTAACTGTTTTTTTTTTTAATAAAAGATCAGAAATAAATTAAGAAACTTGATAAAATCTAATCTTTTAATAACTAATGAAGCTCATCTAATTTTTCTTATTAATGGTGTCATTCGTCCTGTCTACACACGAACTTTTTTATCATGAATATAATAATAAGGGACCTTTCCCCACATAATTTGCTTGCCTGTGATTACATATTTTGACCCCAATTCTTAGAAGAATGTAACTACAGCAGTGGCTTAAAAGATGTAAAAATATGTATTAATATGTTAAACGTATTTAAACTTCTTACAAAAACAAATGGGCAGTTTCAAATGTTTTGCAGTAGAATGTATAGACTGTCAATTAAATAATATATAAATGTTAAAAGTTGACACAAAAATAAAGTATTTAATGAAGACGTATTTTTAATATATTAGTCTAGAAACCTTTTAAATAAGCACACCAGATTTAAGATGTAATTTAAATTAATATTTTAGAAAAAAGGGGTCAAGGTTAAACTGTTTGTCTTCCTTAAAAGTTCATAATGTCTTTTGTGTCCCTACTTACAAAAAGAATTCTCAATGAAACTTGGATATTAAAACCTCCCAGGAAACCAACAATAAAAGCTGCTAAGAATTTCACAAGTTTTTTTTTTCCTTAGGTGTTAATTAAATGATCATTTAACACTGCAACGTAAACACAACATTTTCATCTCCTGACAGCACAGCCTATTATAAATCCAGGGTAATAAAAGTCTTGGTGTTAACGCTCTGAACCAAGTTCCCACCACACTCTAAGATGCCTTGTCGTGTCTAAGGTTAAGCATCTAGACACAAAACAAAGCTTGCGCCTACTCGACTTCCAGTCCAATTTTCCCATCGCCCAGTGACCTAGGTAACACTTTGAGCAATAAAGAATAAATTTAATTTCTCCAGCATTTTGTGAGGATTAGGAACAATTGTTGGCTGGCAATGACTTTTTATCCTTGGATTCTTTTTCCTCCAGAGCATTCCTCCGGTCCTAAAAGAGAATTCTGATGGTTTAAGACATAGAACAAACAGAACTTTAAATTAGGCTTTTTTCAATCAATTGGAACTGTTGGAGGGGAAGCAATCAACCTTTCTCTGTGCTGTTCTCGGCTATTCACATACTTCAAGCTTTAATCTTTGACTAGTAGAAGAAACCTATCATGACGGGGCAAAGCTATCTTTTCCCATTCTGTTTCCAGACATATTTATTTCTCTTTTCCTTAAGATTTTTTTTTCTAAACACTTAAATCAAGTTGCCATACTTAGCTGTACACATTCATTTGAGGGAGATTTTGAGAGGCGCAGATGTTCTCTTAATAACATTTCACACAGTCATGTCGTACCCTACACCACGGGTGTTGCCACCAACAGGGCTTTTTACTTTTCATTGCTTCCTTCCCTAGAATTCAGTTTTTAAGGAAAAAAAACAAAAAACAAAAACAAAAACCACTTCTACCCCAAAGTTTCTTATATAAATCACAATTTATTAAATATTTATCATGATATTTCAACTTCCTACAGAGAATTCAGTGATAGCAATTAACTTGGTTAGGGGTAACAGGTAATAAAGAGGATATATACCACATTGCCTCTGCTTACAAAGCCTATGTACATGTGAAAAGTATTAGAGTTACAATAAAAACAAAACAAAAATAGCTTCTGGCTCAGATCTATTTCATTATCAAATATTGTTTAAATCCAAAGTGCTAAACGATTTGCAATTTGCACTGCATTTTGACATATGTTTAATCTAAAAATGCTCTTAAAATCACATATGCAGTTTATGTAAAGATGACAGAATGTTCCCCAGATCACATCAAATTTGCATATTACAAGATCAATGAGTTAATTATCTTAGATGGTTTTAAAGACTGAAGTTTTAATTAGCAATAAAAATGTTCTTTAGCAACATATGCAAATGTTCTTGATAACTTTTAGAATAGTTAACCTGTGGTTTAAGGAATTTATGCGGTTTTTCGAACTAATTCATATATTTCCTTCATTTATTTAGGAAAAAAATCATTAAAACAGCCACCCAAATATGTACATTAACATAGTTTCTGAGTCACAGTCTCTGTCTCTATAGCTAATTCATTTTAGATAGGAATTTTAAAACTACATGAATCATCAACTGGGAGAGGGTAAGTGATCTCACTAAGAACATTCTGGCCTTAATGTACCTTATGTGACCAAGTAAGGAGAAACAAAATGATGCAACTGTGCATTTTATGTGAATTTGTAGTGATAAAAAAATTAATGTGGCTATGCTTACATGTGTGTTATTACACTGAGCATAACTGCAAGGCAGAGGTGAAACAGAACAAGGAAATTTGCTGACGATGGGCAAGTTGCAAAGACATCTGTGTGACTATGCTTTTAACATTTTGTAAGGATAAGATAATAATCGTACAATACAGTTTCCATCATACTGGAAAGTTGGCAATGTTCTCCTGAATATAGAATCTACAATATGACGTGAAACATCCACAGGAGGAAAATATGATCACTCCTATTTTAAAGATAAGGAAACTTGATTCAAGAGGTGTCACCTGATTTCCAAAAATGGCAGAGCAGCTAATTAATATCAGAATAGGTATTTAAACACTAGTGCTTTATGTCCCCTCTCTTATGCTATAAAGTAATTGATCTCAGTGTCTTAAAACATAATGTAAATACATTAAAATTAGCTAAAGAGAATTAAAATCCTATGGACACTTATTCTTAGAATTATTTAGGTAAACTTCAGTCACCAAATTATAACCTTGAGATTGCAGTGGCAATTTTATGATTTATCACCAAATTTAAAATGGCCCCCTGATGATGTGTATTGGAAAATGTCTTTTTGTCATGAAAACCATAAGCTTGAATTCAGGGGTCAGCAAACACAATCACTCTCTAGGAGCTAAGTTTCAATTTACATATTACAGGTTGGATGTTAGCAAGGGCAGGGACCCACAAATACCACATACCAGCATTTATCACAGTCTTCTCCAAATTCAAACAGGCCTACTATGAATACTTGTTGGTGGAGATAAAAACATTGACATTTGCGAAAGCAACCATTCAAACACATACACTTGCAGGGGAAAGTATACTTGATGAATTAATGATGCTATAGATTTCACACTCAGAGAGTATATTTTGTGGGTGAGCAGCAGCAGAAACCTACGAACTTCTCACTTTCTTCAGCAGCAAACCTTCTACTTGTGATCTCTTTCAAATAAAACCATCAACATGGGGCCCGGCAAAAATCTCAAGTAAGATGTTAATCTTCCTTGCATTTATAACTTCTAAATCATAAGAATACATGTGGATTTTGAAACAAAACCAAAAGTGAGTCCCACTGAATGTCTCACCTCTTTTCTTCATGCCAAGTGGTAATGGCTAATATCTGTATATCAAGTCCTTTGTCTACCTACCTAAAAACAAACCTTTGGTTATGAAACCATAATCTTTTTAAATTAAATGGTCCTCCTTATCTCTATTCTTTAAGTGGCAAGAACAGAATCCCTTGGACCCAATAATAATAAGTCATTAATAAGTTACTCAACAAAGAATGGGGCTTGGTGTTCTAATCACCAACAGTGAAGGAGTCTCTAAGTTTTCCCTCACTTACGGGTTCCTGGTTTTCAAAGTCAATCTTAGCAAAGTATCAGTATCAACAGCACATAGAGTGTAGCCTTTCACCGAATGGTAACACAGTCACAGCACATCTGAAGAACTTTCCTCCTCTGCACACCCACCTCTTCAGCAGCCTCAGCAATGGAGAGCAGCGGTAGCTATCATGGCAGCTCCCTAGATGAGTAATGATGTGGATCTGGCAGGACAACGGTAACCGTGGCAACTGTAACCTGCAATTCCCGCACAACCGCTGTTGGATTTATTGTGGCAGGGGCCAAACAGGCCAAGACTAAAACGGAGCAGGAAACTATGGCACCTGACACCTCTAGGAGCCCACACTTGAATCAGAGCAGGCAGAAATTAATTCAAGAGGAATTTTGACATGAGCTCTGCCGTTGTACTCTGCTTTCATCCCCGATACATGAATCCTATGAGACTAACTTACATAGTTTTATGGAAATGTAATATTATATTAAGTTAACGAATATTCTGCTTAAGTGAAAAATGGATCATTTTTATTTTGTGGTTTCTACCAAAACCCTCTAAGGTTTAGGGGACTAAACATTTAATTAGCCAAGTTACCCTTTAAGTTTCATTTGGCTCTCTATTATTCATAATGCCTTCCCAGCGTTAACTGTTTGCTCTCTGTCCTGAACCCGACAGATATTTAATTCAATACATCAAACACTTACTGAGAGGTTTCTAAAGGTCAAGCCTAATACTAGACCCTGGGGACATAAAAACACAAAACAAAACAAACATGTTTTCATAATAAATGTATGTCAGCATTTATACACATAAGCATAGAAAAAGAAAACTAGATTAATAATAAGTGACAAGTTTACTAGTGATTGTGTCTGGATAGTGGGATAATGAATAACTTCCACTTCCTCTTTTCAATTTTTCTGGATCCAAACCTTTTTAATATGAGGGTATGTTACTTTTGTAATTATTAAAAACCAAAACCAAACACTAAAGCTCCTTCTATGGGACAAGACGAAAGGGAAGTAAAGACACGCTCACTGTATATTTGTTAAACTTCACAAATGAATTTTTACACTAAAACAAAAATTTTTCTTCTAAAAAAAAAGGAGGGGGGCTGATTATTATTATCAGAAACAATTTTGAGCATCTGAGATCCTATCTGACAATGAACTGTGACCAGACCAATCAGATTAAGCGGTCAAAACCTATTTGTCTCAGGTAAGTAGTCAGTAGGCCATAAAAAGAGTCCTTGAGTTTAAACATACTATTTATAATGTTAGATAATTTAGAGCCTCCAAAGCTCACTGGGGAATAATAAACGCCACTTGTGAACCAGAAATAAAAAAGGTTTTATTCAAAGAAGTAGAGAAAATGGATCATTGGGGCTCATGCATTTAATTTCATTTGTTAGTTTGTTTTGTTTCAGTAGATACAAGTGAAAAATGAGTTTCTGCTATGTGCCTTGGATACTTAAGCTTATGTTAGAAGTCTGGGTAAATATAATGATACTCAAAGAAATAAACTGGAAACCACAAAACAAATATTTATAACCAAATGCTCAACCACAGTAGTACCAATGAAATTCCTCTCTAACGAGCCTGGATTAGTAGCTGCAAACTCAAGTTGAAACGTGTGAATCACTCACTGGTAAATCACCTTTAAGGTTACATTTATCAGGAAGATTTGTTTATGCTACTCATATATATAATTGCCACTCATGAATTTCAATCAATCACGATCGCTCATTTCAAAAGTAACTAAAATCTCAGTTAATCAGCTCCAGATTGTCCCCCAAATTATTTTCTCCACTCTTAAATTGATGATAAAAGTGCAATGTCGGTTTTGGAGGAGCAGCATAATGGAGAAGGGCATATCTACCTAAGTTAAGAAACTGTGTGCTGTCTCTTCTAACCGCCAACCTATGGCCCTTTACTTTCCCTCTACTTACACTTTCCATCTGTCAACAAGTGCTTGTAATTTTATTACACTGTCCTGTAGTTTATGCAGAGTTGGTATTATTTTACAGAGTTCTGTTAATGGACTGGATAAATGGTAATGCTATTTAAACTAGTCTCCTGCTCCAACAAACACAGCTGCAACTGTACTACTATTTCTGAGCAAACATCTTGACCTGAACATGTAGTGCTCTCTCAACCCGTCCAAAGAGAAATTGGAGCAGACAGCAAAGGAAAAGCATATTTGGCCGCTAGCAGTAACCAACCGTGTCAAATCATAATTCATACGCAGTGTACCCTCTTTTTCCTTTATGTTGCATTTAGAGTCCAAAAAAAGCATGTGTGCTTCTTCACCTGGCATCTCATTTTCAGCCAAGACTCGAACGGTGATTATTCGTTAAAAAGGGAGAAGAAAACCTGCATAATGTCCTGTATATCAGACTAGCTTTAATCTAAGTAAATAATGATAAAAATCAGACATCAGTAGTATGAATTCCCCATTAAATAATAATAAAAGTATTAAATAGGAGTAAAAGTATTAATTCAATAAGTTAGAAAAAGAAATAGAGATACTAATGAGAATTATGCAACTACGGATAAAGAGAAAATAAATTAAAAATTTGTTTCTTTCATGAATTCTAGATGTGTCTGTCTCTAGTACATTCTCTAGCAGGCCAATCATGGATTGCTTAATTTGTATATGCAAAAACCAGCCAAAACCTTCTCCATCCCAACATATTTTCTCTATTATTTATCAGAAGTCCTGTATCCTTTGTTCTGTCATTTATCCTTCTTGTGAAAGAAAGATTCATTTTTTTCAATGAACATTTTATACAGCATTTTTGTTTGTAGATTTGTGCACATTCTTCCATCTGTTAGAACATTTGTTTCGGATGAACTACTAGGCACCTGTACCACATGAAGAAAATCTGAACTTGAATCCTCCCTCTTGGAAATTACACTGGCCAGGCAGTCAGGCTCACACGCTTTTGTTCTCTTATTTATCAAAGACATTTAATGGTGGTCGTTTAACCCAATTAATGATCATGGTCATTAAAAAGTGGTCACATGTAGCTTATAACTTATCCTCTCAAGAGGAGTATCACTGGTAACAATTCACTAAATCTAATTCAGTTCAACAACTCAAAAGAAGATTCTGGACATGAGCATGCAGAAAAAAATTACACCACTATATTTCCACATGTATTTAATGCTTATGTCAGGTGTTAATTCCCAGTCAATATTAAACATTAAGCCATCAATCTGTAACTTCGGGAATATCAAAGCATTCAAGTCCCTCTTGTCACTAGCCCTAAGAAATAAAACTTTATCTTCCAAAACTACCCAGAAAAAATCATTTGAACCAAATAGGTACATCATAACTCTGAATGCATGATCTGCCTGCCTATTTTTCCACTTTCAATGTGCTTTTAATTAACTAGAAAATATTGCCTGAGAGTTTTATGGGTTCTGTTTCTTTAACTTACTTCTTAAAGATATCAGTTCTCTTTTCACACAGTGGTTTCCTAAAGTTATAAAATCACAACAAAATATAAGAGAAAATCCCTTGGTTCACTATGTGATATTGTCAAAGAGGAAAAAATGTTCAACAGAATATAATTTGCTTATAGAGAATTCTGCACTGGATCACACTACCTGAAGCCTCCTAAGAAAATTAATCCAAGTACTTCTAGACTAAAAATCACAAATTCTTGTTGCTCAGAGACAGTGTAGAAGCTAATTTTCCCCTCTTCAGCTTAATGCTTTAATTGTAGATAACAGCCATTCATTTAACTGTATTTTCAGTAGCTACATAGAAAAAGGAAAATTTCCATTTGGACACTATTAAGAAGGTAGTAGTTTCATATGCCTCACTGTACACCAGCCTTGAAATCAATTCTTTAATCCCCTCAATCACAAATCTGAAAGCAAAAAGTAGAATGACTCTTAAAACCATCTTTGTGGCCCTTCTTGGAAACTTAGCAGAAATATTTAAATATAAGTATATATATATATATATATATATATATATAATTTTTATAATAGCCTAGATCCTATTTCCTTGGTCAAAACAGTCCCCACAGAATTCTTATTTAAAAGTCAATCTTCAGGTTTCTTTCTTTCTTTCTTCTTCTTTTTTTTTTTTTTTTTTTTAAATTTTAATTTACTTAAATTGAGCCAGTTACTTTGGCTGTCCTTACAGGAACAGTACCAGGAAGGTCAAACTCTCGATGGGGTACATTAGCTGGCTGCACATTTGCCTACTGGGACAGTTCTCTCTACAGTGAGCTAAGGCATCAGCAGGACTGTTCAGAGATCCTGGCTACAATGCAGGGAGGTCTCTGAGAGGACAGTCCTCCTACTTTTGGAATTGATAACAGCAATATTGAATTAACAGACTATGACGAAGCCAAATTCAGAAAAAAGCAATCTGCTCACCTTCCTTACAAACACAAACCTATGGGACATCCCCACCATCCTGGTGGAAGACTTGCTGAGCAGTTTATTCTATATATCCCAAGAGTTTTGTCACAATGTCACAACAGACGTCAATAATCATCGTTATTTATTTTTCCAACACTTTGTAGCTTATCTCCCATCTGCACAAAATCATTTATATGGCTGAAAATCTCATTTTAAAAGCTTTCAAAAATGTGTTTTCACTATTACATATTAGGTCAGGGAACAAGCATTCCAGGGAGGAAAAACTGATTCTGCCTAAAACTCACATTATGTGCCTTCCAGGGAAGTACTTCCGTTATTAACAGTCTATGACATATTTGTTATGAAACCTTTACAGTCATTCCTATTTCAGAGTTTGGAATTCTGGCTTTAAAGGGAATATTTAAGAGTAAATTTACAACCCTCTTTAAATACCTTATAATAATATTTCCAGACTGATAAACACTACTCCAGTATAGAAACAATGTCAAGAAAGCTGACATTAAGAGCCCTAACTTTACAAGAAAACACTGCCAACTTCCTCTGAAGAGGAAGTACAGGGGCAGTTTTCCTCTTCAGAACTTAATCAAAATTTTCCATAAAGAAGTAAGGTAAATCTCCTCATCATCACATAACTGAGAAAGAAGAATACAATTATAATGACTCATACATAAACCACTAAATGCTAATCAAATAAAACAACTGGAACCACTGGAAAACAAATCATAAATTTCCTCAAGAAAAAGAAAAAAAAAGGCAAACTTTTAATCCATTAATCTATCGGTGAACAGATTGCAGGAAAGCACAAGGAAACAGATCCAAAATACATTTAATAAAATACAAGGTACTACCCAAAGCAACAATAACTATTTCTGTCTACTTACAGTCTGTACAGCTTCGAAGTCCCAAGAAACAGCAACTCAGGAAACAGCTGAAGGTGATTTCTGTTTAAACGCCTTTGGAGGAAAACAAAAACAAAGCATATGTTACACAGAAAATACCCAACAAATGAGTCGGGGATTTGGTTGTGTCATGCCTCATCCTGTATTTCGGAAAAGAAAGAAATGACATTCAAAAGAATTCGAGCATTGCAAATCAAAAGTTGGTTACACCTTTTGTTACCTGACTCTTTAAAGCCATTTTCCATGACGCTTACTCAGATGATTCCCCAGGCCTAAACCCTAACCTCACGTCCTGTGCAACATCAGTCATCCAGAACATACACAATGAAAAAGGATGTCTTAGATTCTGGTGTCTAGGTTGGGTGAGTGCTGCATACAGCTCAAATGCCACAGTAAACAGTGCCCTAAAATAATTCACGTGCTGTCCCAGATGACCTAAATTTTACGCCAAGGCATTGTGAGGAAATGGAAATTCCAATTTCATGAGCATCTTGCTTAGTTGTGGGGGGAAAAAAAAATGTGAGAAAGTGTCAGCACGATTTGTCCCTATGGGCAAAAGCAGAGGAAAACTGCAGACTTCCAACCTAAACCTGCAGTTCTTGACCCCTCACTTGAAAATAAGTCTGGGTTATAATCAATCATGGGGGCTAAGAATGTTTAAATAATGTTTTTTTAAGTGTTTACTTGTTATGAAGCTAAATTTAGGAATTTTAAGTGTTTACTTGTTATGAAGCTAAATTTAGAATTTAGGGAAAAAATGTGATTGCAACCCTAACTCAATTAAACTGTGATTCCAGGTAACTGAGTTCTTCTGGAGTGGGCATGCTTGTTTAACAGTAGGTAGGTTTTGGCACTGATGTACTCATCTCCCAATCCCATTCACTATAAGTGGACAATTTAACATTTCAGTAAAAATAAATCTACCTCTCTGCTTTTCCCAAATTTGAATAAAATAATGACAAGCTGATGCAAAAATGTGCACTTAAATGATTTACAAGTTGCTATAGCTGCAGATGAGAGTAATAAGGTCCAGAAAACGAAAGTCACGTTGAAGAAACTGGAGTCCTAAGTAGCAATGTTAGGAGGACAGGAAAAGGCGGCATATCAATCTTGACATACATAAATGGTCATGAGGTAGAAGCAAAATTATACTTATTTAACCTGCAGATGGCAGAAATGGCACTAGTGATTATAACTCTTAAGAAAGCAGGTGAGGGGCACCTGGGTGGCTCAGTGGATTAAGCCGCTGCCTTCGGCTCAGGTCATGATCTCAGGGTCCTGGGATCGAGTCCCACATCAGGCTCTCTGCTCAGCAGGGTGCCTGCTTCCCTCTCTCTCTCTCTCTGCCTGCCTCTCCGTCTACTTGTGATCTCTCTCTGTCAAATAAATAAATAAAATCTTAAAAAAAAAAAAAAAAAGAAAGCAGGTGATAAGGGAGAACTTTATAAGAAATAGAGAATTTCCAAGGATTAGAAAAAATGGAATGTCCTGCCTTAGGAAATGCTCAACTCTTTATTCCAAGCAGAAGCCATGCGTTTTGTTTGTTTGGGTTTGTTTGGTTTTGTTTTTCCTGCAAAGGATTAAAAAAAAAAAAAAAAATCCTGCATTAGATGAGAAATTGCACCAGGTGAACTCCAGAACTTACTCCAACTCCAAAATGTCACGAGGCAATGATGAAAACTGTAACTTTTGTTACATAAACTCCTATTATGAAGACGCTGATCATCTACAGAAACATTCTCAACACTTAATAAAATGCACACTCATAAAAAAGTATGCCAAGACAATTAGGGGGAAAATAGTAAAATCAGTGGTGAAAGGGCAGAATTTCTTCCCACTTACACTAATTTTTTATAAATAAAGCATATAATAAGGTTAAATTTAAATTGAAACCAAAAGCTATTACTCATTTATTTTTCTCTGCTGGGCATGGAGAAAGGAAGAAATACTTTTGACGAAATGGTACTTCCAGAACCTAATTATATAATTTTGATTAAATGCAACTTAATTATGACCTTGTTATATTTTTTTCTCTCAAAAAATAAACCACAAATATTCACAATAGCAGCAACTAGAATTTTTCCAGGGAAGCAACTACTCTTGGAAAGGCTCCCATTATTCAAAGAGCCAATCTCAATTTTTAAAATGGCAGACATGGGCTATCATAGTCTCATTCAAACCACTGGACTAACAAATATTCTCCAAGATTCTCCAGTCACAACCAGTATGCTCCTTCAAGCCCCTAGTTTCTGCTGTTTGGGGAGCTTTCCTTTTTCAGTGGTACTTTCTTATATCTTACGTGAAGCTTCCCTAATTCCCCCCACACTGAGGTAGTTCCTCCCTTGGCTGCATCCCTATATCCCCATAGAATTCGATAAATAAGAGTCCTAAACGTTGTATTGTATTTATTCACATACTCATCTCTTTCCCCGTACACTGTAAGCTCTTCAAGTATAAAGACCACATCTTTGTATCCCCTTCCTTCTTCTCTGGCACTCAGTGAGTTCTTAGGAAATGCTAAATGAGAACATACTTCTCTTTTTGCATTTTTATATATTTCGGCAAAACACTACCATATGCATTTTATATTCAGCCAACTTTCCTCTGGGTTGCGTTCTGAGGTTCCTGCCTTAGTTTTTATGCCGCTCTCTAGCTAACCAAAGCCCCGTCACCAAACTTGCTTTCACATTCCCTATATAGCAATTACTCCTCCCTCTGCTATCCTCAACATTATCTAGAAGTTGGAAGGAATCCAGTATGTTTCAACAAATTCAGAGATCCTGGGAAAGTAGATATTTCAGATTGGGTACAAGCAGAGTCTTAATTATTCCTTTCATATTCCCAGCCATTCTTAATTCACTCTAAGACCAATAGTGAACATATACTAAGCTTACTACGTGGTGATCACTGTTCTGAGAGGTTTGTATGAATTATCTCATTCATTCTTCAGAACCAATCCCAACAGTAGGTACTGTTGTTACTGCCATCCAGAGAGTGGTACACAGCTCATAGAAAGCAGAGCTAAACCCTGAACTCAGGGAGGGTGATTCGATAACATATCCTCTGAACCACTTCTATAAAAGAGACACAAGGCTAAACATTTCTAAACATTAACTCAAAATAACATAATACTGAAATTTTACCTCTCATCAATCTCTCCTTGGGAAAAACATAGCTTTATGGAGTCTATTTCTTTAATATTTAATTCTAATTCCAATTCTTTAATATTTAATAAAACACTTGAAAATAAAACATTTTTAAATGAACATGATATTCAGCTCACTGTTTTAAAGACCCAATTTAAAAAATGCCTGAAGTTTGAGAGAAAAATGAAAATATGTATAAAATCATTTTCTCTGAATTCAGGTAGTTTATCATTGTTTCATAAAAATTATTGTGAATGATCTTAACATTGTCTAAACCAAACAGGAGCATAAGACAGGGTAGCATACTAGAAGGGCAGATAGTAAGTGATATGATAACATACATGGAAAAACAGTATGAAGATTTTTCCCTATAAGAAACTCTCAGTACACTTGGGATTCCTATTCTTCTTTCTTCCATCAGTGCTAAGAATAAATGGAAATACAAATATTAAAAGCCAAAACTCTCCCAAAATATTCAATGAAGGGAAAAATTTCAAAGCAGGAATTTCTTGTAAAATGACCAGAAATTAAATTCTTCAAGAGAAATTTTTTTTAAATCCAGAATTACTTTAAAGACCACTAAGGTGCATAATAATTTCTAAACAAGGCTGAAGAATAAGCAACCTTGCTAGCACCTTCGAATGACACAGAATACTTCGAGTAGTTTGACGAGGATAGTGCCGTAACAATCCTCATGTAAATGAGTTAAAGAAGTGAAAATCTGATGGTTCCCAAACAGAAAACAGCAGGTAGTGAACTAAACGTATCTCTGGGGAGGATTTCTGGGAGCCAGACTAAACTGGTTCCAGTAAGGTGACCAGGTGGGTCAGTTACCTACTGTTCAGAGCAAGGACATTCAACTGTGTTGAAGGAAAGATAGAGTCACACGCAGCGTTCGAGCCACCAGCTATCAGGGCTAACCGAGATCCTCTGGGTAGTAATTCAAGACTTCAGAAAGGGGTGTAAAGTGTGTCTCAAAAGTGTGTTTTCTTAGGGCAAAGATGACAGAGATCCTGATAACTGTTTCCTCTGTGCTACAGCTCTTTGAGTATGACCTTCAGTGGGGTGAAGAAGCTTTCTGGGTCACACAAAACACCACTGTCCTCTGAAACACTGATTCTTAACAACCTCAATTTGGAAGGCAGCCTGAGCATTATGGACAAGCATTGCTTCAAACGATCTGTCAGCAGGTCCAATGGCTTGTCCATTCATAGAACAGACAGTCTCTTATTTTTTCAACTTTTACTTCAATTCACGGAATATGTGGAACCTTTATCCCAATTCAAAATGTAAAACGGAAACAATTGTTCCTGTTGTTGTAAATGTAAAGGATTTTAGCCATGTGCCCAGTCTGTAATAAGTGTTCACTTAAGTGCTGCCTTCATGAGTTTATCATGTACAATCTCCTATATATCATACAAAAATGTCTTCTTTTCAGGCAAAACTTTTACTTGTTTTTTAAAATATTTTTATTCTAACATTTTTAAGGCAGAGATTCTAACAGGTATGTATTATTTAGATGGATAAATTTAACTTATTAGTAAAATCAAACATATTAGTAATTAGTTTCCTCTTCACTCCCCTTACTTCTTGGCATTTCTCTACATCTTCAGAGCAATTACGAGAAATACTCTGAAACAAAACTTGGAAGAATTTTTGTACATTATTCACATCTTTTCTATTGCCATATGCCACATTAAGAAAATCAGAATGAAAACAATATAGTAAATGTGGATGTACAAAAGTAAAATTTATTATGTACACATTTTATTAGCTCAAGAAGATACAATAATGCCTAAACTGAGCTTTTGAAAAATAGGAGAGATGTTGAAATGCATAATAATAGTTCTTTAAATGCCAACCATGTGACAAGGATTTTGTGAAACTATATGTACATTATCTCACAGAAACCATGGATTGCTAAGACGACAGATAATTTTTTTATAAATATTCTCATAAAGTAATATTCCAATTGCATTTATGCCAAATCGTCCCCATTGTTACCAAACAGAGTCATACTCTGTTCCAAAGATGAGGAAACAGGTTTGGGAAGATCAAGCAGTCTGATCAATAGCTCACAGTGGAACTGAAACTAAAGGTTTTATAGTTTTGTACAGTAGCAGTATAATAGACAATGAGGTTTATTGGAGGCATGATTATTGCTAATTCAAAGCAAGAGTTTTCTGATGTCACTCTTACTTAATGCTTCTGATTTTAAAAAGGGGGTATAGGAGTTTGTGTCTATTTAGAAAACATAAACAACAGTTTAACCAATGAGTATTTGATACATTCTACAGAACGGGAGGCAATAGCATATAAAACTAAAAGTGCCTAATTAGAGGAGAGTCGAGGTTCTCTGTACCCCCTGCTCACTGCCAGAAGCTAGAATGGCTGCACATAGTGGGAGGCTCCAGAACTACCCACCTGCATCCAAAGGAGACAGACAATGCAAAGACGACAGATAATTTTTTTTATAAATATTCTCGTAAAGTAATATTCCAATTGCATTTATAACAAATTGTCCCCATTGTTACCAAACTGTCATTCTGAAAGCATTCTCACCGATGCTGCTTGCAGTCCAGCATACATAAATTGCTTTGAAAAAAGTTAAGATCAATACGTATGAAAGTCCATGCAGAAAAGTCTCTTTCCACATAAAGTTGTGAGATTCCGTCTAGCAGGCATAATTCAAGCAGAAAGGTATCCAACAGGAATGAAAGACAGAATTCAATGTAAAATATTTGACATTCACTGCTTCCACAAATACATTGTAACAGTGCAAACTAAAGTACTCATTTCAGAGGAGGTATAAAAGACACAGCATCCAGCAAACACTGTCACAAAGGATGAGCCCAAAACAGATGTGGGAAAAATAAACAGCCTTGCTGCTTCAGAATTTATAAAATGGTCCACAAAGAGCAAACAGGCCTTCTCTCCACTGTGCAACTTCAAGACCCATAAAAAACGATGCCTGAGAAACCCTCTCAAGATGGACTCAATGTCCTGCTAAACTTTCTATAGCGCATGTGCATTAAAGGCTTCAATGATCAGTCAGTCAATGTAACTTAAAATAGCCCAGGATCTCTTATAACCAAGCGAGAATAATTCACTTTTAACAGATATCACAGATTAAGTGATACACACTTGATCATCTATGGCATTTTTATCTCATGTTGGATATATACACAGCCTCTACGAGTAAGTTTGATATGTTCTTGAAAGACAAATTGTATTTCCTAAGAAAATAACTGCTGTGATTTTAAAGTTGGTAGTATAAAGAAGCCAGAGAACAATTCTTCTGGGATGAGCTTGAATTCTTTTCCAAGGAGATTAGCACTGTTGGGTTTCCCTTACTTTAAGAAAAGGAATGTGTTATGTGTTGCCTGTAAACTTGTAGGATTAGTCAGGAGAGGGATTCTCCATATCCTTTTTTTTTTTTTTTTTTTTAAGTTATTTGACAGAGAGAGAGAGAGAGAGATCACCAGTAGGCAGAGAAGCCGGCTGAGAGAGAGGGGGGAGCAGGCTCCCTGCTGAGCAGAGAGCCAGATATGGGGCTGGATCCCAGGACCCTGAGATCATGACCTGAGCCAAAGGCAGAGGCTTACCCCACTGAGCCACCCAGGTGCCCTGATTCTCTACATCCTTGATGAACAGGGGATAAGTGGTGCTTTCCTTCAGACCTGTTCCACAAAATATTCTCTACTTGGACTCATGTGTAGCAACCTACAACAAAACTCCTAGAGCACCGTAATTCCTCCTCCTCAAACTGGCTGTCACATGCTAATGAATGGTGTGTGCATACAGAACTAATTGAGCACCACCTTAAAATAACAATAATAATAATAATAATAATAATAATGTGTCCTTTAGATATCCTCTCCTGGGAGTGTAGTGTTTGGTCAAATTTAAAGGGATTTAGACTTTTCTACACTAAAATAAGTATTCTCTTTATATAGACTCTATAGAAATCTGTTAATGTCTAAGTGGACAGCATTCTTTTCCAGAAATCCCTACATGGCTTCATCATAGTACTTCAGGACTCCTTTTTTAAGCAAAAAAAGCATATCAAATGACATAGTAGACAAAATATAATTTCAAATCTGAAGATGCCAAAACTTGGAGAGCTGAACACTATGCTTGTCGTAAAAGAACACCCTTCCATGTTATTGTTATGAAAAGAAAAACAGCCCAATCTCTGCCATTATCGCTACTGCAATTTCCTTATCATAAGAGTACAAGATGATTGGGGAGCCTGGGTGGTTCATTGGGTTAAAGCCTCTGCCTTCGGCTCAGGTCATGATCCCAGAGTCCTGGGATCGAGCCCCGCATCTGGCTCTCTGCTCAGCGGGGAGCCTGCTTCCGCCTCTCTGTCTCAGCCTGCCTCTGACTACCTGTGATCTCTGTCTGTCAAATAAATTAATTAATTAAAAAAAAAAAAGAGTACAAGATGATTATAAAGTTAAAGTAAAGTCTAATACCCAAGATTTCCTATGGTATACTGTTGGTTTTCACTAACATAATTCAGGAATATCAGCATTTTATTTTGCATGTAAGTGTTTCACCACATTTAGGACTTAATGTCTTAATATTTTTTTGATAACCTTAAACAATTTCAAAACTTTCTCATACTCAGTGCTTTTGTGTTAGGAACCCGTAAACACCGATGATATTTACTACTGGGAAACTGAAGTGGCCTGGGTCTCCTTAAAAGGCCGTAAAATAGAACTTTAATGACTGCAGCATAATCCCATAAAGTATAAGTGAGCAACAGAATTTTATACCAGCCCACAAATGTTCTGGGCCCCAGTGTGATTTTTTTTAACCCTCAAAGACATTATGCACCAGCCAAGAATTACTTTGAATTAACAATTTTGCATGGAGTCTTTATTGCAGATATACCCAGGTATCTTCTCTGAAGGATAAAGGAGTATATGTCATAAATGTTCCAATTGTTTATTGTAGTTTATTTGTAGATTGTTTTCCTTATTTAATTTCCATTGCATTAACTAGTTACTTAACTAAATTAGATCTCAGTTGAACATTTCGATTAAACAAATGGGAGATCTCCTATATATCTACATGAGGTACATTTCTCAAGGCTTCATTTTATTCCCAGAGAAGCAGGTACTACTGGGAACACAGAGCATGGAAATCTGCCACCGCACATATTAGGTCCAGGAGTATAGTAGGAAACTGTCAAAACAGGAAGTAATGTGTGGTCATGGCGTGTAAGTGTGATTAAGACATACTCCTTTTACAGTAATTCATAACCACATTCTGATGATGATCATATTATCTGATATTGTTTTCCATACAATAGAAAGTAGGGGGGAAGGAGAAGGGAAGGGAGTGTGGAAGGAGGAGGATTTTTTGTTTTTGTTTTTTTCTTTTAGGAGGAAGATTTTTAATATCCATCTATTTCTTGACATTTGACTAATAACCCTGTATTTCACTGATTCTTTGAAGTACAAAATTAATCTTTTTGTAGCTATAATGCTTTGATTTATAAATAATGACCTTCTCATTCTATGCTAAAATTAAATTCAACCTAACAACAGTCTAATCTGTTTCTTACATATTAAATTTGGATTTCTAAAAGGGTACAAATCTTTTCTTCTGTTTTCAGACTTGTCTTCTTTCTCTAGACCAAGCTAAAACTCTATCAACATAAAACAAAAAGAAAAAACTTATAATTTTGAAATCTTCAGAAAATATCACTTTGGAATTGTTTTACTTTTATACTAAAATGAAAAAATACTTAGAACCACAAATTACATACAAATGTAACTAATATTTTTATTTTGTGTTCTTCACACAAAGAATGAAAATTAAGTTACTCCAAATATTATATGAACAGCATTTGTAACATAAGCCTACATTTATACATCTTTTTATTAGAGTATGAATTTAAAAATTCACATCTAAATTGCTAAAAAATCATATAAGCTCTCACAACATCTAATTATTTTAAAAGTTAATTCATTGATCACTTCCTGTTCCTTGCATTATCTCTTGCAGTTTTGGGGGGAAAAAAGGCAAATTTTTGTGATGTTGATGACCACCTACTAAAATAAGAACATATCCCCATAGGCCAACCTTCTGGTTAGCTTTTTTTTTATTTTTATTTTTTTAAATGATATACTGAACAAAATTTTTAATAGTTTATTTCATGACAACTTGAGGGCATTCCTTAACAAAACTGCCCTATTTAATGTATTTAAAAAAAATAAATATTTGAAAAGTGTATCCACAGTGTTCCTAAGAAATAGTTTTGAATTCCAGAGTCCCAAGGAGATGAATTGGCTGTCAGATAACAATGTGCTTCCATCAGACAGACTTGGCAGTTGTAAACAAAAGGAATTTTCTCAGCTTTTCCTCACAAATATGAAATATTTGCTTTCGGCCAACAGCTGGGGTGATTTAAAGAAGTCCTGCATATATATTAGTTTTCATTCAAAATTACAAATCCTTCTCCCATTCTGAAACCTCTGACTGCATCTTAGTAAAACTGAAAATTGTTCTGAGATGAAGTGACATTCTCAGGGAAGTAAAAGTCAAAAACTAGTGCCTACTTACAACTCTCATCAAATTTCAGATAACAAGCCATCTGGTTAATAATATTTAGAAAAAGTTCATTTGTTCAAACGTACTTGAAGTGGCTTGAAAAATCATGAGAAAGTTGGGTCTGTTCTAGCATTTCTGAAAATATTTAAAACTATAGTAAAACCAAAATAGAGACTACATGAAAAGCCACTGAAATTCCTTCAACTGGATGTTGCTTAAGAATATATATACACACACACACACACACACACACACATATATATATATATATATATATATATATTTCCATAGATAACCAAAAATTATTCATGTAAAAATGTTATATTTGAATTATAATTTTTAAATTATCTTTTCATTTTACCAAATACTTAAATCATACTGATACTTTGTAAATAGATGAATTGAAAGCACCTTTACAAGATACTCATTAGGAATTAACTATTCATAAGAGCTTATGAAAGAGATCAAAGTATATTTTCAGAGTATTTTTATAGACTAAGAGATAGGTTATGAACTTATGAACTTAGTGAACTTAACCAAGTATTTACTGTGTTTTTACTTCTTTCTGAAAACTAGCTCACAGTAGTGACTTTCAATTATTTTGAATTCCACAGATATATTCCCTATATTGAAATATTTATTACGGACAAAATTTTACAATAAAATAGACACCTCTGGGTTTAATTTTACTTGTGGTGATAAAAATGGAGCCTATATATTTACAAATATCTTAGAAGTTGACAAGCCATTTTTTTTCTAGTTACATTTACACAGAATTAACTTTTGCCCTTGGGCCCAGTGAATCTGAGTATGTTCTATACCTAAAATGAACTTCATATTTCATTATTTTAAATAAAATTTTTATTTTTACCTAAAGTGCCTATTAAAGCAGGCATGGAAATTGTTGCTACTTTTAATAGACCTGTTATTTGCCCTTAAAATGCAAACTTATTAAACTTGAGTTATCAAGACATATGAGACATATAATTCATACTTCAAACTATAAAGTGTACAATTTATTTTAATTATTGCAGACAGAAGATTCTGTGTTTTGTAGATGTAAACTGTAGATATAAATTAATAATGGCCCTCAAGTAGTATATATCAATCTATAAGATTCTGTATCTGAAGAAATAAAATATATTTTAAAATCTGGAGTCCATATGATCTTCTTGGGGAAAAAAAAATCAACACTAAAATGACAATACTTTGATAATACAATTCTTGCTTCTATTTCTACTAATCTTTGAATTCTTTTTCCAGGAGAAATATTTAGAAAGCTACCATAAAATAATGAAATACAGTTGTGAATAGCTATTATTAACAATGTTCACCATAAGTGATAAATATCAAAAACCAAATTTATATCACTAAGAACTTAAAATATGTCCTCAAACATCACTAATGACACACAAAGCAACAGCATGAAAATTAAAATAACTACTAGCAAACTTTTCTTTTCCATAATATACTATAAATGCACATTAAATCACTACCTTTCTTCCTATAAATGCAAATAAAACAAACTAGATGGACCATTAGGAAAACATGTACTCTCTAAGTACCAAAGCAATGGTAACTCACAAGGAAATCAATGTCTCAGGAAAGGAAGCCTGTATTTTTTTTTTTTAATCTTTATTAAAAGTTAGTACCATTTGTGCAAAATTCCACAATTTCTAATTGTAAATTAGTCTGCAAGCCACTTGTTAGACCTCTTGTTTCTGTAAAACGTTCAAAGACTAAGACATGAAATTGGAAGACATGGCCCTTGAAATTCAAGTATTTTTTAAAAAATACAGTTAATGTCGTCATAACTTTGGAATTAAAAATACTTACAGTCTCTCCAGCTCTTTAAGATCCTGGAATGCTCCTCTTTCAATGGTGCTAATCTTATTCTCCATAAGCTGACTGAAATGCAAAGTATAATAGGGTCTTAATGTTACCACTCCCCATCTGAGCGAGTTTCAGTTCAGCAACTGAAAACTTGTAACCTCTTTCCTTTTATAAAATTAAGCAGTGCTCTGGTTTGAGCTTTAATATTAAATTTTACTGATGACAGATTTGAGAGAAATCACAGAGGGCAAACAGCATCCACATCACAAAACTTCAATAGAAAATACTAATGTAGTTTTGCACAAAACTTACTAGTCAAAACTCTGAACCTCCAACTACAGCTTATCCTGAGAAGTATCCCATGACACGGCAGTTTTGATAACTGTTTTTGGTAAACTGATTTTGGAGTGAGTTCTTAACTGAAAGAATCAATATACAGCATGTCACCATGCACATAATTTAATTCACTTGTGGGTATATATCAGAAATTAGAAGATTTCATAATGGCCAAAATGTGTCCTTTAAAAGATTAACACCCAACACACAGTGGTCAAAAGTATATGTTCACTGCAATGTAAATATTTACAAATCTGTGGGTAGAAACTGTTTCACATTACATTGAATCTCCAATGATGTTTCCCCCACCACAAATTTTACCCACTAATTAAAGAAGTAATCATATTGCAATAATAATATAAAAACCACGAAGATATAAAATACAAGAAACAATTCAAAATATGACCAGTGTGTTTTTATAGAGAAACATTTCTCACCAAAAACTGCAGGAAAGTTGGATTGCTTGATTTAAACGTTAGAAAATACATCTAAGTGTTGTTTGCTAAAAAGTCTTTTATATTAGTAATAATAAATTGCAGACCTACTTAAATTTTTTCTAGTTAATCTCAAATCCTTAAAGTGTATGAAATGTCTCACATGACTTATTCATATTGTGAAAGCAATTATTCTACATGTTTATATGCATAAGGCACTTAGGGTATGGTATAGCAAACATTTGAGGTCATTTCTATAATATTGTTTCAATGGCAAGAATCCAACCTTAAAATAAAAACATACATTTTCATCAAAAGCTGTAATAAAATGATAAACCAAAAAAAGAGAAAGGAAACCTAGACCTTTTAAAATTTTATGTTTCTGTCATTGGGACATTTTTTCCATCTGAGACCAGTAACAATACGAAACATGCAATCTTAAGAACAAAAGAAAATTCTTCAAAGTACCAAAGAACATACTTACAGAACTCTTAGGTGTCGAAGACCAGCAAAATCTGTCTTGGTAATCCGTGTGATGTTATTTCCATTCAAATCCCTAAGAGAAAACAAGAAAATGAAAGTTCTATTTTATTTCTATCAAGATCTAGTTAAACAAAGAAAAATAAAAACAGTAAAAACTTTAAGGTGAAAGACAATTCCAATAACTAATGTAGTTTACAAAGTAAAAGAGAGAAGAAAGTGGCAAGCTTTGAAAATTTTTTTAATGATTCTTAACAAGTTTACAGAGTCCCTGCTTATTGGTATCTTACAAGAGTACAAAGTGATTATGTTATCAGAAGTCCTCTTTTGTGTCTGTAGGGGAGTGCTTTCAATTTTTGTTCTTATGAGGATGTGTATGTTCTTTCACAGGTATTCTGCTAATTTAACTATTATGGTTAGGCACACCCTGAAAAAGTTCCCTTCAGGAAGTTAAGAAGAACAATTTTCTAATACTACCCAGGAATACATTTTGTAAAATTCAGAACTCTATCCTTAGGTGGCACGGTGGCTAAACTTCCTAAGGCAAATAAAAAAAGTTAGACTGCTATCAAAAGAACTGCACTTCAAAGACTTGCATTTATAGGCATTTACCTTCCAACAATTCTATGTTTGTATGAAAACTAAACTCTTCATTTGCAGCTCAGGGAACCCCGCTGTGAGGGTAAAGTCAAAACTACTAGCCAGGGCAATAATGGAAATAGATTCAGGCCCTGACATTTTTGTTCGGATTTCAAAACCACGTTTCCTTCAAGTCACCACCCCCTTTTCTGGCATCTTAGGTCAAGATCTAAACTTGCCCTGGTTCCAATCATTTTCAAGTAAAACCAGGCTTTGCTGCGGTTTGAATGTTCGCCTTCACGGAAGCTAAGTTTTCTCTTACCTCTGAGTTGAAAACATCATGTTGGAAATCTGTATGTAAAGTGCTTATTTTCTCAAAGATAGAATTCCATAAGCTAACACTGAGTAAACTCTTTTCTGAAAACTGTATTGATCCCTTACAGGGATATATATATTTTTTCAAGGACCCGAAACTCAATTACTATTTTTTTTTCTGAGTGCATTCCCTTTTTGTTGAGTAAGACATATTAGTGTCCCAAACTTTAAACTGTTTTTGAATGGCACGCAATGACAAGTGCTAACACAGAATTCTGCATTGCTTTCTCCCCACCCCACTCCCCATGCCGACCAAAGTACCACCAACTTGTTCCCACAATTGTTGGGGTCTTTTTTGGGCTATTTTACATAACGTGGCCCCCCCCCCCCCCCGCCCCAGACAACTGTGGTAGATCCCGTTTTGACAAGACACCCTTGGTAGGGCCCAAACTATCCCAGCTCTGTGGGCCCTAGAAGGAAAGAGGAGAAGTTGGGGAGCAGGCCAGAGAGGCTGGGGGTGAGGGAGCCATTAGCAAAGGCGGAAAGGGCTCAACTATGGCCTTTAAGCTGAGAGCCAGGGAATTGGGTGAGATAAGAAGAGCGACTTGAGGCGCTGCGGGCCCTGCGGGTGGAGAGGTTTGGGTTCCAGCAGGTCCCCTCCGCGGCGCGCAACCCTCACACCTAGGGGTGCGTAGAGGCCGCCGGAGTCGAGTCGGGGCGCGCTTGGGCCCGCCACCCTCGCCACGCGCACGCCGGGCCCACGCGCAAAGGCGAGTGCAGCGCGCCCAAGGCGCTCAGGCAGCGCGGGGCGGCGGCCTCGGCATTCACAAAGGGAATGGCTTCCATGCTCCACTTCCCTGAACTCGGGAAGTGCCCCACAAGGAGTGCGTGGGCCGTCAACACCCGGTCTGCGATTACTTCTTCATTAGAGATTCGCAGAGACAGGGAGGCGGGGATGTCTGCAGGCAGCAGAGCGCGAAGAAGGGAAGGAAGGAGAACTGCGGCCACGTGAATGGGCTCAGAAACTGCCAGAAAGGTGTACGGGGGCCCAAGGGCTCAGCAGGAAGGGCGGGGAGGGGGGCAGCGGAGGGCCGCGGAGTCGCGGTAGCAGTTGGACTCCTCTCGGCTGGTTAGGCTTAGAGAACTAGTCCTAACTTCCCCTACAGGGTGGGAAAAGGTCCTCCTCTTCAGTCACCAGTCGGGACAGGTCTCCAGGGACGGGCCGCCACCGCCTCCTCCCTGGAGACGTGTGGGGCGGGGGAAAGAGTAGCGGGGGTGGCGTGCGGAGACCGAGCGAGCCACTTAGGTCCTGGGGCATCCTTCCCTCTGAGGCCTGCAGAAGCGCCCCGGGGCGGAACCAGACGCCCTACGACCCCTTCTCCCCACCCCTCCGTCCCCAGGAGGGTGACACTAACCCGGGGAGCGGAGGTTTCTCCCTTCTGAGTACCCCCCGCCAATCTCCTTCCGCGCCACCCCACGGCGACAAAAGCTGGGATTTGGCCCTGAAACCGACCCGCTAGTGTTGGCAACCGCAAGGTGATTCCGTTTGCAGAGTGTGGGGGACAAAGTCGCGTCTCCCTTGCCCTGGGCATCGGCGAGTACTTGTCCCCACGTCCCCGGTTGCCCAAGCCCCAGAGAAGTCGCCTGCCCTGGGATGCAAGTGGCTGGACTAGAGTGGAAAGAAGGGACCAAGCGCAGCTGCCAGCGGGCCCGCCCCTCCTTGGGCAGCGGCCCCTCCTTGTGCAGCGCCCTCCTGTCCTTCGCCCTCCCAAGGGAGTTCTAGTCCAGGATGCGCCTGCAAGAGAGCTACCCAGGCAAAGGTCCCTGTGCCGCTTGATCCCTCCAGTCTCGACGAAAGGGATGCGTGACCCAGTGTGTGTAAGGGTCTGGGGGTGTAAGATCCCATACTCACAGTCTCTCAGTGTTGCGGGGGATATTTCTGGGCACGCTGCGCAGCGCCAGCCCGTGACAGTCCACTGTGCTGCCCGAGCAGGAGCACTGTGCTGGGCACGCCTGCGGCGCCACCTCGTTCAGGATCACCAGCACTAACCCCAGCGACAGGGACAGCGTCTGCCAGCCGACGCCGCGCATCTTCCCCCGCCGCCTCCTCGCTCGCCGGCGCGGGGGGTTCCTCTTTAGCTCGTTGCTCCGCGCGAATCGCGCTGTGTCTGAGGCCCAGTATCTGGCACGGGGCTAGGAACCCAGAGTGTCCGGATAAATGCACACAAAATAATATGGTAGTAACAATAATAATATTCACGGCAATAGAGCTGACACAGGTATGCGCCTCCCACCTCCCCTCCACCCTCCTCCAGCCGGGCAGGCGCTCCTCGGGCAACTTTAGGTCCTGAAGATCAATCGGCCAGGCCAAGGCTACAAGGAGACCCCAAAGCTCCGAGAAGGAGATCACGCGTCGTCTGTCTCTGAAAGATCAACTTGCCGGTAAAAGAGCTGGGGCTCCTAACGGCGTAAAGATGCAGCAGGAGCTGGTTGCGCGGAAAAGGGAGTGCTCCGATTCTACTGACCCCCTCTGCAAATCCGATTCCAGGGGGAGGCTAGGAGACAGAAGAGAGGTGCTCAGTAGAAATGGTGGCCTCGATCAAAGTGGGCTCTCCAAAGCTAGAAGGCGCAAGAGCCCAGCGGGCGGGGAGCGGAGCGCGCGGGACTACTGGGCATGGCGCGCGGGGGCGCACGGGGCGGGGGCACAGCCCGGAGGGCACGGGGCGGCGCTGCAGGGCTCCGGCGCGGCTTACTCGCGCGGCCTCCCGACAGCCTGCGGCTCTTCTGCAGCCGGGACAGGTCCTCGCCGTCTCCCGACAGCCGAGGGCTGCTTGCAAACACACATGCACTTCGCGGAAGGATGTCTCGGGTAATTCCGCCTCCCGCCTGGCGTCCTTGGCGACGCTCCGCACCAGGGCCTTCCCCGAGGTCACGGAGAAAAGACAAAAGGGCAATGGGGCCGCGGCAGCCGGCAATATCCACTAGTCACCTCCCCGACAGAGGAAATCCAAGAGGCCAAGTTGAGGACCAGAGCTCCTCCGAGGACTGAATCGGGGCTGGCTGGCAGGCAGGGCAGGAGTGCAAAGGCCAAGGTGGAGGTGTCTGCGTCTTTGGTCCTGCCCTGGCGTCCTGGGGAATGACGAGGTGGCAGTAAGCCGGTGGGAACAGCTACTCTGAGAGCCCAAGAGGCGGCTGAATGGCAGTCCTGTGTGCGCGCGTGTCAGCCCCTCGCGTCTCCCGGATACGCCGCAGCTCCGCAGCAGACACCTGATGGCAAAGGTGGACGAAACCAGAGCAGGCACCTAGGCGGACGCAGCCCCTCGGCCGCCCCACCGACAGCGGCCCGCAAGTGGGCCCTCCTCAAAGTGCAGGAACTTTTCCCAGGCTTTGAATCCCGTCCCCCACGGCTACGGTGGCAGTCTTCCCGCCGACGTCGAGACGCCGCCCGGCTCCTGGTGCTGCACCTGACTCGGCGGCCGCAGTTCCGAGCAGCCAGTCTCCTTCCACACCCTTCCCCTCTCTTGGCTGCTTTCCGCACCTCCTTCTCCAGGGAGGGAAGTGGCAGAGGGAAAGCGGCGACAGGCAGCGGAGACTCGGTGGCCCTGCTGGCTCCCGAGCTCCAGGCAAGTGTCTAAACAATAGGACGGACGCAGCAGCCCTAGTCTCGCTCGGCTGCGGGAAGGTGCGTTGTTCTTGTAACTGGAGTTGTTCGCTCGGGCTGGCTGGGGCTGAGCGCAGCCAAACAAAAACCCGACCTGCGCCTCTGGAGCCGGCTGCGGGCCCCCAGACGCTCCCCTTTCTCTTCAGCACTCCGGCCGTGCCCGGAAAGCTCGGCAGCTCCCGCCTGTGCCCGAGAGCCCCGTCGCTCCCATCACTCGCCGCTGCCGCCGCCGCCGCCTTTTTTAAGCACCGTCTGCGGCAGCCACCGCTGCCACCACCGCTGCTGCCAGCCTCCGCCGTCCGCGCGCTCCCCAAATAAATAACCCCAAGTCAGAAGTTAAGCCGGCGCCGGCTTTATATACTAAGCGGAGCCCCCACCCCCTAGGCCCCGCCCCGCGCCGCCCGGCACCGCCCACTGGCTGCGCGCGGGGCGTCCGCACCTCGCCGGGGAGAGGTGAGGCCCGGGCTGCCAGCGCCAGGCGGAGGCGGCAGCGGGCGGCGCGTTCTCGCGCGCCCTGGCTCGCGCCTTCGCTCCCACGCCCCGACAAAGTTTGCGGGAGGAAGGAGGTTCCCGGGCCCCCGCCCCCAGCTCCAGGGCCCGGGAGGTGCCTCAGGCTCTGAGCTGGTTGTTCGCGGCGGAGGAATGGGGAGAGGGCGCCTTTGAACGCGACTCATAAATAAATAGAGCTGCCAGTGCCTTTGCGGCAGCGTTTGCCACGATCCTGAAGGGGCTGTTCAGTGTGTTTGCAGCGCAGCAAGAGAGACCGAGAGATTGTGATTAAAAAAAAAAAAAAAAAAAAAAAAACCAAAATAGATCTGCCTGCGCTCACAGACACACACATGTGTATTTTTGGGAGCTTAAAAGTTCAGAGTTTTTGCAAGTTTTCCTGCCTTCTCGCCAGCCCTCCCATCTCTGAGCCGCCCCCTTCCGTTTAACCCTTTCTCTATAGTCACATACTTAACACCAGGCTCAGTTGTCTTGGATATAAAATATGCTCGCAAAACCCTAAGGGCTTGAATATGTCTGTGTGATTTTACTCTCTTAGGAGAGAAAACTAAATCCCTAGCAACGCACGTTGTAACCAGAAGGTTTCCTTTATTTAGGGGAAGATCT
Source organism: Enhydra lutris kenyoni (assembly GCF_002288905.1). Taxonomy (NCBI): domain Eukaryota; kingdom Metazoa; phylum Chordata; class Mammalia; order Carnivora; family Mustelidae; genus Enhydra; species Enhydra lutris. The sequence continues at coordinate 53,680,090 of NW_019154105.1, forward strand.
GGATTCCCCCCCCCCCACTATGTTTTGAAGGAGAATTTCCTTGTTTCCTCTTGTCTTTTTAGTGTGATGTGTGTCTGGCAAGTGCTATAACTCGCCTGCTCCCCACTGCTCTCCCAGCAAAAACCAATATCACTATGAAGTTGAAATGGTAACTAGAGAAGTCAGCTCCTTTTCTTGAATTTAAAGCACCTTATGTGGTTCTTCCTTGTCCCATTACACCTTAGTAGGCTGTCACAGGAAGTAGTGCAAGCCCACAGCTTAATGCCAGCTCATAGTGTGACAATTATTTGTGTCATTATCTATCACCCCCTTGAAAGCAAGAGGATCTGTCCAATTCACTTTTGCATTTCCAACATCAAACAATATGCCTACCACATAGTCACATAGTCTGCACCCTGAAAATTAACCCCTTTTTTTCCCTTAACATAAGAATGTACTCAATCTGAAACTTCACCAGTATCTCTATTAACTGTTTTCCTATTTAAATTCCCAAAATGGCTTCTAAGGAGACTATCTCTACCTATTCAATTTCCCAGGTCTAGAAATCCTAAGCTATTCTGAGGACATTTCCAAAGACGGGAGACCTATTAGATAACCAAACTGGAACTCATTTTAGTGCCATAGATTTACATTGGTCTGTTTTTTTAAAGACTTGAAAACATCTAACATTTATTAACTTATTTGTCCTTCTCAATTTTAGCTTAAAGTACTGTTATGTAACTTCTTTTTAAAATTAGTTATTTTTGTTAACATATAATGTATTATTTGCCCCAGGGGTACAGGTCTGTGAATTGTCAGGCTTACATATTTCACAGCACTCACCATATCACATATACTCCCCAGTGCCCCTAACCCAACTGTCCTCTCCTTACCCCCCCCCAACCCTCAGTTTGTTTTGTGAGATTAAGAGTCTCTTATGGTTTGTCTCCCTCCCAATCCCATCTTGTTTCATTTTTTCCTTCCCTAACCCCCCCCCCCCAATTCCTCACATCAGACTATGTAACTTCTTTAAGAAGGAGAAAGTGGAAGGCATACTCACATTTTCTTGTAAGGATAAAGAGTTAAAGAATAAGTGCTTATGAATGACCAAGGATTCTTCCACCACCTTACCCCAAACCCAGTGAATTTTCTTTACTCTGTACCAGTAAATTATGTGGTTGATATATGTTTACTACCACACTAATTAATTTAATTTCATAACTCTGATACCTTGTCAGCAACAAGATGTATTTATGTTCAGTTTTATCCACCACCAAGAATCATTGTTCTGTATTTTAATTGCAAATATGTGTCTTGCATTCCAATATTTGCAAATAATGTTATTTATATTGTTGCACCAATGAAAGTCATAAACACGAGTTCGAGTTTGATTCTTTGTCTGGCTCACTTTCCATTTTGTGTAAAGCCAAAAAAAGAACTGAAAATAATATTTGTAGCAACATGCCTATTGGAGCACGTTTTTAAATTTGATGAAAATTTAAATAAAAAGATATGTCCAAGGATTTCATGAAGAAGAAAAAGAAGACTGCAACTAATTCCTGAGCAACATGGCACATTAATTTGTCCTATCAATTTTTCAGTTAATAAAGGGAAATTTATACATGAGTGACCAGGTTTCTCATTTCTAAAGCTATTATTTTAGTATCCTTCAGTATTATTGTAGGGTGATTTTTTGAGGCCTTGCATGCTTCAGTACCATTAACTTCTAAGTCTTCATTTTCCTGGATTATGCTGCTCTCAAATGAGATCTGAATTTCTCTTTGACTGTGTTATACCCAACCTGAAGAAAGCCTTCTGTGGTGCCTCTTGTCACCACATGAGGTCTCCATAAATCCTGACCTGAATTAAACAGAAGTGGAAACCACTGGAGTCAACATTCAAGTCTCCTATTCTGTTGAGGAAAAAAAAAAAAATCCAGTTGCTACAATAATATAGAAAACAATTTAGACAATTATAACCGCATACAGTTAAAAAAATAAAAAGCAACCATTCTCTCAATTCACATTTTCTTTGGAAAAAGAAAAAAAAAAAGCTTATGACATTGGGACATGTGGAGGAAGGGAATAAGATAAAGAATCAATGAAAAAGAGGTAAACATGAATGAAAAAAGATAATAGTAACAACATTGATCAAATTCATGAAGGCTAACAGAATAATTACATATCTTTAACTGCCTTCATGCTACTATTTTCTGTTGTTGCAAAATGTGCTCACATTAATTTTCTAATTTTTCTTACAATATCTTTGCATTTGAAGTACAGATATGGAACCCCAGAGTCATGGAGATTGAGATTTAACTAATTTTTTTTTCCATGCATCCCAAGTGCCAAGCTGTTTAATAGAGTTAAAACCATAGTGAAACTGTATAAGTTTGTTATTTTACTAGCATTCAGGTCTTTAGTCAGGTGTGATTAAATGGCAGAGCTGAAATCAGGACCTGAGTTCTCTGACCTCAAACTTCAATTGGTTCTCCTACACACAATTCTATCTAGAAACACCCCTGAAACTCTCAGCGATCAAGGAATCTATAATTCATTGGGAACTGTCACCATGATACAGGAGATGTTCACATCTCTGCACATGCTCTGTTTATGGTCATCTAAGAAGAGGAGGGGAGAGCTATGGCCTGCAGCAGCAGCACCCCAATAATAATAATAATACTCAAATAGCTTGCGGAGTTGGCTTAAACTTGGAGATAATTCTCTAGGGCAGTGTTCTCAGAGTATGGTTCCTGGACCAAAAGCATCAGGAACACCAGAGACTGTAGCTGGAAATGCAAATGTTCAGACCCCACGTCAGACCCACAGAATCAGAAACTCTGGGGGTGGAGGCCAGCAATCTGGTTCTAACAAGCCCTCCAAGTGGTTTTGATGCTCACTGAAATTTGAGAACCACTCTTTCTAGAGCTACTTTGTGGTTACATCTGAGCCACTTAAGTATAGAGAATTAAGCAGCACTGAGTGATGGACGGTGACTGAGGCTTTAGGCTTCTCCTTGCTAGGTATTTGACAATTGCACGTTCCTGATAACCTCTAGGGGGCACCAAAATATTTTTATGTACAGCCCCACCGGAGCCACGAAAGCTTAGGCTCCTTTTGCAAAGAAACAGCCCGGAGAACTGCAAAGAACTTCAATCTCAGCAAACTATCCTAATTATCATGTCTCGGCCAGTTAAAAAAATTCACCATATTTATTTTTTTTTTCAGTTTAATATTATGTATTATGGGAATAATGATATCTACTGTTTGTGATTATGGTGAAGATTAAGACAGTATCCGTCAAACTGACCCATCACAGTGCCCAACATAGACTGAAGTGTTCATTAAATAAAAAGGAGTATCACTTCTTTCATCCTTACTACTGCCATTACTAGGTAGATATTTCTAAAACATTGTATTGCTATTGTGAGAATAGATTAGATATTTCCATTATTTATTATAATAATTAGGTAACTTCTTATCCTGAGCCCTGGGAAACCCTGGGGCTATACTTTAAGAGAAAAACAAAACAAAACAAAACAAAAAAACAAACCATGCCCTGCCCAGGCCTACAGTTTTCCATGAGCAAAAGAGTTGAGATGGATACAGTTAGTTTCAAGACACTTCTATCCCATGATATACTTGAAGGTGTGAAGTTGGTTTTTCCATTGCCATAATAAAATAGCTTGTTGGTAGTTCGGTAAAATTAAAATGAAAAGTCTAAAACCTGGATCCTCTTCTAAGTGGAAAGGCCTGGGAAGCTTTGGATCTGTCCCTTAGCTTTTTCTGGCCATAGTTTTTTTTTTTTTTTTTTTAAAGATTTTATCTATTTATTTGGGACAGAGAGAGGGAGGAGAGAGGTCAGAGGGAGAAGCAGACTCCCTGCCAAGCAAGGAGCCTGATGTGGGACTCGATCCTGGGATTGCAGGATCATGACCTGAGCCAAAGGCAGTTGCTTAACCAATTGAGCCACCCAGGTGCCCCTCTGGCCATAGTTTTTCTCATTTATATATAATGTTGGGATTAGACCAGTTGAACCATAAATACTTCCCAGAGCTTAGTAATAATATACTTATTAAGTAATGTCTGGGTTCCAAATATTTAGCTCCTTTCATGCTCACAACAATCTGAGTTAGAGACTATTTTGATCCCCCATTTATACTTAAGTAAACCTGAGTTCACAGGAACTCATTCAATTGGTCATGTTCTTAATAAATGGCAATAAAGTAGAGTTCTGATCTGACACCCCAAATCTCATTCTACAAACATCACAATACACTGTTTCTCAAATTCTATCATTTAAGTATATAGTGTAATGACTTGTTCTATATGTAATTAAGACCAAAACGCTTTAGGGGAGGTAAAGTTGGAGTAGAGGCAGTTGAACAATAAATATACAATATACTTGGGCAAAACCAACAACGACAAAAAGAGTAAAAGGAATAGTTTATACCCAATAATGCAGGTTAAAAAAAAAACACATTAACATTAAAGAGCCCAAAGGAAAATATACAGAAACATTTTAATGGTTTTATGAAGTTAAAATAAATTTGCAAGAATTTAGCCATCAAGGGAAAAGGAAATACTGTTGTATATGATTTTAAGTTGCCTGATCTTTTGACTCTACTAAGTCTAAAAATGTGTCTCCTGGATTTTCACAAAAGAAAATAAAAATCTTCCTGTGTTACTTGGAAACGAAGGGAGAGAAACCCCTCACACCTTCTGCAGGCTTTTGCTAGTTTGAAAAAGTTGACCTTCCTGCAGCAGGGTCATAATATCAGGCTAAAATTACAAAGAATTTGTTCTAGTCTAACATAAACTCAAAATAAAATATTTCAAATCCCAAGGCTGCATACTATAATTTAGATAATAATCAACTCTGATTAGCAGAGGCTAGTCATAACCACCATTAGAACATTGTAGTTCAAGGTACACGGCTGCCTGATGGCCAAAAAGCCATTTTCTCAGAGAAAGAGTCATATTAATGTCTTACCTGGAGAGTTAACGAACTTTTCTGTAAAGAAACGGACAGTAAGGTTTTAGGCTTTGCAGGCCAATGGGCAAAATTAAGGATATTATACAGACTCCAATATAATAAAGAGAAAACAAATTTCCACAAATGTTTTACTGATGTAATTAATTATATAACAGTTGATTACAATTATTTTTTGTAATATAGATCTACTTAATAGTAATTATGGAATTGTTTTTAGAGAGAATAACATTTCATTTAATTGGAGGTCCAAAGTAAGTATTTCCTATCATCAAATCCATTGCTAAGTTTAATATAAAAAATTCATTTTTAGCTCACTGACAATACTAAACGTGTGACAGGTCCAACTCGGCCTTAGTCCAAAAGGTGGTTATTTGATGGGTGAAGTCAGAGTTTCCAAAAGGTGATGTTAAAATTCAAAGGGATGTTTTAAAGATAAAGGCTCTGAGTTCCAAAGTGGCTGCTCTGTGACAAGCAGTAAGTGTCTTCCTCAGTATTATCTACTGCTCTCTAGTTCTTCAGCTCTGAAATGCAATTCTGCAAAAACTTTTAAGAAAATTTAAACTCATTTCATTTTAATATAAAATGAATTAGAACACAATATGCTGCATATCCATTTCTTCTATGTGCTTATCTGTTGAACCAGATGGTCCTCATATATAGAATGAAGATAAGAAGAAGTAACATTTATTAAGTATTTACTATGTGCAGGCATTATTCCAAGTGTTCTACTTTACATTCTCATTTAATCCTCCTTGAAAACTGTATTACCTAAGAGATGAGGAAGTTGAGGGACAGAAATGTTTAAGTAACTTCCCACATTACTGTGGGTATGAGGGAAACGAAGTCAGGAAAGGTTAAATAACTTTTGCAAGGTTGTTCAGTAGGAAAGGGTAGGGAGAGCTAAGATCTCAACCCAAGCAACCAGGGGTCAAAGCACTAGGCCTCTTAATAATTAATACCATTCTAGGAATTTCACGATAATAAAATGAAAACTATGCATATGAAAGAACTACATAAACTGCAAAAGACCATATTAATGTTCTTACTTGCACTGTGGCTATTTTAAATTGTAGATGGTGAATGCCAAAAACAACATACAAACATTTAGTAAAGAATACCTGGTGTGAATGTAATCTTACTTGGGCCAACCCTTTTATCTCCTTCTTTCCTTAGTAATGGGATTCTTTCATTTCTCTTTCATGACTTGGGATACAATGTCCTTATATAAAAAGGAATGAAACAAAAGGGATATTTTTACACTAAAATAACATGGAGATTCTATATTTTCTATGTAGATTTAGGAAAAATACTATGTAAAAAGAATCTCTAAGCATAAAAAGAGTTTAACTTTTTGGGAAGTATAATGCCTGAAGAAATAGAAATGCTACGTTAAGTGTTGTTAACTAGTCATATCTTGTGTAAGAAGAATCAGCTCAAAGCTATGTGTTCTTCTTTATGATGATAAGATAACATAGCTGAAAAATAGTCTTATGTATGATTGCCCCAGCAATATAATGAAAAGTTGTGAAAATTAAATGTGAATTCTAATTCTAAATGTGAATTCTGTTTTACCCACTGAGCCACCCAGGTGCCCCTCTAATGCTGTTTTAAGGAGCGTATCAAAATAAAGTAACTTTTAAAAGTGTGTTCATTCATTCCAAATTGCTTTATTTGGGGATAAATCTATTCAGAATTACAGGTATAACTCTTTCATGTGTGCATTCCTAAGTCTCACCTATATATTCCTCACCCTTAATATCTTTGCCAGGGTCTTAATTTTTATTTTTATTTTTCTTCCTTAAACTATTATATGTGGAAAATAAGAGATTATATATTATCCTATCTCAAAGAAGTTGTGGAGATTAAGTAAGTTAATACATAAAGCATTTGGAGACTTCTGGTTCTAAAACAAGAAGGCATCACGTATTCCCACTCCTCCTCTTTAAGTACAACTAAATGTCCTTGACGTAATTCCACAGGCAATGATCAAAGGGGTCCAGAGAGCTGGGAAGAAAAGGAGCTGGATTGGCTGAGAAGCTCAGGAATTGAGGAAAGACAGCACTTGAGTTTCCTGATTTTTCCTTCTTTCTCACATAGTGCCAAGAAAGGACAAGTCTGTGAGAGACCTAGTGGGGAACCTGAACTCCTGTTCCCTACCTAGGACACCAGCTGGCTGAGATCCTCCTCCCAACTGCTGCTGCTCAATCACTGGGACACCAGCAGGCAAGCTGATCCACCTCCAGGGAAGCACTTGTGGAACCCAGCATTTCCCTGCCTTCCACTCAGTGGCATGAGAGACCCAGGCCTAGCGTCTTCTGGCTCTCCACTGTCCCATCATACCCACCCCATCCCCGAGTTGCTCCCCCTCCCCCCCAACCCCCCAGCAGAAGATGATCCAGGATATTACTTCAGCTCCTGCAGGCAGCAGAATAGGGACTGAACAGAAGCCCCAGCAGCACCAAGATAGCAAACCAGACCAGAACTGCATCGCAAAGTCTCTGAAAACTAAAGTCCACATAAGTAGGCCAGGACCTACATGCTAAATCTAAACACAGTGACAACAAGCTAAAATAGAAGATTTAAATAGGATCAAGATTCTCCTAACATAATGGAAATGTCCAGGCTGAAATAGGAAAAAATCACTCATCATACCAAGAACAGAGAAAACCACAATTTGAATGATAAAAGACAATTAACTGATGCCAATTAGATGGTGAAAGGGGATATCAAGACATTCCTAGGTGAAAAAATACTAAAATATTTTGTCTTGCCAGCAGACCGACCCTAAGGAAATGGCTAAAGGAAGTTCTTTAAGGAAAAAGGAAACAATAAAGAAAGGAATCTTGAAACATGGGGGGAACAGAAAAAACAACGAAGAGAGTAAAAATAGGGGTACAAACAGTATATTTTCCTTCTCCTCTTGTGCTTTCTAAATCATGTTGGAGGATTAAAGTGAAATCATACCATTGTGTTATGTGATTCTCAGTGTTTGTAGAAGAAATATCGAAGACAATAGTATCATATACAGGTGAGAGTAAAGAGAAAGGGAGGTAAAGCTTCTGCACTTCAGTCAAACTGGTAAAATGTCAACATTACTAGACTGTGATAAGTTATGTTTAAACAATGTAATACCTAGAACCACAAGAAAAGTGTGCAAAGAGATATACTCAAAAACACTATAGAGATATCAAAATGGAGTTCTAAAACATGTTCAAATAACCCATAAAAAGCTAGAATAAAAAAAATAACAGAAAGGAAAACCACCAAAAACAAATTGAAAACAAAAAGAGAATGACAGACATAGGCTCTAACATATTTCAATGATTACATCAAATCTAAGTGATCTAAATGTAACAATGAAAAGAACAGATTGGCAGAATGGATTGAAAATCATGACCCAACTATGTGCTGTCTGTCAGAGACTCACTTGAAATATCACAAATAGGTAGGTGGAAAGTAAAAGGATGGAAAAATGTATACCATGCAAACCTCAATCAAAAGAAGGTAGAAGTGACAATACACATATCAGATAAAGCAGATACCAGAGCACAGAAAATTACTAGGGACATTGTGTAGAGATAGAAGTGTCAGCCCACCAAGAAGACATAACATTCCAAAATATTTACACTAAATTATAGAAATGAACATACATTAGCAGTTGAGAGGGGTTGAGAAGGGTGAAGGACATATATGGGGGAGAGCAGATATGACTATAAAGAGGTAGTAAGAGATAGCCTTATGGAGATGGTTCAGTAAAGTATGTTGATTGTCTTGGTGGTTACATACACAAACCTACACATGTGTTAAAATTGCCTAAAGCTACACACACACACACACACACACACACACACACACACAAATGCGGTATAATTGGTGAAATCTAATAAATTCTATGTGTTGTACCAACGTCAATATTCTAGTTTTGATATTGTACTCTAGCTATGTAAGACCTTAATATTGGGGAGGCAGGGTGATGAGTCCATGGGACCTCCCTCTACATTTCTTTGCAACTTCTTATGAATTGGAAAAAAAAAACAAAACAGTTAAGAACCAAAAGTTACATACTGAATTATTGCATCTTGTATAACATTTTTGAAATCACAAGAAGAAAAACTGAAAGTCTTTATTCCTAAAGAGTATGTTGGGCTAAGGATTGCAGACAGACATACTGAAGGATGGAGAAGGGAAAGTTTGTAAGGGGTTTGGGCTATAGATTGTGAGAGAAAGAGGGAGAGGTGTGGACAATCCTGAGTGGGAAACTACTTACGGAGAAGGAGGAAGACCAGGGTATGCAGGTGACTAAAGGCAGTAACTGGAGGAAGGGAAGTAAGGCTAACTAGGAAGAATGTGAGGAATGTGTGTGTGTGTGTGTGTGTGTGTGTGTGTGCCTGTGCATGTGTGTGTGTCTGTGCATGTGTGTATGAGAAAAAGATATGACAAGGTACGGGAAGGATTTCCAGAAGGGAGAAATGGTATTGGCCATTTTGAGTGGATGGTATGGGAACCAAAATTGTTCAGGGGAGATATAAAGGAAATGTGTGCACAAAGAGACAAACAGTAATCAGAGAAAGATGTAATATAATAATGGAGGAAGAAGGGGACTGTCATTGTTGGCCCAACAGCTTTTAGTGAGAAAGCTACTGTATCTAGAGGGCTATATGTTTAGAGGTTATTCCTGTAACTGTTCTCAATGAACTATGAGAACTTGTGAGGGTCATTGAAGCCTACTGAGCCTTTGGCTCTTATCTGTGAAATGATGAGATGATTTTTCTCATATCATTCAAGCTGCAGCAGTCTATGATTTTATTGTCACTACATGGAACAAATAGGGAAAATGTGTTTAGAAGCTTTCTTTCTTCATTTTTTTTTTTTTTTAAATTTATTTATTTGACAGACAGAGATCACAAGCAGGCAGAGAGGCAGGCAGAGAGAGAGGAGGAAGCAGGCTCCTTGCCGAACAGAGAGCCCGATGCGGGGCTCGATCCCAGGACCCTGAGATCATGACCTGAGCGGAAGGCAGCGGCTTCACCCACTGAGCCACCCAGGCGCCCCTCTTTCTTCATTTTAACATCAATGATTAACAACAAAGACTGAAATGTCTTCAATGGTCTGTGGTTTTCACTTTAGAAAAGCAAAAACTGGGCAAGTACTGGGTTGCGTTGAGTTAACAGAAACAACTAAAAAGAAGGAAAAACCTGAGTTGCTGAATATTTTAAGAGAACATTTCCTTGCATTAAAAACAATGTGTTTATGTTGCCAGAGAGAGTAATATTTAATTACACTTTCACAAATATTTCTTCCCTTCACCTTCACAGTGACAAGGACGTCATTGTTCCCATTTTTCAGTAAAGTAAATAGAAATTCATATAATTCCAGGATCTGTTTTAGATTGTAGAACTAAGAATAGGCAAAGCTGGGATGGCTATTCAGATGCCCTAATTTCTAGAGTGGTTTTGAACCACCTCTAAGCAGACTTGTCTGCACAAAAACAATCCTAGTCCATGAGGAGATATTCCTGTACATGCACTAGAACAACTGAAATAAAACATAGTGATAATATCAAACTTGGAAATAATGCAGAAAAATTAAATGCATGCATTGCTCATGAGATATACAATGGTACAGCTGCTCTAGAAAATAACATTTTCTCAAAAAAAAAAAAAAAACCAAAACAACTAAATACTGACCATACCATCTAGCTATCACATTCCTAGATATTTAGCCCCCCAATATAAGAACTTATCTCCACACAAGAGATAAGAGATGAGATAACTCCACACGTTTATAAACAAATTTTTATGATAGCTTTATTAGTAATAGCCAAGCCCTGTAAATAGCCAAAATCATTTTCGTTAAAAGGATTAAACAGTCATACATCCATACCATGGAATATTACTTCATAATAACAAGGATCATGCCATTGATACAGCATGCGTGGGTCTCAATGACACCAGGCTGAGTGAAAAAGCTAGTGTCAAAAACCATATACCAATGGTTGAATTTAAGGAATGTTCTCAAAATGACAAAATTAGAGAGGTAGAGAAAAAATCAGTGCTTGCCCACTGCTAGGGATATTTAGGAGGAGGAGAGGAATGTGACATTAAGGACAGCTCACAGGAGCTTTTTGTGGCAATAAAATAGTTCTGTCTTTTTTTTTTTTTTTAATTTATTTGTCAGAGAGAGAGAGAGAGAGAGAGAGAGAGTGAGCACAGGCAGACAGAGTGGCAGGCAGAGGCAGAGGGAGAAGTAGGCTCCCTGCTGAGCAACGAGCCCGACGTGGGACCCGATCCCAGGACGCCGGAATCATGACCCCAGCCGAAGGGAGCCGCTTAACCAACTGAGCCACCCAGGCGTCCCGAAATAGTTCTGTCTTGATTGCAGTGGCGATTATACAAATCCACGTCACAGAGCTTTACACACACATTGTACCAAATGTGTACATGGATTTTGTTATCGTACCATATTGGTTTTGATACTGTCTTGCAATTAAGACATAACCATTGAGGGAAACTGGGTGAACAGTATGTAGGAGCTCTTTGCACTGTCCTTGAAAATTCCTGTGAATTTATCATTGTTTCAAAATAAAAAAGTCAAAAGCAGTGTCAATGTCTAGAAGGTAGTTATGGTATAATTGTTAACAATCCTTGCTATATCAACCTAGGTTATACAACTTCATAGTTTTATGAACTTGGCTTAAATATTCTCTTTTTTTGTTATTACTCTCTAAACTGGGATCATCATAGTACCTAATTTGAGACATTATTGTGATGACTAAGTAAATTAATGTAAGTAAATTGCTAAGAGTATGGCAGTGTACATACAAAGTCCTCACTGAATGTTATCCATTATGAAAGATAAATTTTATATTATAGATATAATGATTCTTGTACATGTTATTGTTTTTCTTTTCTTTTCTTTTTTTTTGAAAGAGAACTTTTCATTGTTTTTATAAACAGAAAATTCAACAGTGTCCACTGAGCCCTGTTTGGTGGCCAATTCCTTAGCCTTTTTCAACTTGGCAATCAAGCCACCCATTTTGCACCCAGAATGTTGCCTCCCCAGTGACGGCATATCTCATCATATCCATCATTATAATTGGGTCCTGATGGCTTCCACCAGCTTAGCCAGAGCTCCTTTGTCTTCTGAGTTAATCTGTGTGAAGGCGACAGTGGTACAGGTCTTCCTGTGGACCAGATGCCCCAGCCTGGCCTTCCCCTTGATAGTTCAGTAGGGAACCCCCATCTTCTGACACAGAGCAGGCAGGAAGAAAATCACCTCTGTGGGCTCCACACCATGTGCAATCACTACCAGCTGAGCCTTCTTGTTTTCCACCAAGGTGGTGACAGTATTAACCCCAGCACTAAGGACAGGCGGCCTTGTAGTGGGGACCTCCTCTTAGCTGGCAGCATTCTTCTCAGCCTGGGGCCAATAGTCTCTGCTTCTTCTTTTGCTATGTCTCTGGTCTATGTTTATGAGCCAGCTTAAGCAGTTAGGTAACCATTTGGCCGTCCAAGGCTTGGGCGAACTGGTGAATTGTGGGAGGCCCTTTTAGCTGTTTATAGGAAATAAACCTTTGCTGCTGCAACCATTTGACAAAGTGGGTGAGGTCCCTTTTGGGCTGGATATCTTGTCAGACATAAAAAATTCTTGGACCTTTTTTCCAACAGGGGAGTGGCCAACTTCTTGGCCTCTGACTTCTTCATGACAGAGGCTTCAGAGCCACTTTCTTCCCCTTCACCTTCTTTCCTTTGGCCTCTTGGATGGCTGGAGGAAAGAGCTGTTCGTTTTTGTAACAGCTAGAAAGCTCAGAGTTGAATATTGGGCATATCGTTAGGTATCATGTGTTTATTTAGGCATATTGAATGTGTGACAGTCTTCATGTAATTTTCCTGACATTTTTACATATCAAACAGATATTCCTTTGCATTATATTGCTTTGCAATATGTTCTTATTCCATTGCATTTCGGAACTCCAGCTTATTTACCTATTCATTCCTTTCTTATCTGGTTTTACTTTATAAATTTTGACACTCTTTTCTACTTTTTAAGGGGAGGGAGGGGAAGAGGGAGAGAGAGGATCTTAAGCAAGCTCAGCACCCAACCCAGAGCCCAATTTGGGCTCAGCTGAACGACCTAAGCCCTGAGCCGAAATCGAGACATGGTGGTTCAACCGACTAAACCACCCAGGCGCCCCTTGACACTCTAAATAATTTTTTGAACTAATGTTAAGATCTTTATAACAAAGGATAAAAATCATAGGTGTGTGAAAGGAGAAACTTCTTCAGTAAAAGCATAGCTGCTTATACAACCATAACTATAACATTCAACACTTGTAGAAAATATATTACCATTGCAGCATTAAGGGATTATTATGTGACTTAGTTCAGAAAAATGCATATTGAGCCCTGTTTGGTACTTGCTACTGGTGTAGATGCTAGAGAGAGAGAGATAGAAAAGATATAAATCTTCCCCTTGGGGAGCCCATAAGCCAGCAGATAGATAATAGAAAAATAAGACATTAGAAATCACCAGATGTGTGTGGTGAGAAAAACACGTATAGCAGAATGACAAACAAAAAGCATAGTTCTGCCCTGTGATGTCAGGGAAAGACAGGACAATGAGTAGGGTTTGAAGGATTGAGAGGAATATTTCTGGTGCACAATTTGAATGATTATAAATACAAACAACATAAAACCATGACCAAATCTTTTATCCCATAAGAAAATATATTACCTCACACAACAATAATCTCTGAGGCAGAATGGCCCCAGAGCTGATAAAGCCAGTAGATAAATATATACGTATATATGTATGTATAGATATATATATCTATAAACACACATATGTAAGATATATGTGTATATATCTTTATATATACACGTATATAAGATATATATACATATATGTGTGTGTGTATATAGTCCTGTGACTTTATATGGCCAAAGAAATGTGAGAAGTCAGGGCACCTGGGTGGCTCAGAGGCTTAAAGCCTCTGCCTTTGGCTCAGGTCATGATCCCAGGGTCTTGAGATCGAGCTCTGCATCAGGATCTCTGCTCAGCAGGGAGCCTGCTTCCTCCTCTTTCTCTGCCTACTTGTGATCTCTGTCTGTCAAATAAATAAATAAAATCTTAAAAAAAGAAAGAAATGTGAGAAGTCATGGAGGTCACATTGTATGTCATGTTCAAGAGCCAGGAGGTAAATCTCTATGTACTTTTCTCCCTCTACTGTGATGATCACAAATGTTTTTTGGTCAGTATGCTCAAACAGCCTGGTTCCTGAAGTGAAGGTGACATGAAGAAGACTACATAGCAGAGCCCAACTGATCCACAGTGGACATGAAGCATGAGTCAGAGAAGTAAATACTATTATGAGTTTTCTGTAAGACTTTTATGAAATCGTGTTAAGATATATATGTATGTATACATCTTATATATATATGTATATAAGATATATATGTATATATGTGTGTATATATATGTATGTGTATATATATATAGAGAGAGAAAGATTGATTTATTATAAGGAATTGATTCACACAATTATGGAGGCTGACAAGTCCAAGTCCCAAGATCTGCAGTCAGCAAGCTGGAGACCTGGGATTGCTGAGGGTGTGAGCTCCAGTCTGAAAGCCAACGGGCTCAAGACCCAGTAAGCACAGATGTTTCAGTTCAAGTCTGAAGGCAGGAAAACAAACAAACAAACAAACACAATGTTCCAGCTCAAAGCAGTCACGAAAGAGGAATTCTCACTTATTAGAGGGAAGGCCAGGCTTTCTTGTTGGATTCAGGCCTTCAGCTAATTGGATGAGGCCCTCCCACGTTAGAGAGAACAATCTGCTTTACTAGGTCTACCGATTTAAATGTTAAACGCATCCAGAAACATTCTTACAGAAAAATCTAGAATAGTGGGTGACCAAATATCTGGGAACCTCATGTCCCAGTCAAGTTGACACACTCCCCAAAGTATTCATACTTAATTGATTCAGGGTGTGCTTGGGCATCAGAATTTTTTAAAGCTCCCTCATGATCTAATCTGCAGCCAAGATTGAGAAGCGCTATACAGGAGGGTGGTGTCCCATACAGGAGACTTGGGGAATGTGGAGTCTGTTACTAGGATTTTCTGCTTTAGCAAACAGGATCCTCCCCTCCCCTGCCAACTTCCTAACCAACTTAGTATCAAGATTTGTTAGACTTGATACTGATTATAGGGAGGAAAAAATCCTATTTCTTCCTCCAGTTTGGAGTCCATGGAGACATAGAGAAATAGGTCATGGGGGGTGAAACCTACAAATCAATATGCCATTAATAACAGAAAGAACCATGTTCAATAATAATTTACTCAGACATTATTTTCTCTTAATATAATACATGCTTTAACTTTGGAAGTACAGCAGGAACCAAATGAGAAATCTTTACTCCAGAACCAATTAAATGAATAAACACCACTCCTCCACCCACCCAGGAAAATAGAGACTGAAATAATTTAATTTACTTAAGACTGGCAATGAAATCCAAATACGAATCAATGAGCCAAGGGTCCTTTATAAAAATACTCCTTAAGACATTATTTTGAACATAAACATATGTATACCATTGTTTTTTCTCTAAGAAAATTTCCATTTGAGAATTACATGTGTGTGCTTATATCTGACAAATATATCTGATATGCATATATATGATTATATATTATATAGGTACATGATACTTTAATATTTATGCATTTTGCCTCATCAGTATCTTTTTTTAAAATTTTTTTTAAGATTTTATTTATTTGACAGAGAGAGAGAGATCACAAGTAGGCGGAGAAGCAGGCAGAGAGAGAGAGAAGAGGAAGCAGGCGCCTCTGAGCAGAGAGCCTGATACGGGGCTCGATCCAAGGACCCTGGGATCATGACCTGAGCTGAAGGCAGAGGCTTTAACCCACTGAGCAACCCAGGTGCCCCTTGTCAGTATCTTTTAATTAATTTACAATGATGATTTTTCATGAAACTATCTGCTTGACATTGCTATAAACATAATGTAATATTATTAACATTTGCACAGATAGGAGATATTACAGTACAGATAGTTTACTTTCCTTCAACTGTTAAATAAGGGCAATTTATTTTTATTTATGGCTATAGATTAAAACTTATGAACTACTCAGGTAAGGAATGGGAAGAAGTATTCATGGCATTTAAAAACCTTTTTAAAAAGATTCCATTTTAATCACAGATGAGACAGATTCATAAATTAAAACCTCCTTAATTGGCAATTAAAAGCTATAGGACAATGTTGTCTCTCTGCTTTTTCAGAATTAAGTCCCAGCTGTTTTGAGAAACCAACCAGAAGATTGAGAGAAACTGCCAAGTATCCTGGTGAGAAATTGTAAGTAAAGAGTCACATTAGCTTCCATTATTCTAAAATCATTGTGTTACCAGCAGTAACTGTAAATACTGTAAATGAAGTAAAAGACCTCAAGTTTTAAAGTTATTAACCTGCTTTTCACCGGGAAAAGTACCACACTTTTCTGAGTCTGAACTTCAATAAGACCAAGAAATTCCCAAAATAAATTTGAGATAGCATTCATGATTGATAACGTTTCCTCACCAGTTTAAGCATGAAGTGTTTGATCATTTAGTTTGAGGAATGACTTATTTTTATTAAAAAAAAAAAGTCACTAAAGCCACTACATGTCACTATAGCCATGGAAGTCTACATTATAATGTAATAAACAACTCCTGTCTCTTTATGGCTCGTAACAACATTTTTTTTTTCTTTTTTTTCTCTCTCATACACCCATCCATTGGGATTTGGCCATGAGCTTTGCTTCATCCTTGGTCACTCTCTCTGGTCTCAGGCTGATGGAGCAGCTACTGTCTCAAACATCGCTGGTCCTCATAGAGTCTTCCACAGCAACAAAAAGCCCCATCCTGAAAGCGACATCTCACTTTCTTCATAACCCACCAGCCAGATCTGGTCACATGATCCACTCAAGAACAGGTAGGAGAGGATGTATAATCCTCCCCGTGGTAAGAGGTCAAAAACTGGAAATACTTGGAGAACAGCATTATAGATTAATGCTTTCAGGTCAGGAAATACTCAACGAACTCTACTTCCCATGTGCAAAATATATTCGACTCTTTCCTAAAGAAGTCAGTCCAAAGGTCCCATTTTGCAAGTGCATCAAGCTCAAAGCCTAAGTTTTCTAGTCCATTATAGTAGACTCCACGTCAAGCTCCTGTGTGAATCCTCTTGCTCTTGACACTGATGAACTCAAAAGGTAAGTGTCTTTTCCATGCTCTCCCAATACACAAAGGTAGAACAGGAACAGAATATTGCACTAAACTCTTCCATTTGAGAAGAGTACAAACAACAGGTATAGGGAGCAGCTAATCTGATCCACAATAATTCTGAATTCCTGCTTTGCGGAGATGGGAAGGACATTCCACCTTGGGAAGGGAGAAAGGAATGGGAATGTTCCTTGATGAGAAACTGACTTTGCTTCCTGGCAGAGTTTCAAATTGATTACTTTTCTCCATGGTCTTTGGCTCTACACTATAGCCACATCTGTAGTGGGCATTAGATAAGAATAGTTTTCTTTATGGGCTGAATGACTTTCTCACTCTGCTGCATGCCTTCTGAAAGAGTGGACTGATGGTCATTTTAAGTCTCTAACAGTCTCAGGTATGTATAATTTGAGATTATATTTTCTCTGTGCAATATTCTTAATAATGTTCTAGGGTTTTTAATCTATTTGGTGCCATTGCCAACATGTGGTGATGGCTGCTCACATTTCTTTTCTGGATAGATTTTTAGATTGGTTGTGGGTTTTTTTGCTTCCTCATACTCACACCTCCCGTTCTCAACATAATTATGGGTAGCAAACTAGGGCCTTCCAGGATTAGGAAGGAGAGAATCATATTTAGCCTCTCTTCACTGATTCATTTCATATAATTGTAAAATATACACAATAATAATCCACTCACACTTAACAAAGTGTTAAATTAATCCATTAAAAATAAACATGACCAGACTAGTCTAGGGCAAGAGAACAAATGGACATGTATAAATATTTTTAAACTATAAATAAAGCTAACTGTTAAATAAATATACCATTTCCTCATATCTTGACCTTGACATTAATACAGCAAAATTGAAAAACTTGTATAAAACTGTGGTTTTCATTGATTGAAATAAGGAAAAATGGCAAGGACAACTGTATTAATTATTATGGATGGTGGTTGAGAGCTTTGCTGGTGGGCTGGATATGTTTACATTAATAATAAAAATATATAATTCATGAAATATTACATATTTTGAGAGAAAATGATTTTTCCCTTAACTAATATTGTTACATTAAAAATTTTCCACATAATTTGTGTATCACTGACAGTAATGTCAAATTAAATTACCATACAGTGTTTAGGTATTTTCTTTCCCTACATAAGTTTCAAAGAAAAATTTTGCTCTGCAGAAGAAGTAGTAACTGAAATAATCATCAAATTTTGTACAGCAATACTTAAATTCAGAATTGGGCTATGGATTTTACATGTCATATTCAAACAATGTAAAGAGGTCCCATAGATGAATGATTGGATCACAGAAAATGTTTAAAATATTTTGATTTTATGTATTTAATTGCTGTCATTTCTATTGTAATTTCACCATCTTTTGTATTTGTATCTAACTGCATTACTAGAGTCCTTTCAAAATCTTGAAAATTGAATGTTACAAAGCAAACCAAAAAGAGCAGTATGTTCAATTTTATCAAATTTCTATTCTATTCTATTTAATCAAGACTATATTTTAGTTGTTGTTTAAGAGTATAAAATTGAAACAGAAATTAAATAAGCCTTAGAAATACAATGCGCGCGCACACACACACACACACACACACACAAGAAATACAATGCATAGTTTAATGAATATAGACAACAAATTGCACTAGAATTATTAACGTGATAAGTATTGGTACAGTGGTAATCATATTGCAATATATAAATATATCAGAGTAACACATGTGTACCTTAAATTTACACAACCTTTTATGTGAAATTTATTCCATAAAAATAAAAAACTATTTTAATTTTAAAATGGCAAGAAATACAAGTCAACAATAAAAAAAACAAAAATAATCCAATTATAAAGGGGAATAGGACTTGAGTAAATATTTCTCCTAAGAAGATATACTAATTGCTAATAAGCATTTGACAAGATTCTCAACATCATTAGTCATTAGGAAAATGCAAATCCAAACCACAGTGACATTCCACTTCATATACACTAAGACGGGTATAATCAAAAAGACAAACAAAGGGTTAGCAAGGATATGGGGAAATTGAAACTGTCACGCATTGCTTGTGGGAATGTAGAATGATGCCACTATTTTAAAAAATAGTTTGGCAGTTCCCCAAAAAGATGGAGTAGAGTTATCATATGATCCAGGAATCCACTCCTACATATGAATTCAAGATAACTGAAAATATGTGTTCACACTAAAACTTGTGCACAAATGTTCATATAACATTTTTCATAATAACCAAAAAGTGGAAACAACCAAAATGTCTATCAGCTGATGAATGGGTAAATAACATGTGGTATATCCATACAGCTAAATATGTTTAGTTCATCAAAAGAAGTTCTGATATATGTTAAAAAATGGATGCGACTTGAAAACGTTACATGTAGTGCAGACATAAAAGGCCCAAATTCTATTTATATGAAGTGTCCAGAAAAGATAAATCCATAGAGGCAGAAAGTAGACTAGTGGTTTACAGGGGCGAAGGGAGAAATAGGTAATGGTTTCTTTTTGGAGTGAAGAAATGTTCTGAAATTAAATAGTGGACATGATTGCACATACTGAACTGTATACTTTAAAAAGGTAAATTTTATAGTATGTGAATTATATCTTAAAGATGTTATTTAAAAATATGACAAAAATTAGATTATGGGGATGGTTGCACAACTCTGAATGCACTAAAAACCATTGAACTGATCACTTTGAATGGTGAATTTTATGATATGTGAAATTATCTCAATAAGTCAGTGAAAAGGGGTGCCTGGGTGGCTCAGTGGGCTAAACCTTTGCCTTCAGCACAGGTCATGATCCCAGGGTCCTGGGATGGAGCCCCGCATCTGGCTCTCTGCTCAGCGTCAAGCCTGCTTCTCCCTCTCTCTCTGCCTACTTGTGATCTCTCTCTGTGTCAAATAAACAAATAAAATAAAATAAAAAAAACTTTAAAAAAAATAAGTCAGTGAAAACAAATGGCCAGAAAACATTCCCTAGAGAAACTGGTGATTATTGGTAATATTCTTTCTCTTTCTCATTTATAGGCCTAAAAATATTTTTCTTCCTTGTTCTAAAATCTTATATTTTGTTGCAATGTCATTATTGCTGCATATTTCATGTGTAGTTTTTTTTAAATTTAAAAATGCATATTAAATATTTCAATATGTACTTTTGTTTAACTTTTAAAAAGTAAAACAACCAAATTTAGATATCTCAGGGCTTTTTTGGTAAGCTTCTGCTAACCTGATTACCAATAAGCAACAGCTCATGACAAATAACTTATAGTACACTTCAGTATTACTTTAAATTTTCACTAAATACTGAGATCATGTCTCACTTTTTATTTGAGAGCTAGTCTTCTGCTAATTTCTTCTCATCTTCTAAACATTTCATATCTCACCTAATGAAATCTAATTGCTTTAACCGTATTTAGTCGGCATTATCATCAGGTGTCCAAGTGAGTTCATAAGGTCAATGTTTTCAGTTCGTTTATCAAGTTATTTGTTCCATCGCTGGGTGAATTAAAGCAAAAATAAAAACCAAAACCTGTACGTGGTCTCTGGATTTTTCTAAAGAAAATTAGAATCATTGCTACTGGTAATCTCTGGCTCTGTCTCCTAGCAACAAAATCTAACTATATATGCTGTACATGTTCCTGGAATTTTGGCCCAGATTCTAACTTGTATACACTTTTAATTATCAACTATGTTAGCGCCAGTATCATAGGCATAGAAAATCTTTAATATCAATGCTGAAAATTGAAAATTGTTTTGTAGTGCTTAGGTCAAAATGTATACATTTTACAACAGGTGTAAAATGAAAGAAATCAACCTCATTATTTTCTTCTGGGAGCTCAACAATAATTATAATGAATGCTTGTTGTTCAATATAACTTTTGACCCTGGTACAAAGTAAATTAGATAGTATTTACTTTTTATAATTTACTTTTCATAATTATTTATAATTTTTTTTACCTTATTATACATTAAACTAGAAATCTCATTTTCACTTCCTCATCCCAAACACTCAGTTTATAAAATCTACTTTACACAATCAGTTATGCTTGCAATACATTTGGAAGTAATTCCTAATAAAGTTAACTTTCTGCTTTCTTTTCTGTAAATATCGTTCCCTTTGTGCCACCAAAATTTGTTACGCTCAACTAATATCGAATATATGACATTATTCTGTTCTGTATTGAGAATATATTGGCACTTACTTATCTTTGCTGAATGTTACTTATTGAATGGTGTTTACTCAGACTTTCTCGAGTACTAGTAATTGCATTTGTGAGTTATTTTTATTTTTTATTTTTTTGGAAAGTGGTATTTTGTGCAAAAACGTGTTTCTGGTTATGGATACCTTCATTGATCAAGGCTAGACTTAAAGATTAGTTGGGAATCATGAAAATACAGTATCAATATTCTTTGCCATTAATTTAGAATACAAGTGGCAATGTCTACAATTTTTCTACATTTAAAATGATCTTATTGTAAAATTAAATACTAAATTTTCTAACATGTATATCCAAGTAAAAAATTATACTCATTAGTTTGAGTCAAATCGTGTTTTGCCAAAAATCCTCTCATGCTGTCAGAAGGATGTGATGGCCATTTTAGGGGATCATAATCCAAGAAACAGTAACACTCCAGAGATTTTTGTCTTTTTCCTTCAATTTGCTTATTTTATAAACATAGTTTTCATCACCTTTTAATGT
Organism: Enhydra lutris kenyoni; assembly: GCF_002288905.1. Taxonomy (NCBI): domain Eukaryota; kingdom Metazoa; phylum Chordata; class Mammalia; order Carnivora; family Mustelidae; genus Enhydra; species Enhydra lutris. The sequence continues at coordinate 53,702,052 of NW_019154105.1, forward strand.
GGAGACCAGAGTGGTATTTGTTTCTTCTAAGCTGTGAATATGATGTTAACAATTCTTTTTTTTTTTTTTCATTTTCATTGTTTTGGGCTGATATTCACATTTTTGGCTATTAAAGAACACAAAGTAGTTGGGATTTCATCTGACCTGTTTAAATTGTTGATTTGACAGGAAAAAATTTCTTGCTCATTTTTAATGCTTTGTTGAGTAAGTCTTAGTTAAGAAAACCTATGTAATGCCTCATCACAAATTGTACGCAAAGCATGCCCAAGAAGAGTCAGTTCACTTCCATTCTTTCTAGTTTTTTTAAAGCAGATAATTCCTGTGAAGATTTTTCATTTTCATTTTCTTTTTCTGATCTGTGCTTTTATGTTATCTCTTCCTATCACAATAATGGCTTGTTGCATCCTAAAGAATTAAAAATAAAGCATAGCTTATTATTCAAAATTCACAAAATGTTACACTTCACCCAAAAGCATAAATGAAAGAAAATGAAAAACATTGAAAGTTAAAATTATGTTTTCAAGGAGTTATTTTTCTAAAACATTCAAAATTACATATTAAATGTTTAAGAAAGATATACTTTTTTGTTGCATAGTAGTGTATTTTAAAATAAAAAAATTTAGGGGCACCTGGGTGGCTCAGTCAGGTAAACGTCTGACTCTTGATTTTGGCTCAGGTCATGATCTCAGGGTCTTGAGATCAAGCCCGGCATCGGGCTCAGAGCTGAGTATGGAACCTGCTAAAGATTTTCTCTCTCCCTCTCTCTCTGCCCCTCCCCGCCTTTAAAAATAGAAAAAATAAAAAATTTAAGTCACAATTATTTAAAGCAAAATTAAAAGCAATTCTAACAATCAGTGCCCATCCAGTTGCCAGCATAAAGAATTAGTGTCATGTTTTATATGTTATGTATGTTTGTAAGTATGGTACACAGACATACATAAGATATAAAACATATAGATATGTATTTTTAAGGTAATATGAGTATTTTAATATTAAGAAGCATTGTTCAGCTATGAGAACTCAGCCATGTGAACCCATGTATGGTTTACTCAATGCTATCATCTATGCTCCTCTACCAATATTTGGGATTGTGTATTGTTGTATTTCTTGCAGTATCTTTTGTAGTACACTTATTGCATAAATCTCTCAATGACAAGGGAAGATTTTAGTAAACACAAAATTTACAGTGGTGTTTGCTGTATGCAATTGACATTATTAATTTATTGCTTACTTGTATCAGTTCCCCTCCTAAACATACTCAGATGTTCATTTGAGCATTTTCCTCCCTGATGCAGCATCTAGGAATGGAGAAAAGATGATCATCATCACCAACTCTGGGGACAGTTTCTTATTACCTTGCATAAATCATCATTTTCCAATTCCATGGTCTCACAGTGATTCAGAGTTAATTCCAGTTTGCCTAACACGGTAGGACAGAAGTTTTCTGTCTCCCACAGGATATAAACAGTTGACATCTAATTACCTAGGTAACTTCTAACAAAGCTGACAGCCAGTCCTACACACTACAGGGGCACTCTCCTTAAAATTAAGCTGACTCTTCATCTTGTATGGTCCATAAGAAAGACAAAATGAAAATTCACTGGTGTTGAGCACCAAGTCCTCATCAGCTAACCCAAGAGCACACACATGAATCAACCAAGGCCAAGTTGATGTGTTCTCCTTGGAATTTCAAACTTGGTTAGAGTGAGGCATAGTGGAAATGGCCCATGCTCGTCCAACTAGGGACGACTTCCTACAGTGACTATCTTTGGGTTCCTCCTATGTAGACCCCTAGATCCATTCTGTTTCCTTTTCAATCCTGATTATTCAGCTTTTCCATTGATCCTTTGAGTTACGTTGTTATCTTTGCAATAAAATGATTTTCAGTTTAAGTTAATCAGAGCTTTTAACATTTTAGATTATTGTTTAGCAAATATTCTCTTTCCTTTCCCCTCCACTATGGACACAATGTTATTTCCTCATTCTATTGATACCGAGCATGGCTGTGTGGCTTGCTTTGGCTAAGGGAACCAAATCTAAGCCAAGGCCAGCATAGGTCAGCCAATACTCAGCTGATCTATACATGGGTGAACATGGAAAAATAATTGTTGTTTTGAGTCACATGTTTGGGGTTGATTTGATAAAATACATAATTGTGGTAATAGGTGACTATTACTGTTTGTGTTACTTGCAAATACCTGACTTTACTTTCTTTTGCAAAACCAATATTGCAGAGGGGTAAAGGACAGCCTAAGCTAGAACTCTTACTGCCAAATTCAGCACCAGCTCCTGCTTTGAGACAGGCCTGTGTCCAAGTCACACTTGCCATGAAACCAAGACACCAGCTCAAATCTAGAAGGTCAGTTTTCCCATACTTTTTATTGAGCAGTAACTGCATATAACACATCTCTCAAGAAGTCTTGTAGTGGGCTGAGAAAAGGTAATACGAATGTGAGTAATGCCACTCTTAAAGAGTTGTTCACTAAAAGCACATTTAGATCCATCTTCTTAAGTAAAACATGTTACTCTAGTATACCTTTAAAATATTCAACTTGGGAAAAGCAACTAGGAGAGACTTTAAAAAAATGTTTTAAAAATGTGTTTATAGAAGCATTCAGAGCTGGTAATCAGATGCTGTTTCCATTACTGCATGCTTAGTGGACTGATGGTTAAGCTATTTGCAATATTTAGATATTTCTCACCCTCTAAACTATTAAAATTTCAAACCAAAGCAGTAATTCCTTACTTAAGGAATGAGTTGGATGACTTATTAAAGTTATCTATAGATCTGCATAGATGAGAACACTGCTAGAGAGCACATGATTGCCCTAGAAAAAATTTGCAGTTATACCTCACAATATTTGCTCACCAGAGTTGCCAAGGTTATCCCTTATGACTTTTGACAGAGTAGCATTTTTATGGCCTTCCACCAGAATCACTTACTTAACAGTATTCCACTAACACTTCGTGCTTATAAACCAAAGGTAAGTGCAGTAACTCTGCATTATTCACTTTTAGGAGCCACTGAAAGCCATGGATAATGCAATTCATTTAATAATTACTTGTGTTTGGATTTAAAGTTCATGTAGTTGAACAAACATATTCAGAAATGGATGTGGATAGGGGCTCTCCAGCCTGCTCTTTCAGTTCATGTGTACAAGGTGGAAATGAGAGGATAAGGCGGTTCTGAGTAACCAGAGATGATTCCATAAATATTTACTAACTTATGATTCCATATTTCTGGACTTTTATGTTTACTAGATCTGAAGACTCAAATTGCATAATTTGATGTGATATTCTCAGAGAAAGCTGATCATCACTGAGCCTCAGAGATGGGTTCAGAGTGGGCTTCAAATGGTTGTTTGTGTCCAGTGGGTCCACTGCTGGCTCACTGCTGGCTACTTTAAAAAATGTTTGCTGTAGCGGCACGTGGATAGCTCAGTTGGTTAGACAACTATCTTCAGCTCAGGTCCTGATCCCAAAGTCCTGGGATTGAGCCTCACATCAGGGTCCTTGCTCGGCGGGGTGTCTGCTTCTCCCTCTCCCTCAGCCTGCTGCTCCCCCTGCTTGTGCTCTCTCTGTTAAATAAATAAAAATAAAATCTCAAAAAAATTTTGCCGTGACTGTTCTCATTTTTAATTAATTAACTAAGTAACTTATTTTTTAGAGAGAGAAAAAGAACGTGCATGCCTGCATGAGAGTGGGGGGTTTCACAGAGGGAGAGGGAGAATCTTAAGCAGGCTCCATGCCTTACACACAGCTCTAGGCAGGACTTGATCTCACTACCCTCAGATCATGACCTGAGCAGAAAACAAGAGTCGGAAGCTGGAATGCCCAACTGACTGAGCCACCCAAGCGCCCCTCTCAGTTTTTTAATGAATGATTACAACACTCTTAAGTTGGACTGAATGAATTTCCTACTGCTATAACAATTTTAGCAGTTTCTTTAAAAAGCACAACTTGGGATGCCTGGGTGGCTCAGTGGGTTAAAGTCTCTGTCTTCAGCTCAGGTCATGATCCCAAGTTCCTGGGATCAAGCCCCACATCAGGCTCTCTGGTCAGCAGGGAGACTGTTTCCAGCCCCTCCACCCCCTGCTCGCACCTGCCTCTCTGCCTACTTGTGATCTCTGTCTGTCAAAAAATAAATTAAATCTTTAAAAAAAAAAAAAAAAGCACAACTTATGGTATAGTTCTACAGGTCGGAAGTCCTAAACCAACTTGCAGGCAGAAAAACATTCCTTCTGGAGGCTCTAGGAGAATATTTTATTGACTTTCCCAACTTCCAGAGGCCAGTGCAGCATGCATTGGCTTATAGTTTCTTCTTCCATCTTCAAAGCTAATGATGTAACATCTTCAAATCTCCTTCTTCCACTGCCATATCTCTTTCTCTAACTCAATATACACTACAAATTTGAAAATTACCCAGTGTTTTTATTATGATTTATCTTGAAATAAGTTACAAGTTTTTGAATAATATTCAGTGTGAGCTAGCATATTACCAAGAAAAAGGAATTTATAGATTAAGTATATAGATTCACTAATGAGAGAAACATAAATGAATTACATTTAAATATCAGTGCATATGGTTCTTACGGTTTAGTTAATGCAAAAGTATAATTCCCAAACATACACATATGTGTTGCCACAGACTGTAGAATCGGCTAAATATTTGCAGCAGAACTAAAACTGATATAGCCAAACCAATACAAACCTTTGCAAGAGTAGCAGCAGAGGAAACCACCACCTATCAGTTAACATGGATGCCCTGCTAATAACGTGGCTTTTCTGAATTGTTCAGAAATATTCTGATCATCTGGGGTGCCTGGGTGTCTTATTCAGTTGAGCATCCAACTCTTGATTTCAACTCAGGTCATGATCTCAGGGTCCCGGGGATCCAGCCCTGAGATGGGCTCCCCGTTCAGTGGGGAGTCTGCCTTAGGTCTCTCCCTCTGCCTCTACCCCCAACCCCAGCTTGTGCTTTCTCTCTCTCCCAAATAAATAAATAAATAAATAAATAAATAAATAAATAAATCTTTAAAAAAATACTTTTTGTGTTTCTATGCAGTGGAAGCTCAGAAACTTTCTCAAGCATTTCCTAAAAGCCAGATTTCTTAGTATAATACTGTATTAGAGTATTTCAGAAAACTCTTTAAAATGAGCTAATTCTAATATAAAAAATATTGACATTTAATAACTCAGTAGGTTACTAATAAGTAGGCCTTAGTTGTATACTCATTAGGACAGTTCTGAAATGTGAGCCATTCACATACTGGAATCTCAGAAATTATTTGCCTTTCTGAGAACAGGCTTAACCCACGATGGGGATTCCTGTGCTTTCTAACATTGCCATTTTTGGAATCATTGCTTTCAATGCCACCCTTGTGTCCTCTTGGAATTCCCTTCTTGTCCTCATCAAATACTTCATTTGGCTAATTCCTTCTTATCCGTAAGAAATCACCTGGAGCACTGTTAAGTACTTACTTCTGCGGGATCCCTGAGCTCTCTATTCACTCACTTTTGTTAGTATTGATAACATTGTGAGTTCCTAGAGGAAGGAAACCTGTGCTATTCATCTTTGTAACCTCTCACAGTGCCTCTCACAGTACCTTAAACAAGGTAGAAGGGTTTTTTGTTTTGTTTTGTTTTTTAAAGATTTTATTTATTTGACAGAGAGAGAGATAGGGAGAGAGAGAGAGAGAGAGATCACAAGTAGGCAGAGAGGCAGGCAGAGAGAGAGGGGGATTCAGGCTTCCCACCAAGCAGAGAGCCTGATGCGGGGCTCGACCCCAGGACCCTGAGATCATGACCTAAGCCCAAGGCAGAAGCTTAACCCACTGAGCCACCCAGGTGCCCCAACAAGGTAGAAGTTTAACAAACATTTAAAGAAAGAAAAGCATTAAAGAAGGTTTAAATAACATTGATAGCTAACATTGATAGACTAATTACTGGAGGCCAAGCACTCTTCCAATTGTTTTACATACATTTTGCAATGAAAATAGAAGTGTAGTTTATCTTTAAAGCAATATAATGAGGTGAATTGTATTTTAAGGATGAGGAAACTGAGGCACAGAGAGGTAGGTAGTTTGTTCAAGGCCATTTAGAGGTGGGAATAAAAGAAGGCAAAAACAAGAGAGGAAGGGAGGGAGGTTTCAGCAATCCTTTCACCCCACTGGAACCTACACAATGTATTTTACAATGATGCTAAGAGCTCTTCATTGTTCCTCCTTTTCCTCATTCCCATATTGAGTTCAGGCCCATCATTTTGATCATTCGCTCACAACTTTTTCATGTGACCTACTTCTTAGCAAGGTCCAATATTGATTAAATCCAATTCTTTGCCTGCTCTTCATCTGTATCTATCTGTAGCTAGAGAGGAAAGGGAACATAGCTGGGGAGAAAGACAATTATGTTTACTGGAGCATCACTTCAGAACTAGGACCACTAACCTTAAGTGACTCTACTGTATGTTCTTATTCCAGACTCTTCCTCTTCTGGTTGATTGTTTTATAGCTTTGCTCTCCCTTCAGCCCCCTGTTCTAAGTTTCTCCCCACCTTTAACTCTAATGTGATGATCTTGTCCCAATTATACTGAACAAGAGAACAGCAATCAGAAAGAACCACAACAAAACTTCAAATCACATCTACCCAACTTCCTGTTCTAGCTGATAATCTGTCTTTTTTTTTTTTTTTTTTTTTTAAGAGGAAGACCGAGATAGAGAGAATCCCAAGCAGGCTCCATGTCCACTGAGGAACCCGACATGGAGCTTGATCTCATAGACCCTGAGAACATGACCTGCGCTGAAATCAAGATTCAGATGTTTAACTGACTGAGCCACCCAGGTTCCTCTTGATTTTTATCACAGAATAGCTACTTGTAAGTAAGGCCAGTCTTTCCATGTATCCTCCACATGCCATCTCTTTTTACCCACTCAGGAATTTAGCTCCAGTAACTGCTCTCTTTTTGCGGCATTACCAGTGTTTTCCCTTTTATCTGGATTATTGCCACCAGCATATAAACATGTTTAATTTCCTTCATCTAAATAAATAAAAACAAACTAAAAAACCTGTTTGACCTCTCATCGCCTTCCAGCTGTTCCCCTTTAAAGCAAAGCTCCTTGAAAGATTGTTCTACACTGGCCGTCTTTAATTCCTCTGCTATTTTCTCTTGAACATACTTCAGTAAGATTTTTCTCCCCACAACTCTGTGGAAAAAACGAATGTCAAGGTCACATGATGACTAGGTGCTAAGTCCAGTGATGAATTTGCAGTCCTCATCTTAGCTAAATTCTCAACAGTATTGTGTTGGCCAGAGATGATCATGCCTTCCTCATAGAAATATTTTCTATGCATTGTTCCCAGCTTCTTTCTATTCCATTGTCAGCTCAGCCTCATGACCCTTTGCTTATACTTGTTTGTACCCTTGGTGTCTAAATCTGTGGCCTTCAGACTCTTTCTTCTTGTACCTCTCTACCTGCTTTTTAAAGTTGACATCAAAATATTTTATCTTCAGATTAAATAGTTGAAAAAAGAGGTGCCAACATCTTGTAAACATGGTCATTTCACAGAAAACTATGACATCACACTTATAAATATATCCAGTGAAATCTTAATACTCTGGCAGTCTGGGACATATTTCTATTTCTTTTAAAGCACATGAACATGTAGTATATCTTGAAATCTGAGATTGTGATGCCTCTAGCTTTGTTCTTTTTTTTTTCAAAATTGCTTTGGTTATTCAGGGTCTTTTGTGGTGCCATACACACTTTAAGAATTTTTGTTCTAGTTCTGTGAAAATGTTCATATTTTGATGGGGATTGCCTTAAATCTGTAGATTGCTTTGTGTTATGTGGACATTTTAACGATATTCATTCTTCCAATATATCAGTATGGGCTATCTTTCCATGTGTTTGTGCTATCTTCAATTTCTTTCCACAGTGTTTTAAAGTTTTCAGAGTACAGATCTTTTATCTCCTTGGTTAAGTTTATTCCTAGGTATTTTATTATGTTTGGTTGCAATTGTAAATGGGATTGTTTCCTTCCTTCCTTCCTTCCTTCCTCTCTTTCTCTCCTATTTCTTTCTTTCTTTCTTTCTTTATTACTTTTTTAGGTTCCAACTAGCATTTTGTTATTTTCTCAATTTCTCTTTCTGATACTTCATTATAAGTGTATAGAAATGCAACAAATTTCTGTACATTAACTTTGTATCTTGACACTTTACTGAGTTCATTTTTCTAGTAGTTTTTTAGTGGAGTCTTTAGGATTTTCTGTGTATACTATCATGTCATCAGCAAATAGTGAAAATTTTACTTGTTCCTTACCAATTTGGATACTTTTTATTTTTTCCAAGTATCCCAAAATATACTGCAAACAGTAATCAAAAAAGTATGATACTGACACAAAAAAAGACACATCGATCAATAAAACAGAATAGAGTCCAGAGATAGACCCACATTTTTGTGGTCTATTAATCCACAATGAAGAAGGCAAGAATATATAATAGGAAAAAGATGGTCTCTTCAACAAATGATTTTGGGAAACCTGGACAGCTACATGCAAAAGAAGGAAGCTGGACCACTTTCTTGTATCATACAGGAACATAAATTCAATATGGATTAAAGACCTAAATGTGTGACTTGAAACCTAAAATTCCTAAAAGAAAAATTAGGCAGCAGGTTCTTTGACATCAACTGTAGAAACACTTTTTTGGACATGGTTCATCTGGCAAGGGAAGAAATAACAAAATTAAACTATTGAGACTACACCAAAATAAAAAGCTCTTGCACAGTGAAAGAAATCATCTACAAAGCAAAAAGAAAACATACTGGATGGGAGAAGATATTTGCAAATTATATATCCAATAAGGAATTTATAATCAAAATATATAAAGAACTTACACAACTCAACAATAAAAAAAAACAAATAATCCAATTAAAAATGGACAAAGGACCTAAGTAGACATTTTTCCAAAGAAGACATAGAGATGGCCAACAAACATGTGAAAAGATGCTCAACATCACTAGTCATTAGGGAAATGCAAATGAAAATCATAATGAGATATCATTTTACACCTGTCAGAATGGCTAAACTAAAAAAAGATAAATAACAAGTGTGGGCAAAGATATGGAGGAAAACGAACTCTTGTACACTGTTGTTGGGAATGCTATCAGTGCAATCACTGTGGAAAATAGTATGGAGTTTCCTCAAAACACTAAGAAATAGAGTTATCATATGATCCAGTAATTCCACCACCGGGTATTTATCCAAAGAAAGCAGAAACACAGATTCAAAAGGGTATATTCATCCCATGTTTATTGCAGTGTTATTTACAATAACCAAGTTATGGAAGCAACCAAAGTATCCTTCAATAGATGAATGGATAAAGAAGATGTGATGTATATTTCCAGCCCAGACATCTCCCTCAACTCCAGATGAACATAAACAACTTGATATTTGTTTGATATATAATTATATATACATTTAATTGCTCAGGTCTAAAAAGGAAGGAAATTTAGTCCTTTGCAACAACCCGGATGGGCCTATAGCGTATAATGTTAAATGAAATAAGGCAGTCAAAGAAAAACAAATACCCTGTGATTTCACTCATACAGGGAATTTACAAAACAAAACAAATGAACAACAATAAAAAAAAAGACGAAAAAACAGACTCTTAAATATAGAGGAAAAAAATAAGTGGATGGGAGGAAGGGATAAAAAATAAAGGAAATCAAGAGTACATTTATCTTGATGAGTACTGAGAAATGTATAGAATTCTTAAATCATTATATTGTACACCAGAAACGAATATAACACTGCATGTTAATTATACTTCAAAAAATTTTATTTTTTTTTTTTAAAGTACACGAACACAATTTTCTTTAGCGGTAGGAAATTGTAAACCATCCTTTTTTTCTTAGACTATTATTTCCATTGCATTCCATCATGGAATTTTATTCTAGTAAATTTTAAACCATTAAAGTGAAATACACCTGGAGAAAATTTCACAAAAATAAAACATGTACAGCTGCATAATTTTTCACAATGCAGACTCAGGAAACCCCTATCCAGGAGACAAAATAGAACATTTGCAGCAACATATGAACCTCCACTTTCCCAGTTATAACTTTTTCTTCCCACTCCAATATCATCATCACTCAAATTTCTTTATGATTTGTACAGAGCTTCCTTTTTTTTTCCAGAGCTTCCTTTTTAATGAGTTTGTGTATCTATCAGTGAATATTATGTATTATTACTCAACTACTTTATGTCTTTTCCTTTTCTTCATTGCTGTATGCGTACTCCCTGAGTAACCTTGTTCACAAAGATGGAGATAGAGAGGTTTCCTTATAAAAATGTCACTTGATTCTTTGATCACCTTTCAAACTATGTGCTCCCAAATTAAATGTTCAATCATCACAAATTAACCTTTACTTTAGGTGATAACTATTTAAGAGTCTCCTTCAACTTTGTAGCAATAGAAGAATTAGAAACCACCTGATATGCATAAAAACTTGTTCTTGGTCATTAGAGTCCAGTTAGACACTAATTTCAAATTTCCCCTTGTTTGAAGTTCAAAGGTATCAACACTTGGGGCATCAGAACCTAGGATTTCATGACGTGTGAGAAGGATATCATTTGTTTGTAAAGTGCACAGGAGTGAAGTTATTTTGAAAGAAGAGATGGAAAATGAGAACACGTAGCATGGTCAACTGAATTCTAGTCAAGCAATTCTAGTCACAATTATATATATCAAGTGGAGGACATAGACATTGAAAACTATCTCCAGCCTGAATACTCCTTAGAAAATCTTATGTATATTCCCAGGATACATGTAATCCAGTTAGAAATCCTTTTTACACAGTAGAGTCTCCAGGGCTTTGCCTTGGATCATTTCCCTATCTTATTATACTCATTTATCCAATCTCATAACGCTATTTTATATCACACACACACACATGCACACACACAAACTGAGGTCTCCCAAATCTACATCTGCAGACCAGACATCTCCTTTAATTCCAGATGGATATATGCAACTTGACATTTGATATCTCTATTTGGATGTTTAATGGATATCTCAATATAGATACTCCCATAACTGAAACACTGATGCCCACCCCCACCCCAAACCCTTCTTTCCTTTAGTCTTCCCTCTCTCAGTAAGTAGAAAATCTTTCATTCAAATTACTGAGGCTAATTTTTTTTTCTTTGCTGTCACTTGAACATACCAGGTATACCCCTGCTTCTGCGTCTTGTATTTGAGTCCTGTGTATAGACCCTTCTTCCCCCAGAGACTTGAATGCCCTATTCCTTCACTTCTTTTTAGTCTTTGCTCAAATACCACATTTCTGATGCTTTCTCTATTTTCCATATAGAAAACATCTTTTTACCTACATACTGCACACTCTTTCATTCTTGGCTTTATTTTTCTCTAGGGCACTTTTCATCTGACATTCTATAAATTTACTTACTTGTTTTTAGTATACTTCTTCCCACTGGAATGTAAGCTTCATGAAAGTTGGCTTCTGATTTGCTCATTTTATTCTATATTCTCAGTACCTAGAAAAGTGACTTGGATATGGTAACCACTTAGTAAATACTTACTAAATTGAAGAAAAAGTAAGTTAATCATTGGGTACAAGTCAACAAAATAATGCAAAGTCTCCACAACAAGCTTATGAGATGCTTGAAGGTCAAGCTAATCGTGATGCTGATGAAAAGGATATGAGTAGTAAAACAGAAAGGAAATATACATTATAAGAACTACCTGTCAAAAAGAAAGACTAATATATAGCAGCTTAGAAAGAAATGAACATCAAATCCATCTGAGTTACTACTGACTGAGAAAAATGTAAATATTCATGGAACAGTGACAGGAGGGTTCATAGTACTTCCTGGAGAATACTGAATCTGCAAGAGTGAAGGTGTAAGATCTTACACAGCGACTTTAAGGACACTCATCATTTCCTAGTGACATCTCATATTTGAGCAATCAAATCAGGAAAGGGTTTTAACTGGTTACAATGTTGAAAAGTAAATGCCTCTCTATTTTTTTTTCAAATTTCAAAATCAATTCTGGTTTGCTGAATATGAGCAATGATACTAAGAATTGTAGGAAAAACAGAGTGTCAAAGATGGAATATCTATCCTTCGATGTGAAAAAGAGCTGGCATCATTAATTTCTTTTGAATGTGGAAATTAGACTGTCTGAACTTTTAGAGTAAAAGCTCTTCAGAGAAATTACCTTACTGCATTGCAAACTTTCACTTCATTCTTCATGTCAACTAAGTTGGCATTTGAATATTTGATCAGTAAGAGAAATTGGCATATTTTGGAATCAAACACTTTCTTCTATTTGTGTAGAATCTTGTGCCGAGTTTGAAGCACTGGAATTTTTCTTTGTACATGTTTGGATCATTTTGACAACTTTCTTTTATGTAATTTCAGTGGTGCATGACGGGCTTTGACTTAATAAAGGATACAGCCGTAGAATCAATGTATAAATGGTGATTCACTCCCATAAGCGGGGTTGGATTGTATAATTTTACAAAGATTTCCCTAGAAAATCACTCATGCTTTACTGCGTAATCAATTGCTATGAAATTTGCTGAGAACATCCCTCCCTCCAGGCTGCCTGGTACTGTATATCTGAGTTTTGATGGTGCTCCATGCTCCTAATCATGCAAGTGGTTCGTAACACATTCATCATGCTACCATGTACATGAGAGGTCAACAAGCAGCTTCACCTCCTTGAAACTGATTGGCACAGTGCTTGGTATACAATGGATCCTCAAAACATATTGGGTCACTTTCTGTAAATGCAGGAGCTAGAAATTTTGTAATATTTTCAGAAAATAAAATTTCCTAATTCTTTAAGGTCAGAATTTCACACTTAGTGCAGACACATGGATTAGATAATTTTACATGGACCAAGCCAATCCTATGTATTAGGAGAGAATTTTCGTAGTACCAAAACAACCATTGAAGACATTGTTGTGTAACCTTTCTCAAAGTTTACTGCTACAAATTTACTTTCTAAAATGTGTTCCCATCTCTATTTAAAGTTAGGTGTTCTAAGGGTTTAACTTAGAAAAATGTATATGTTTCTCCTTCACATGAAGATTCTCTTTAGAAAATAGCATTATAAATAAAGTTAGATGTAAATAATACTTTCTTAAAATGTGTTTACAAATTTGGTAAATTATGTTTAATTTTAACTTAGAGAAAACTTACATAGCATCCATTAAATTGGATTGGCTCTTTTGTAAAGGATTGCTTATCTTGATTATGAAAATATTTAGTAAACAGTTATTCCACCCGTCATTAAACAAATAAATCACTGTCACTACTGGCCGGCCAAACAAGAGAAATAGTGCATTTGTTTGTTGCCTTTTGCAGTTGGGGTCCTTGTTACTTTTCAGGGCTTCCCTAAAACTCTTTATTTTCTCTTTCCACATGGTCCAACTTGCAATCAACATGGCCTATTTCAACAAATATGATGAAAATCCATCTAGCCTTTGTGTATATACGTGTGTGCAGCATCAGTACCAAATAGAAAACAAGACAAAGGACTTTTTCATTTGTGTAACTATCTATCTTTACTTTAAAATATTTTTTGATTAATTGCGTGGTGAAAAAACTAATATACTGAGATATTCACTGGGTTGAATTCTCCTGGAAAAAAGATGCTTTTTGACATTAAACATCAAATTCTCATCCTGACAATATAGCAAATGAAACAGTCAGTCTAAAATCTCCTCCAACTACAAAACACAGAACAATACAATGTTTCAAGCTGAAACACTGAAAGATGCATGGATGATCTGTCAAGAAAGGAATGGGAAGTCTGAGGAGGGAGGAGGGACACAAAGTGAAAAAAAAAAAAAAATCTGAGCATTAATCCAGAGCCGTGAGCTCTGAAGCAGGCAGGGGTTCTAAAAGCTCAGTAAAGGAGCTATTTTGTGAGTGTGGAGGGTTGGGGGGTGGAGGAAAGGGGTGACTGGAGAATACTCTTCAAAGATGAAGACTCTGATACGGCTCTGGGTTAGAAGATAGTATGACTTTGGCCCTGAGATTTTCCTGCATGACATCCTTCTAATTAGTTTAGGGACCATATTTTCACTACCTGAAATGAGACTTAAATGTAAAGGGCTTTGGATTTCATTCATGGTGCCATACACCTCCAATTCTATAGTCAAGTAATTATGGCATAAAATATTCCCAAAACATGAATTTATGACACAACATGAACACATATCACATAGGAAACAAGGCACCATGAATAAGAATCAGCAGAGACAACAAAAGGCACGATCGGATTTAGGGAAATCTAAGTTGTTAGAATTGTTATGTACAGAATAATTCATCAGATGTGTTAATCAGATGTGTTAAAAAGTCTTCTGGCCAAGCTGAAGTTAAGATAAATATGAAAACATTACTCAGAGAGGGACAGGAGGGCAAAAAGAACTACTAAAAGGATCTCAAGAGATTAGAAATACAGAGCTACAGCTTCTAACAAAAGTCTCATCAGATTTTTCAGAAGATGAAAATAAACAGAATAGTAATAAAAATAAAAATTATTATTACTATAAATAACATGTATACATTTATAACAGCTCAGGGAGTATTCTAACTCTACCAAGTGGGTATTATTATTATTACCCTATTTTACAGATATGGAAACAGAGGCAGGAATTGATTGAGCAACTTCCCCAAGATTCCATAGCTGGTGTGTGGCAGAGTGAAGATTCGAATCTAGACAGTCTAACAGCAGAATCTGTGCTTTTAATAATTAACATTTAAATGTTAATAACTACAAATTTTCTAAAAAGCTGACAAAAGCAAAGGACATGAACCTTCACATTTGGAAAATACACCAAACTCAAGAAAGAGAAACAAAAATGTATCCCTACCTAAACAATATCAGTGAAACTACTAGACACCAAAGAAAGAAATACAGAAATCTGACAGAAGAGTATGAAGAAAAATACATCTAAATATTGAGGAAAACAACTGTTTACCTAGACTTATATAGCCTACAAAATAATGTTTCAAAAGCAAGAGCAAAAAGCAGACATTTTTCAAACAAATAAAACTGAATTACTAAAAGAAATGGAGATGTTTCAGGAGGAAGTAAAATATTTTTAAAGAAGAGCTATGATTAAAGAAAATGTTGGAGAGGGGTAGCTGGGTAGCTCAGTTGACTGGGCATCCAACTCTTGACTTCAGCTCAGGTCATGATCTCAGGGTCATGGGATCCAAGACTGTGGGCTCCACACTGAGTGGGGAGTCTGCTTAAGATTCTCTCCTTCTCTTTCTGCCTCTCCCTCTGTTCAAGTGTTCTCTCTCTCTCAAATAATAAATAAATAAAATCTTTTAAAAAATATTTTATTTATGGGGCACCTGGGTGGCTCAGTGGGTTGGGGCCTCTGCCTTTGGCTCGGGGTCCTGCGATCGAGCCCCTGGCTCTCTGCTCGGTGGGGATCCTGCTTCCCCCTCTCTCTCTGCCTGCCTCTCTACCTACTTGTGATCTCTGTCTGTCAAATAAATAAATATAATCTTTTAAAAAAATATATTTCATTTATTTATTTGTCAGAGAGAGCACAGCAGAGGGAGTAGCAGAGACAGGGAGAAGCAGGCTACCTTCTGAGCAAGGGCTCTGATGTGGGACTTAGTCCGAGGACCTAGGATCATAACCCAAGCTAAAGGTAGACGCTTAACCAACTGAGCCACACAGGCATCCCAATAATTAAATAAGTATTTTAAAAAAGTTGGAAAACAAAGGAAATTATAAGCATGTTATAATAATGTCTATGTTTAGGGGATTAGAAGAAAATCAGGATGGGAAGTTTGTATGCATGGAAGTGTGTGTATGTGTGTGTGTGTGTGTGTGTGTGTGTGTGTGTGAGAGAGAGAGAGAGAGAGAGAGATTGGAGTGTGGATGTTCTAATTCCTTTGAACTGTTCAGGAAAAAAAGATAAATATATTGATTTACTTTAGTCTTTATTAAGTGAAATATAAAATTAAAAAAAAATTAAGAACCATTTAAAGAAGAGAAATGGTGTATATAATTTCTAAACCACAACAGGAGAAAAGATGGGAAGAGGAAAAACAATCATAAATGCAAAAGAAAAGAAAGGAAAAGAGCAAAAAGGAACACAGTGAACAAAGAGCAAAGCAGAAACTAAGATGATAAAAATACCACGTTTATCAGTAATGGTAAATAGTAAATAGTAAAATAGTAAGAGACAAAGATCACTCTTGCCAGAGGTGGAGCAATTTAATGAAACTTTCAACGAAGTTACAATTTAACTTCATTGGCCTTCTTCAGTGTATCTTCAACAATATGCTGTTTACAATATACACCTTTAACCATAGGTGTAGGAATACCTATAAGAGAAACAGTACAGAATGATACATTAGACAAATTTTTTTAAAAGATTTTATTTATTTATTATCTTTTTCAGTGTTCCAAAATTCATTGTTTATGCACCACACCCAGTGCTCCATGCAATATGTACCGCGCATAATACCCACCACCAGGCTCAATGCCTCCCCACCAATCCTCAGTTTGTTTCTCTTGGTCCACAGTCTCTCATGGTTTGTCTCCCCCTCCGATTTCCCCCAACTCACTTCTCATCTCCATCTCCCAATGTCTTCCATGTTATTTGATAGGGAGAGAATGAGAGAGAGAAAGAGAGTGCACAAGAAGGGGAAGTTCAGAGGGAGAAGCAGACTCCCTGCCAAGCAGGGAGCCCCATATGGGACTCGATTCCAGGACTCCAGGATCATGACCTAAGCCAAACGCTGTGGCTTAACCAACTGAGCCACCTAGGCGCCCACATTAGATAAATATTAGTCAGATAAAGCGGGGTGTGGCTAGATGATGATTAAAGTATCAAGTTACCAGAAAGATAAAATAGTTCTAAACTGATATTTTCCATTACGTTTCCAAATTGGTTTTCAAGAATTCTGTTAAAATTTCCATTTGTATTTTCTCAACTTATCATCTTTTCAAACATTATTCCTAGTATTTTTTTCTTTGGTTCCTCTTGATATCTTAAGATAATTGCATCATGAGTAAATTATTATCTGCATGCCCTATCTATTCCAATCCTTCACCTGAAACAAAACGTAACAAAACAAAACAAGACAATAACTAAGCTACCAAAATGATGACTAAACAACCTCCGTCTTTTATAGAAATGTTCTTTTGGAGAGAATAGGCATTCTGATCTTTTCTTCTTTCTCATGGAAATAATCATAGTATTTATCATTAAGTGTGCCACTGCCTATAATTTTAAGATAGCCTATTATGTTTAGTAAGCATTTGTTTTACTAAGAAATTATATTGATTGTTGTCACGTATTGAAATGACTAAATTTTTTTTTGACTTGCTAATATGCTATCTATCTCTCTATCTACCTACCATCTATGCTTCTATATATAACTCTTAATACTGATTATCTTTGCAATCCTAACATAAAGCATGTCATTCATGGCACATTATTCTCTTTGTATACTGATTTATGCAATTTGCTAGGTTTTTGTTTAGGGGTTTATACTAAGAAATAAAAATTGTATATATATATAATATAGGTCTATACTTTGTTTTGTTGTATTATTTTTGTTTGCATTTGAAAATTTTGTTCTACATTTTTTAGGTTAGATTTTGGTGTTTGAATAGCTTTGTAGACAGACCTGGGGAACTTTCTTATCTAAGCTCTGAAACATTAAATATTGAAGGAAAAAAGTTTTGAAAAAGTCATTGAGAAACCAACTGGCCCTAGACATATAATTAAAATTTTTGTTTTGTTTTTACATTTACAGCTTTTTAAATCTCCTTAACATGCAATAGGCCCATTAATTGCAAACCCAATATCCCTTTCTTCTCTCACAACCACCCTTTCACTTTTATAGAGGATTCTATTTGTTCAAGGTTCTTAGATGTCCAGTCTAAAAACAAAAATTTTGGGGTCCCATTTCAGCTACGTGTAGCTGTATGTTGATGATATGTAAGTGAAGGGGTAGAGCTTTCTGGAAGTATATTATTTTCGTAATAAAAAAAAAAAATTGAGGCACCGGGATAGCTCAGTGGGTTAAACCTCTGCCTTCAGCTCAGGTCATGATCTCAGGGTCCTGGGATTGAGTCCCGTATCGGGCTCTCTGCTCCCTCCTCTCTCTCTCTGCCTGCCTCTCTGCCTATTTGTGATCCCTGTCTGTCAAATAAATAAATAAAATCTTTAAAAAAATTATGGGTGCCTGCGTGGCTCACTCAGTCAGTTAAGCGTCTGCCTTCAGCTGCCTTCAGGTCATGATCCCAGAGTTCTGGGATTGGGTCCCATGTCAGGCTCCCTGCTCAGCGGGGTCTGCTTCTCTGCCTCTCCCCTGGCTGGTGCTTTCTCTCTCTCTCTCTCTCTATTTCTCTCTCTCTCAAATGAATAAGTAAAATCTTTTTAAAAAATTACTTGACAACTGTTTTTTGTCCTTCTCTATCTCCCTGGCCTAGAATACAGGCAAAGCGCTGGCACCAAAAGAGCCATTTTGTTAAAATGTGGATAAAAGCCACCCACAAAAATGAGGAAAGAAACATACATCTGAATTTTATTGACCATCCCAAGATCTTTTATAGTGTGAGAAATATTAAACCCTGTTAGTTTAAGCAGATGGTACTTGGATTTCTGATACGTACAACTGAATGCAATCCCAGATGATGTAAGTCATTAATTTACACAGGGTTTCTATCCCTCTTGGAGTCAGTTTTAGCAACATATTTTCCAGGAAGTTGTACCTTTCAGATACATTTTAGAAATTTAAATATAGGGTTTTTTTCCCAAGTACTTTTATTCCTTCACTTTACTAAAAACCTGTGCTTAAGTCTATATTTTAACGTCCAGTTTCTTTCTATTTATGCTCTTATTTTTCCTTCTGTGCTTCTATCTAGTTGTGTGACTCTTTTATTTTCAAAGGAGATTTTCCATTTATTTACATTTTTAGTCTCTTCATGCTTTCTAATTTAAAATTGTTTTTTCCCATACCTTTGTCACGATTTCGAGTTGAGTTCTTAGTTCACTTTATTTAACCTTAGGAATAGAGTGTAAAAATTTAGGCTAACAGAGTTTCCTGTAGATGCAGTTTTTTCTAATTCTCAATCCTTTCTATTTCTTATCCTCATTAATCTTCTGAAGATTTCATAAATATAATTTTGAATACTTTTTTTATTATGTTCTAGTTTTATAGGATGTTTTTGACATTGCTGTTGTTGTCTACAATTTTGTGATTATTTTCACATTTTATTGCCTAAAGCCCAGAGACTAGAAATAATTCAATTTCTTGTTGGGACTTATGATTTTTTGGGGGGGGTGGAATTTTTTTTTCTTTTGAAAATACAGTATAGTTGATGCACAATATTACTGTAGTTTCAGGTATAAAACATATTGATTTGACTGGACTCTCATGTTTTATTTACTCTATGTGCTTGAAAAAAAAGATGTCTTTATTTTGAAGATTATATAATTAACTTACATGGTATGAATCAATCTTGTTAATATATTAATTAGATGCTTTTTACGTCTTTCCTCCTACTTATCTATGAGTTAAGATCTACTACTAGGTTACTATCGATTTCTCCTAGAATTTCTAATTTTGCTTTATATATGTATCAAAATAATCCCAGTGTTCCAATACTTTTCTACAACTGGGTGAAGCATCTACTTCTGACATGGAGGTGAGAATTAAATTTTGATCAATCTAGGGTACTTTATCTCCTCTTTCTATCATGCTGAAGCTAAATCCAGGTTACACACCTTATAGGACAAAATCACGTCCCTTCCTTCGGTGGAGGGAAGAGGGGTTGGCTTCCTAGCATTTCTCTCCCATCCATGCAGACATTTATCAACAGGTCACTTGCCCCTTGGACCATGATGGCTGCTATTGAGAAGACTGGTGTGTCTGTCTGGGTGGTCTTTCACATCTGGACCCTTCTCCATTTCTTCAGCGATATGTGCAGACAAAGATTCGCTAGGTTCCTCTTGCTACTTTGCACCAGGCAATTCTTAAAGAGATGGGTGAAAGCCTGTCTACGTAGACATCGATAGCTCGGGCGGGGGGCGGAGGGGTTGCCTCTCCGGGTTCTAGCCAGGGAGCATGGCAAGTCTCCCTTTCCCTGATGCATAGAGCTCTCTGACTGCAGCCGGAGGACCCTTTCTCCAGAACTGTCCAAAGGCAGTATTATCACACTGTGAATGTCACAGCACCTCTACCCCAACCCGGGCCAAAGGAATTTTTTCTGCTTTCAGGAGCAAGGAGAAATCTCTCTCCCATAAGTCCTCTCTGGTTTCCTAAAGACATCAGCTTTTGGACAGCAAGCAAAAAAGAAGCCCTGTTTCCTGTGTTTTAACCTGTTATACCCCATTGTTTTGTTGTTAAAATGTACCTCTAAAAACAGAGTCTGGAGGCCAGGGATTATTGGTTCCAGAGGGGAATTTGCCTCTGTGTGTGTTGGGGGAGGGGGTGTGGTGCATGCACCTGCATGCTTTCTTGACATAAACTTGTTGACACTTTCGTACGAGTGCCCCAATTTGGGCACCGATTTCAGTTTTCACTGTGTCTCTGTTATAGGAAAGCATGAAGTGAAGCTTGTATTTGTTTTTGTGGTTCTTGCCTTCTGCGTTTGAATGATCCTTGTTGAGAGTCTACAGTATATTGTGCTGGAAGTGAAAAAAAAAAAAAAAAAACAGGTTAGGAGAAACAAAACAAAACAAAACACCTCTCCTGTCCACAGATCTCCTCTTTGGCACTATCGTGAGTATCTCCCTTGGAATCGTAGTCAGAAGTGGCACAAGTGTTCCAAGCATCTTTTGCAGTGGTTGCTGTGGGGCCTAGCCCAGACTCCTGTTAGGACTCAGACACCTGCACCCCCACTGGTGGGAGGATTGGTTGTGACAGGCTTCCGGAGGAATCGCCCAAGGCCAAAAGTGGCTGCATTCCCCATGGTTAAACCCCTCCCTGAACACAGCTCCTACCCAATGTCTGGGCTGTGATTTCTGAAGGACCACTCTACTGTCAAAGCCTTGCGTGCCACAGGCTGACACCTTGCAGATGCTGCCTTGGGTTTCAGTTTCTCCTTCTGCCCAGTCCTAAGGCCCTCATCTCCCCCACAGGGCTCTCTTGAGTGCAGGGAATTCTCCTTATCAGAATCTGTCTCCCGGAGGGCCTGACCTAAGACACCATCTCTAATAGACTGCTACACCTTTAAAATTCACAATGGCAGTGGTTTAGTTATAATCCTAATGATCTTCAAGACATAATGAAATATCCCTGTATGTGTGAGTTTGCTTAGCAGTATCTTATTCTGTCCTTACCATACTGTGATGTTGCCACTATTGTTATCCCCATTTAAAAAAAAAAAAAAAGATTTATCTATCTATCTATCTATCTATCATCTATTTAAGAGAGAGAGAGAGAGAGAGAATGAGTAGGGGGGAGGGACAGAGGGAGAGGGAGGAGGCTCCCCACTGAGTGAGGGGCTAGATGTGGGACTCAATGTGGGGCTCCATCCCAGGACCCTGAGTTCATGACCTGAGCTAAAGTCAGCTGCTTACTGGACTGAGCCATCCAGTTGCCCCTATTATTCCCATTTTAAGGATAAGGAAATGAAGACATACAGAAGACAAACAGCTTGTCCATTTTCATGTACTCTATCCAGGCTAGTCTTCTGCTGAGAGATGAGTCAGGAGGCAAGTGAAGCCCACAAGATTCTTTCCCAGAATATCTCACAAAGGCCACAGATGCTGCATCCGATTATATTTAATCTACTGCAAATAAAAGAACCTCAAGTAGAGGTCCTCATTATTCATGTAGGAAACTCCTGACTATAAACTTTGTCTCTGAAATAGGGATGGTTATGATGTTATGCCAGAATTTTTTAATACTTCCTGGCATTCTGCATCCTTTTCTTGGACAGAGAAGTATGAGTTTGTCTTTCAATCTGTCTCCATCTGTAATATACTAGTCAGGATTCCTTGACATGTGTGTCTGATGCTGTTTCTTTGTTTCACTGCTGATTAAAATGTTCTGCACCTTTACTGTCTCTGGTCCTTTCGTCTGGCTTCTTGAGAAAGCACCTTAGGGTTTGAAGCTGGCATTTAAGCTGTCATATTTCATAAGTAAAATGGGTTTTGTCATGCAGTGCTATTTTGCAAACATGTTCTCCTATCTTGAGTTATTACTTGAAAATAAAATCCCTATACTAATTAACTAATCTTACCCTACTGACAGACCAAGGCTTGTGACTTTCTTTTTTACTGCTTAAGTAACAATACAATGCACATACTTACAGATATACTTAACTTGCATTTTTAATTTTTACTTATATTAGCATCCTAGAAATGAGATAACTGCACTGAAAGGTATAAATCCTTTGACACCTTTGATCAATAATGTTAAATTTCTTTTCAGAGTTTCTTTTTTCTTAATCTGATTTATTTTTACTGTCAATATATGAAAAGTTTGATGAAAATTTACTATGATAAATATGTCCATTTGATATATTCTAATGTTATATTTTAAAATTTCTATTTAGTGTTTGATTTTTCTTATTGGTCTTTTAAGGTTTTTTTTTTTTGAATACATAAGAGTATTCACCTTTTATGTGTCATTCTTTTTCTTTTCTTTCTTTTATTTATTTATTTTCTTTTAAGAGAGAGAGCACATTGGAGGTACAGAGACGGAGGGAAGAGAGTCTCAAGCAGATTCCCTGCTGACCAGGGAGACTGATGTGGGTCTTTCTCTCACCACACTGAGATCACGACTTGAGCTGAAATCAAGAGTTAGACGTTTAACCAATTGAACCACCCCGGTGCCTCTTATGTGTCCTTCTTGTGTTCAACATTTCCTGCTCTGCAGTTTGTCATTCGTGTGGTTTTGATGAGAATGTCTATATCTATTTTGTTTCACTGATCCAAATTCAGTTCTTATGCAGTACTGTACTTTTTGGAACATTATAACTTCACTAGGCATTTTAATATCCAGGAGGTAAATTGACACTCCTTTTTTTTTTTTTTTTTTTTTAAAGATTCCATTTATCTACCTGACAGAGATCACAAGTAGGCAGAGAGGCAGGCAGAGAGAGAGAGAGAGAGAAAGAGGAGGAAGCAGGCTCCCTGCCGAGCAGAGAGCCCAATGCGGGGCTCGATTCCAGGACCCTGGGACCACGACCTGAGCCAAAGGCAGAGGCCCCAACCCACTGAGCCACCCAGGCGCCCCACCTTTTTTTTTTTTTTTTTAAAGATTTTATTTACTTATTTTAGAGACAGAGCACGTATGTGGAGTGGGAGAGGGGCAAAGAGAGAGAAAAAGAGAGCCTTTTTTTTTTTTAAGTTTTTATTTATTTATTTCACAGAGAGAGATCACAAGTAGGCAGAGAGGCAGGCAGAGAGAGAGATAGAGGAGGAAGCAGGTTCTCCGCTGAGCAGAGAGCCCGATGCGGGACTCGATCCCAGGACCCTGAGATCATGACCTGAGCCGAAAGCAGAGGCTTAACCCACTGAGCCACCCAGGTGCCCGAAAAAGAGAGTCTTAAGCAGACTCTGTACTGAGCCTACTCAGGAGGAGGATAAAATTGCCAGGTAGAGTATTCCTGGTTTTAGGTTGTTTTTCTTTTCTTTTCTTTGTTTTATTTTATTTTATTACCTATAGTATTATTTGCTTCAGGGGTACAGGTCTGTGAATCATCAGTCCTACACAATTCACAGCATTCACCATAGCACATATCCTCCCCAATATCCATAACCCAGCCACCCTATTCTTCCCCCACCACCCCCAGCAGCCCTGTGTTTGTTTCCTGAGATTAAGAGTCACTTATGGTTTGTCTCCCTCCCCAGTCCCATCTTGTTTTATTTTTTCCCCGTTCCTTCCCATTAAAAAAAAAAGAAAAGAAAAGAAAAGAAAAAGAAATCTTGCCATTTGCTAGACATAGATGGAACTAGAGGGTATTATACTAAGTAAAGTAAGTCAATCAGAGAAAGACAATTATCATATGATCTCTCTGATATGAGGAATTTGAGAGAAAGGGCAGTGGGGGGGGTCATTGGTGGAGGTGAGAACCTCTTTTTCTTAATCAAATAATTCAGAATAGTTCTCTACACTTTAAACTCCCAGATAAACTTCAAATTATTATTTGGAAAACTATAATATAACCAAATTGGGATTTAGATGTTAATATACCTATAAGTAGGTGTACCATATCATTAGTAAAATAAAAAAGAAGTGGGCACAATCCTTGTGTCCATTAGTAGGGGTATTAATTAATGCATGAATTAATGAATAAATAGATTCAATAATAAATTCAATAGGGGAAAAGGAATAGGGGAATATTAATTAATGCATAAAGAAAATTTTTAAAGAGATACACTGAAAGTAATGAGTTTAAGGTTTTTATAGATCAGTGAAGAAAGGTCTTATTACGGCAGATGGATTATATTGGTAGAGTGTAACGGGAAGAATAGGAACTAATTGTAGATTTCCTTGAAAGTTTTGGTTTGATATGAAGAATATGGAAAGCCATTAAGGACTTTGAACAAGTGAATGGTGTGTTAAAATTAACATTTAATATTGATAAGAGTTAACTTTGATTGTGTCCTTGTTATACACCAAGAACTCCTCCAACTACTGTAACTGTCCATTTAACCTCCACAACAACTCTCTGTGACCACTATTCCTCTTACCCATTCTCTGTGTAGGGAGATGGAGATGCAGGGGGATGAAGTAACTTTTTCAAGGTTGCATAGCTACAAACTGGCAACAGGGCTGCAGAGTTCATATCCTTGCCTGCTAATTTATACCTGCAACAATGCATACTCATTCTTTTCTTTTCCATCACATCCTACCAAAACCAAACAATAACAACAAAAACCAAACAAATGAATCTATTACAAGAAGGTTTTGTCAAAAAGTGTTTTTCAAGATCATTTCTCCTCCCCCCAAAATAAATAATAAAAAAAATCCCTATAATCTAGAGAGCAGAGAAAGCCTAGGTGTTAAAGCTCATTTGAGAAACCATCAATGCCATGGAAATTTTCATTGTCATAGCTCTTAAAAAAAAAAAAAAAAAAAAGGGAGAGCAAATCCATACTGTCTGATTCTACAAGATGCAGACAGAGGGCTTTCCAACACTGTCCTCAGTGCTCAACTGAAACCATTTCATGCTTGTCTTTATGCAGTTGCTCTTATTTCTTAGAGAACAAGTATAAACCTATAAATAAAGTTCTAAGAACAAGCCTTATAGAATCTTGTAAGTGGTCCTTCTGAAAGTTTTGCCTTGTCATGACCATTTCTGAGAGAGGCTTTACTTTTTTATATTCTATATAATTTATATTATTATTTAAATATGCTGGCTCTTTTGTTAGCAAAATCTCTCAAAAGGCAAATAATGTTCTGAAAATGTGTTGAATTAAAGAAATTTCCAAGGTGCCTGGGTGGCTCAGTGGGTTAAGCCTCTGCCTTTGGCTCAGGTCATGATCCCGGGGTCCTGGGATTGAGCCTCGCATTGGGCTCTCTGCTCAGCGGGGAGCCTGCTTCCCCGTCTCTCTCTTGCTGCCTGCCTCTCTGACTACTTGTGATCTCTGTCTGTCAAATTAATAATAAAAAACAAACAAACAAAAAAAAAAACAAAAAAAAACCCTTAAAAAATTTCCAGGGGTGGGGAAGAAAAGCTACTGTCAAAATCATTGCAGAACTCCTAATAATTGAAAAGGGGAAGCACGTTTTACTTTGTAGCAACTGGTTTCTAAATCTGTGTTTCTATGTAACCTGTAACCCTGATCTTTATTTCAAGTAATCAGAAACGAAATAAAATTGCTAAACTCTCAATGATTAACAAATAGCTAGTTGTCATAAACTAGCACAAATGAAATCCACTCAAGAGAGCCATATTATATTGGCCCAATGATAAGATATGAAAATGGTATGTTCTAGAGGGATTTACAAATTCCAATAGGCATTTCTAGTCATGAAGGGGGGTGATGTGAGAAAGTTTGTGAAACTCATGTGGAGACTATAACAGACAAAAAGTCTTTAACACTGAGGGGGTCCCACAGCATTTACAAAAGGGTGTCAGCATGACATTCTTAATTCCATAGGTGACACTCTTAGAATTGCTGTCAGCTTCTTTTTCAGTGCTGACAATAACACCTCAGCATTCACCCATTGTTTTCTCACTGCCTTCTAGATGGGCTCTTCAGGTATTTTTCCATTACCAATCTCAGCCATGATCAAAATGGCCAATTTCTATCTCAACTCTGTAGATAGACTTTCCTTCTCCTCTTTCATCTTTCAAAAATCCCCAAAGCCTCTGTTGACATGAACTTGTTTGCCTAGTCAGCTATCTGTCCACCCATCCATTTGACAAATATTCAGAGGCAACTATAGTGTGGAGATCACAGCCTTGGAAATCATATTGCTTAGTTCTGTATCCTGGTTCTATCTCTTATTATCTCTATAAGCTTGAACTGTTTATTTAGCTTCCTTGTTCTTTAGTTTCCTCACAAATAGAGTATAAAAATAATGAAAGTTCCTTCATGGAGTTGCCTTAAGAATTAAAGAGGGTAGCTTATCGCAATGGTGGTAAGTGGTTCAAGGAAGAGGTCAGTGGGGCCACAAGAGCTTAAAACAGGGATCTAACCTAGTCGGAGGAAGATGCCATGGGATGTGCTGTTTAAGAGGAAAGCCAAAAATGAGTTCATATTAACCTTTTCCAAACGGAGAGAACATGACAAACATAGGCCATGTGTTGAGAGGAATCCAGATGAGTACAAGTAGAGATGGAAGGTCAGTGAGTCTAGGGCAAAGAGAGAAAGGTAAGTCTAAAGAGATAGGTGGAGGAGGACAGCTGATAAAGGGCTTCATAGGACATTTATGGCAGTTGTGAGCTGCTGGTCACTATTAGTTAATGAGATGAAATATTGGCTTGCAGAGGGGCCTGCCTGGCTGATAGTACATACATGAGGCTATTTTAATAAAATAATTCAGGAGAAGGATGATGGGAGCTTGTGTTAGGTTAGGATTGTGGGGATGTAGAGGGAGAGAAGTGGATAGATTGAAGAAATATATAGGAAGTAAAATGACCAGAACTTGGACTGAGTTGCATCAGGGAGGGAGGGGGAGAGAGAGGGAGCAGCTGTGGAGCACTCAGGTGCCTGGCTTATAGCCTCAAAGGATAGAAGGTTATGGGTCTGTTTTGTGACTTGCATTTGGGGCACCAAAAAGGACAAAATCTTAAGGCATCTTTTCATTAATTCATTATTTTTGAAGACTACATGACCACATTTAAACTTTTAAGTCCAGAATTCAAGGACTTTTACCAATGCCAAATGTTTCCACTCTTGACTTCTCTGTGGTTTTCCCCAAGTTGATCACACCACGTCTTTGGACATTTGAATTACCTCTCTTCTTCCTCTCACCTATTCCTATTTCTTTTCTTCTTGAAATTTGTTAATAATTAATCTCAAAAAAAGAAAAAAAGAAAAAGAAAAAGAATAATTAATCTCCTCCAAGTAGCTTTTCACAAGTAGTACATCTGATTATAATAAAAGTCTACTTTCATTTCCATCCCTATGCCTAGCACTGTGGTGCTTATTTGCAAGATTATTTATTCTTACAAATACATGCATGACTTTATAAACTCATTCTTTCCTTATTTTATATGCATATTTTCCTCCTATCTATGTTGTATATTGTTTCAGATCAGAGATCAAGTCTCTAATTTATTTTCTATTTGTCCTTTTTTAATTTTCCCTTTCTTAGAACAATTTGCAGGATTACTGGAACAACAAAAAGAAATACTTTGTTGTCTGACCAGATTTTCCAAGCTGGGTGGGAGGAGAAAGAAAATAGCTGACTCACGCATACTTTGTTCATTGTTTCAAAGCCACAGAAATCTTTCATCACTGTTTTATGTCCAATTTTTCCCCTCATATCCCTCTCAATGGATAGAATTCACTCAGAAATGCCAAAACATAACAAGTCAGTGTGATACAGTATGGAATGAGCATGCATGTTGGGCTCAAACAGTAGTCTTTATTTAGCCTCAACTGTGTGACCTTGGACATTTCACTTAGTCTCTCTGAGTCTGAAACTCCTCATTTTAAAAATGGACATATCAATATCTAATCTACATATTCATTCATAGTCTTCTTTGCCTCTTCATATCCTAGCTTCATGATATTTCCAGATCTAAGCTAGCAACCTGCATAAATACATTCACAGTCTTAACGTGTATTTCCAGTTGAACTTGATGCTGTTTCTTTATGTTAGTATTTGCAGAAAGCAAAATTCTAAACAAGGTTTAACTTCAAGATGTTGAGAAACAGCACTAAAACACAATACTATTTCAAAAACTTCTATAAAGGTCAAACAGATACTTTCAATGCCAAAATATTCTAGAACTGGAAAGTGACAAATATATTAGAACACCCACAGAGAAACCTGTTTTCACTTTGGAGTAAATATTTTTTTTCTCACGAAAAGATTGCTGCATTGTATGGTAGAAAACTGCCAAAATTTAGAGGAAGTTAAGCAATATCAGAATGCAATTAAAAATAAATTAGTCATAGTCGTGATCAAGGGGCTTTCCGAACTGCATTTGAGATCAAAAAAATTAACATTAAACTGCCATTGAAAAGCAAAAATTACTTATATCATTTTAAGTAAGAAATTTTATATTATATCATTTTATCATTTTAAGGAAGAAATTAAAAATTCAATGAGGAAATGAAGTAAAGTTTGGTCTTCTTCAGTATGTAATTTCAGCCTATATTAAATTAACCAATCTATGAATCAGAATATTTCATACTCAGTTTACAGAATCCTCAACATTGGAAATACTGGAAAGCCTAGAATATTTTAAAGTAAATAATACCATCAAACTTTTAATGCTTTAGTGACAAGACAATGAAATGATCCAAACAAGATTTCTTTAACCCTGCAAATAGTGATTTTGCCCCATGTTAATACTATACTGATACTGTTTTCCAAGTGTACCCCTAGAGCCCTAAGAATAACGACAAAGAATGAGAGCTGGATTTCAACTGGGAAAAACAGCGAAATTTACAAGTTGGCAAATTTCTTTAAAATACAAGAGATTTTAAAAGAGTTTCTCTTGTGGTCTTTTCTCTACATCCAGTGAAGCAGTTTTGCGCTTTTACCTGGAGATGGAAGTTGAGAGAAAGTTGGCAGGTCCCTGATCACATAGTTATCGAGAATCGTGGCTGAAAGGCCTTTATCCATTGCCAGACTCCTCTGAAGCCACATCACCAAGAGCTGGGTCTTGGAAGCTAAATCAGTGAGCTTCCAGAGCTCCCTCAGCCCCTCCAGGCAATGCCAGGGAGTTTGACTGTGGAATTCAGCTCATTCTCTCTTCATCAGGCTCTGCTCCTTGCTACAGTGAGGTGCTGTCTGCACTTTTTTCAATCTTTGGGAACCCCTTATGGGAAGTCACCCTCTATTGCCTGCTGCTGGAGACACTGTGGGGTTGCTGTAGGACCTCAGGGTTGATATCCAATTGTCTCAATTTGTCTTATTCTATTAGAAACTTGCAGAATTTACTTATCCAAATTGAACCTCAGTTGACTCATCTGTTAAAATGCAAGTGATAGTGAAAGTACATAAATTACAGGGCTGTTGAGGAAAGAAGATAGTTTAATGCATATGGTATGAGCTGAATGTAGTCATGTGAATGACTGACACCTACTGAGAGGTATTCTGTGAGCAGTCCCTGTTCTCTTGACCTTGTTACACAACTCCTGCCCTGCATGTACCTATATGGTATATCATTTCACCTGGGTCTCTCAACCTAATAAAATGATCGAATCTAAGAAAGTGTTATGATTCCTTTAACTTTTTCACTTGACAACTACTTCTTTGCTCAAATGTAACTTACCCTGCAAGGCCTCCTCAAGTCAATTGGAGAACATTTCTGCCCAGATGTCATTCCTTCAACAACCATTGCCTGCATTGTTTCTCATCAAACACTAATAAATACTTGTCTTTGTTCCACATAACTAGTAACTCAAATGCAAACAGCCTGTCTTCAGCTCTATCTTCAGGGCCAAAATATAGCAGTCAATAACATATGTTAAGTAAATAAATGACTATGATAATAGATTCATAGCTAGAAACATTGATGTGATTTCACGCTTTCGTGAAATTACATCCAAGTGTTAACTCAAACAGGTAAGAATGATTGTGCAGTTGTTACAGCTGGCTGGCTCTGTATAGGATAGTCGGAGCCTTAAAAAATTATTTCCTACGACTTCGTGATAATGGTTAGATTTCAGGCATTTGGGATTCTCTGAGAGAACCAAAGCTTAGCAATCCTCTTCAACTTTGAGAAACAGGACAAAGGAGTAAGGTAGCTGGAACCTATAGTATTTATTACAGAAGAATCTGATATTGGAGGCTGTGTTTTAATATCTGCAGGTCACTGGACTTTCTAGTACCAAACTACAAAAGTGGCCCACCCACACAACTTATCACAGATGCAATCTTCCATTTTAAGATTGTAAAAGAGTCTTAATCACTCGTTCTTTTAAAGCATATCTGAAAACATAACAGCAGCTTCTCAAAAAGTAAATATTTTATGACTGGTTCAAGAATGAATGAATTTCATTGTTATTCTAGGTATGGAGAGATTGCATCATAACTATAAGGACTGTTATTAGATGAAGAGGGAGATACTAGAGAAGAGGTGGTGGCTGGAGAAAGAACTGAAACAGGAGACAGGAGACAGGAGACAGGAGACTGCCTCTTCCCCCTCCTTCTCTTCCATCCTTCATGGGAATCACCAAGTGTTGTTTTCCTGTTGGTAGATAAACCAGTGGAGAGGGAGAAGTTAAATGTACAAGAAGTAGAAGGATAACCAAAGAGATAGGATCTTAGATAAGACAACAGAAAAGTTGATGGGAACCTGATCATTTGACGGCTTTCATTTGGAATGATGAAGAAACATTTCCTTCATGAAAATTGGAAGGAAGAGGAAAGGTGGGGGCATGAGGAAAGCTAAGGAGAGTTTAGATGATCATAGGAAGAGCTTCCTTTACAATTGCTTTTTGTTTCTACCATAAAGTATGAAATGTAGTTTTTGATGGGGAATTGGGTTGGAGATGAAGTTGCTGAGGAGAGGAGTGTGAGATTTTAAGGGAAAAAGAAGATATAAAATATTGTGGGTTAGGGGAGAAAGTAAGGGTACTAGAAAGACATGATAGGGTTGCAGGGCAAATGTGAAGACTCTATTAAGAGCTGGTGACTTAGCATAAGTTCCCACATACCTAGAAAATTAAAAGTTGGCTGTTCTCTAATTTCATTGGTAATTATATCTATTTAAGCATTGTTAACCAGCTTTGATTTTTACAGAAACTTGCAACCATGCTCTGAGCAGACGAAGTCAAAAGGAAAAGGGAGAGAAACTCAGGAGTATACTAGTACCAGTTTTAACTTACACTGATTTCAGGATACATCTAAAGAAAGAACCCAGAGTTTCTGTAAGATGTCTAAAAACTTTTAAGGAAAATATTAAACTTTTTAATGCCTAAAAAATTAAATAAAATACAATAAAAAAGAATTGGAAACATGAATTTAAAATGTAGCTTACTTCTGTGGCTTATAAGAAGTTGTCATCATCTATAAAACCTTTCCCATTGCTGGAGATGCAGGCTAGGCAGAGGGATTTTTTTTTGCCCCAGAATTGAGGAATTCACTAGCAGCTGCTGTGGGCATTTTGCAGTATCCTGGGAGAGCTGCACCTACAGGATAAACAAAAGGGAACAGCTGAGGCTATGTTCACTGACTCCTCTCCCTCTACCCTAATTCAGGATTATATACTCTCTATCCATATTATTAGGTAGGTCTTCAGATTTCAGAGTAAAATGTCTCCAATCTAGCTGAAATAAAATCATTAAATGGCTTTCCACTGCACTCACAACAAAGATACACATGATCTGCCTTATGGTCCTGGCTCCTGCCTCCCTCTCCACACTCAACTCATATCACCTGCTTCTCACTACCATGGTGGCCTTTTCTCAGAGCCCTGAAAAAGCGACCATTCTCTGGTAGCCTCAGGACCTTTGCCCTGTTGTATCGCCCAGAGGTTTCCAGAGAAATAGAACTAAAATATGTGTGTGTGTATGTACATATGAAGAGAGAGAAAGAGAGAGAGAGAGAGAGTGAGCTTTGTTTGAAAGAATTGGCTTGCAAGATTGTGGGGTTTGGAAAGTCTGCAATCTGCAAGGCATGCCAGCAGGCTGGAGATCCATGCAAGAGTTCATGTTTTAACCTCTGCTGTGAAGGCCTTGTGGAGGCAGAATTCCTCCTCAAGAGACTTTAGTCTATTCTCTGAAGCCTTCAACCAAGTGGATGAGGCCCAACCACATTGTAAGATAATTTACTTGACTCACAGTTCACTCATTTAAATGTGAATCTCATTAGAAATGCATTTACAGTCACATCTAGACTTGTGTTTGACCCAAAACTGGGTTCCATGGCCTAGCCATGTCAACACATGCAGTTAACCCATCACTCCCATGACATCACTTCTGCTCACAATGCATTTTCACTCCTCCTCTTCTTCTGACTAAACTGTCACTTCTCTGGCCTTCTACTTCTTCTTTTGTTTTTTTAAGATTTTATTTATTTATTTGACACAGAGAGAGAGAGAGCATGCACAAGTGGGGGAGCAGCAGGCAGAGGGAGAAGCAGGCTTCCTGCTGAGCAAGGAACCTGATGCGGGGCTCAATCCCAGGACCCTGGGATCATGACCTGAGCCAAAGGCAAACACTTAACCAAATGAGCCAACCAGGCATCATTTCTTTGACCTTCTTAACTACCCCTTCCCAAGACTGGGCCATATCCTTCTTTTATATGCTAGTAGAGAGCCGTATATTTCTCAGCACAGGCATGATTTAATTCATAATCATTTATTTGATTCATTTTTGGCTCTATTGTCTCATGAAGATAGAAGCCACATCTAATTGTTCACCACTACGTTCATTGGTCTCAGGTACTGTCTTGCACAAACTCTATGCTCAATCAAATCCAATGAGTACAGGACATCTCCATATGTCTACTGAGTAGGATTTATAATGTATTCATAACCAACTTATTTTAAATGTTTCATCCATAATAATTATAAAGAACAGACCAGGAACATTCATCAGGTGCTTGCACATTCTGGACACTCATTATCGACTTAGGCTATCAGACATGTCTTTTGAATCATCTCAAACCTTCTCAGTCTCATTGTCTCCAAGGAGGCTCTTGGCCACACCTTCTACTCCAGTCCTGGTCCCTGTAAAACCAATGTCTCTGGCGCAAAGTGGGCTGCACTTACCTCATGCCTGCTTGTTCCATTTCTCCCCTCGAGCCCTGGAGATCCTCTCTCTGGGGCTGCTGAGATCCAACTCTTTCAAGACCCACACAGCTCCCATAATTGCCTAGCCTAAAAATGTGGAGGAGATAAAGTGCTGAAGAAAAAACTTGGACCAACAGAAGGAGACAAAAGATAAAGACTTTCTCCCTTCCCCAACCCACTCTTTATAGAATGTCCTGAGATATAATAGTTCACAAGGCCCCTTGGAAGATGGTCCCATGAGACTGAGCAGTCATACAACATGATGCCTGGGATTGGCCAGAACCCAGGTACATACTCCCTCCATTTCTGTGCTCTCTTTTCTTGCTTCACTACCCTTGTCCTTCATCCTGGCTTCCCTGGCATTGAACATCTCAGTATAACTTTAACACATAAGTTTTTGCCCTAGGTTCTCTTTCCTAAACCACTGGGACTTAGACATCCTTTTCGTCTTCACAACAGGAGGATGAGATCAAGTTTGTGTTTTAAATGCTCATCCTCAGGGCGCCAGGGTGGCTCAGTTGGTTAAGTCTGCCTTTGGCTTGGGTCATGATCCCAGGGTCCTGGGATTGATCCCCACATCGGACTCCCTGCTCAGCGAGGAATCTGCCTTTCCCTCTGCCTCTGCCTGCCGATCCCCCTACTTGTTCTCTCTCTCTCTGTGTGCCAAATAAATAAATAAATAAACCTTTAAAAAATAAATAAATGCCCATCTTGGAGCAGTGTGCTAACAGATAAGAGGGGGAAAAGAGAGGAAGTGGGAGAACTTACTTAGGAAGTTATGGCAATGGTCCCAGTAAAAGATGACGGAGGTACAGAAGAGAATGCCGGCTGTAGAAATGGAAAAAAGTCAACAAGTGTGAGATCTAGCTTCCTCTCCCCTCATAGTCCTTTTCATG
This sequence comes from Enhydra lutris kenyoni, assembly GCF_002288905.1. Taxonomy (NCBI): domain Eukaryota; kingdom Metazoa; phylum Chordata; class Mammalia; order Carnivora; family Mustelidae; genus Enhydra; species Enhydra lutris. The sequence continues at coordinate 53,736,345 of NW_019154105.1, forward strand.
TGCACTGCCATTATTTATTTACACACTTGCCTATTTGACTATGAATGCTCTATCTGTGGAATTGCTGGCATGCTTCAGAAACAGTGTATTTCTGTTGTGTGAATGAAATAGAATGGCAATTCCAGATATTCAGGAACTCATACCAATAGGTGGTTCAGAAGGTTACAGTGGACTAATCCTAGGGGGGAAATATGCATTTAATATCTAATACATTTTATATATATATATATATATATATATATATATATATATATAACATATTAGGTAATAATACCTATATACATATATATTTGTAAATAGGATGCTTTGAGAGGAAAAGGGGCTGCCATTCATTGTTTGCTAGAACAATAAGAAGAATAAATCGGGACTGTCATAGGCAAAATTTGGATCTATGTTCCTACTAAGTATGCATATAACTTCCTGTGAATTTTCAAAGTATAGCAGTACAATAACTCTATTTACTAAAGTATAGTTCTAACAGAAGCTGTGCTTGGCAAGAGTTTATTAGCTATTAGTTTTTATCACTGAATATAAAATATGAGATTTTTATTAAAGTATTATCCATTAGAAGAAGAAAACATAGACATAATCAGGAGAGAAACACTTTTTAAGCCCTCCTGGCCAAACTTGACAATTTCGAAAGCAGTGGAGACTAGCTTTTAATAGCTCTGGAGTCAGGGCAACTATGACTTTTAAATCCCTTGCTTGGGGCGCCTGGGTGGCTCAGTGGGTTAAAGCCTCTGCCTTCGGCTCAGGTCATGATCCCAGGGTCCTGGGATCGAGCCCCACATCGGGCTCTCTGCTCAACAGGGAGCCTTCTTCCTCCTCTCTCTCTGCCTGCCTCTCCGCCTACTTGTGATCTCTGTCAAATAAATAAATAAAATCTTTAAAAAAAAATAAATAAATCCCTTGCTCCATTTACTTTTCACAACCATTTAAGGCTTAATTTCTGTATCATGAAAACTTGTGTAATAATATTCTAATTGTTATAATACTTTGGCTGTGACAGGAAATTTACTCTTGGATGAAGCCAAAATAACAACAGCAACAGGATTTATTGATTCATTTATTCCTTCATTCAACAAGCAGTTGTTGAGTGTGTACTATGCAGTAGGCGTGTTCTTGACGCTGGGACACAGCAGTGAAGAAACAGGCAAATCTACTGCTTGTGTGACGCTGACACTTGCAGAAAAGCTGGAGAAGTGACACAAGAGAACCAGCTATCTGGGGTGCCTGACTGGTTCTGTCCATAGAGCATGTGGTTTTAATCTTCGAGTTGTGAGTTCAAGCCCCATGTTTGGTGTAGAGTTTGCTTAATAAATAAACTTAAACAAAAACAAAAACAAAAAACAACAAACCAGCTATCATATATAATGGCAGAGTGGTTGAATTCTGTGAGGAAAAAGGCAGATGAAAGGTGGGGAGAATGGCAGGTAGGACTTCTCTGAGGAGTTGATATTTGAGCAGAGGCCAGAAGAAAGTGAAGGGGAGAGTGATGAGAATAGCCTGAGGTCTTGGGGGGTTGCATTTTATACAGAGGGAAGAGCAAATGCAGTGGACTTCATGAGAGTCAGTTTGGCATCTTCAAAGCAAGTCAGGAGCTGCAGAGGAGTGAGCAACGTTGGCGGGTGGGGGGTGGGGTGGAGATGACCATGAAAGCAAATTGAGAAGTCCTGGAGCAGGAAGGGCCCAAGAAAGACTCGGTTCAGAGCTCAAGTTTAAGTTTGATGTTGCTCAAACTTGTTTTTTTCTCCATCTCTTGGCTTTACTTCCTCATGTCTGGTTCCATTGTTGTGCAAGCTTCCTCCTCACCACGTCCAGATATGTCTGCAGTTCCAAGCATCCTGAATTCACTGGGAGGAGGATCACCTTCTTCCTAGGAGCTCCTGAAGAACCCCTAGATTCTCTGCAATTTGACCAACTTATATCGACAGCCATCCCTACAAAAATCACAGGACAAGCATTTGGTTCTATGGCTTTTAATTTGGCCATGCAACCTGCGCTTCTGGGTCTAAGAAGGAGAGTAAGAGTAGGGCAGGGAGGCACAAGCATAAGAGAGCAGAATGCTCAAATAAATACCCAGAGCTATTCTTGGCATAGGGTTGAATGGATGCTGGATGAAAAACAAAAAAACAAAAACAACAACAACAAAAAAAACACAGGGGGAACCATATTAACGTCTGTCACCACCACCACCACCATTCTAGTTATCATCATCCTCATCATCACCATCATCGTTACTATTACCAATAATGGGAGAATGGCATCATAATTAAGTTGTATACCACATCCTTCTGTATTTATTTTTAATTTAGGTTAACAATTTAGCAAATTTCACATAGTTCTTTTTAAAATATGAGTAAAGGGGGCCCCTGGATGGCTCAGTGGGTTAAACTTCTGCCTTTGGCTCGGGTGATGATCCCAGGGTCCTGGGATCGAGCCCCGCATCGGGCTTTCTGCTCAGCAGGGAGCCTGCTTCCCACCACCTCTCTGCCTACTTGTGATCTCTCTCTCTCAATCTGTCAAATAAATAAATAAATAATCTTAAAAAAATAAATAAAATATGAGTTAAGTTTTCACAATGAATTTTTTTTTTAAAGATTTTACTTATTTATTTGACAGAGAGATAGAGAGCACAAGTAAGCAGAGCAGCAGGCAGAGGGAGAGAGAGGATGTAGGGCTCGATCCCAGGACCGTGGAATCGTGACCTGAGCTGAAGGCAGCTGCTTAACCAACTGAACCACCCAGGTACCCCCACAGTGAATTAAAAAAAAATAATAATAACTTTAAATCTTTTTAAAGTTCCAGAGTAAAGAATCCTATCACTTTTTGCTAAGTAGGACAAGATGATTCCACCCTATGACTGCAGATAGTATTTTGGAGGCCATATTTGGCAAATTTCAGCGGATTCACTGATTACAGAGGAAACAGCCAGGCTGATCTTACCTTTGTAGAGTGTGTGACATGTTATAGGGACACATGTGTGGTTTAGTTGGTTGAGCTTCTGCCTTCAGCTTAGGTCATGATCCCAGGGTCCTGAGATCAAGCCCCACCATCAGGCTCTACTCGGTGGGGAGCCTGCTTTGCCCTCTCCCTCTGCCTGCCACCTGCCCTGCTTTTGCTCTCTCTCTCTCTCTCTCTGTCAAATAAGTAAATAACAAACAAATAAATAAATAAATAAATCTCTTAGGATAAAAAAGCATGTGACATATTACAGTTGCCTATGATAGAAGATTGGGAGCACAGATTCAATGTTTTTTCTCTTAAAAAGAAAAAAAAACATATTATGAAATTATTAATCAAGTTAACCAGATAAAAATAATTATTTAATCTGTCAAGGAAGTATTACTAACATTTAATTGAAGATGATAATTTGCCCCGCAGTCCTTGCATCTGGCACAGTGTCGATACTTTTAGTGTGTCATTTAGTTGAGAGTTTTGATAAACTATGGGGAAAATACCAACCAAATGATTCTGTTATGTAAAGCCCCAAATACTGGAATAGTATTGTTTGTCAATGTAGCACTCCTTAAATTATACTTTTAGATAAAGTTAGCATATTTTCAGCTTTATAATACACATGTATATATTAAGGTTTACCAACATTAAAAAATAAAACAAGTTTATTTCTCTCAAAATAGTTTTTTTTTTAATCCTACATAAGCACATATTCTAAACAGTGGAAATATTTAAACCATATTTGTAGTTTGGAAAATTGGCTTTTACACAATGGTTTGGCTCAAAAACCTCATTTTTGGATTTTGGTTTCAAAATGGTTATTTATGCTCATACATTTACTTCTCTTTCCCTAAATATTGAAATTATATAAAGTGTCTAAAAATAAGAGTCTATCCATCAATGCATTGGAAACACAAGATTTCCATGAAAGATTGGGAACCTTTGAGAAATTATTGGAAAATACCAAGCAGAGGGAGGCCCAAATAGAGGTCTAATAGGTAGGTGAGTGAGTAGGTTTTCTCACTGAAAAACAGGAAACGTAAAAATCTAACCTTGGCGGGCGCCTGGGTGGCTCAGTGGGTTAAAGCCTCTGCCTTCGGCTCAGGTCATGATCCTAGGGTCCTGGAATTGAGCCCCGCATCTGGCTCTCTGCTCAGCAGGGAGCCTGCTTCCTCCTCTCTCTTTGCCTGCCTCTCTGCCTACTTGTAATCTCTGCCTGTCAAATAAAATAAATAAAATCTTTAAAAAAAAAATCTAACTTTGGAATGATAATGACTGGAAGCAAGACTTAGCTAGTTAGATCATCTAGAGATGAGAACTCTATGTCAAAGTTCTCACTGAAGTGACTTACCACAGCGGATTTTTCCAAACCTCTTTTGATATACAACAAACATGGAGAAAAAACAACTGCCACTTGTGGTAGTAAGGAATTGACCTATAGGCTTAGCTTCATAGTATTTTTTCCCTTTCCATTTGAAAATGCAATTCAAAGCTAATGCTTGGCCACCTTATAGGCGAGAGTGGGCCAGAAATCACCTGCTTTACTGACTGGACAGGACCTGCTAGAAAAACAGAAACACATCCCTCCCTATGCCTGTGGCCATCTGGATCCCCAGTCTAGCACAATCAAACCCCAGAAAGTATAAACATTCTCTTCCTCTTTTGCAGAGGATGAAAACTTAAACACAATCTCTGAAAATAAACACAAGTCAAATTACTAGGCAAACATAGACCTTCTGTTTAAGAATATGCAGACAAAGAAAAATCACCAGGTATGTGAAAAGACTCAGTAGTCCAAAAGAAAATAGTGCTGAAAAATCCATACAAATGCAAACCGGTGAAATGGACTTACTTCATGAAACAGGAAAAAACAAAACGAAACAAAATGAAACCCAAAAAGGTCTTCTATCTATTGTTCACAAAAAAAATTTGAGAAACACTGTATGTCTCAACATGGAACAATCTGAGATTAAGAATGTTTGTTTCTGGGGCACCTGGGTGGCTCAGTGGTTGAAGCCTCTGCCTTCGACTCAGGTCATGGTCTCCGGGTCCTGGGATCGAGTCCCGCATCGGGCTCTCTGCTCAGCGGGGAGCCTGCCTCCTCCTCCTGTCTCTCTCTCTGCCTGCCTCTCTGCCTACTTGTGATCTGTCTGTCAAAAAAAAAAAAAAAAAAAATCTTAAAAAAAAAAAGAATGCTTGTTTCTGAGGAAAATCATCATTACTAAAATTTTTAAAACAGACAAATGAGGAAATATACTATAAGTGACAATCTCAATTAATGGTTCAGAAAATAAATTCTCACAGAAGTGAATAAGGCTGAAAAGGGAGGAAATATAAATTGCTGAGGGTGGAGCTCTAATAAAGCCAATATATTTATAATATAAATGTCAGAGAGTAAGTGGAAAAGAAAGAAAAATCAAAGATATAATAGAAGAAACTTCTTAGAGGAAAGAAGACTATAATCTTAACATTTAAAGGAACTTCTTGATTCTAAATAAATTAATTAAAAAAAGAAAAACATATGTGCACCTATGTTTTATTTTATTTTATTTTTTTTTATAATTTCAAAGATAAATGACAATTTCAACAAATATCCATTGTGGAAAAGAGGAGGTCAAGTTAATACTTTCACAGAGAAAAATCTGGGTAATTCTTTTCTAAGAAAAAAAAAATAATTTTTTTCTGAGAAAAAAGTGAAGCAATGTTGACAGAGATTTTAGAAAAAAATGTTCTTAATCCCAACATTTCATATATTCATAAAAGATAATGCTCAGTTATGTGACCAGAATTTGTATGTATCTTCAAATTTCCATTTAACTCTTCAATTTTAGTCAGGCACAATTCTCAGTTTTCCTTGCTCTTGTTTGACTATTTTCTTCCTATTGGCCCAATCAGATGTAAGAGGAACTGTGTAAACTTCCATTTTCTCCTCTCTCTCCTCCTCCATTCTTCTGCTTAGAAAATGGATCTGATGGTTGACACTTCGGCAGCCATCTTGGATCATGGGTATGATGAATGCTCCCAGGATGGTGGAGCATAAAATCAGCAACACCAACAAAATTCATGGAGGTTCCAGGTCAGGTCTTGATTCTGAGACACCTTTTATGTGAGAGGAAAAAGAACTTTAATGTGTTTAAAGCCATTGTTAGTTTTTCTCTTAGATGTAGTCAAACCTGATCTTAATCAATATGACACACAAACAGGAAAACAAACACCACACACTTATAAGGATTCATAAAATAAGAATCTGAATATCTTTCCTGAGCGGGGCGGGGGAACTATTTAGAAAATTATTCTTGGCCTTCTGAGAAACGAATATAAATAATAAGCTCAAATAAGGTCAAAATCAGTTGTAAGAGAAATGGCCGGAGGCACATTAAAACTTGAGAGTTGATTGCCAAACAACTATTAAAGTGGATATAATGCAGATGTTACGTGTGTAATATGACACATAAATTAATACTAGTAATCTGGTTGTTAAAATCAAGATTGTTCTGCAAAATGTGGAAATTATGGATTGTGGAGTAGAGGAAATACAGCACACACACTGTTCCTTTGATGAGCCAGGATCAGTGATTTATTCTAAAACAAATCATTACATTGGAAGAGAGACAGAGGTTCACATTTTACGATACATAGGTATCCACTACCAGAATAAGAAAAAGTCAAGTTTTTATGCCATTGCAGACAACAGAAACCAACAGAGACACTGGAGTTAAGCAAAGACTGTGAAAAGAAAAGATGGAACAGTCAGGCAGCAGAAAGAGCCAGAAGTTTATTACAAGGGGGTAGAAGTAAGACTTCATTAGTCAGAACAGTCTGGAGTGCAAGTGAGACAAATGTGACTCTAAGTTCACAAACACAGTTAAGATTTGTTTAAGCCAAAGTGTAGAATTTACTGCCTCATGTTTTTGAAAAGCCCAGCAGTCCAGAAATCCCCGGTGCCGATTTTCAAATGAGGAGTCCCTTATCGTTCATCTGTTCTGGCCTCTCTGTGGAATTTATAAACTCCTTTAACAAAAGCTGAAGTGTCTGGGCTGGGTAAAAACAAAACAAAACAAAAACACACAAAAATACCACAAAAAAACAAAAAACATTCAAGTATTTGTTAGATATCTGACAAGCGAACTATAATAATGAAATGGTATTTTAGAAGGAGCAGGCAAATACATATTGGATACATTTAAATTTAAAAAAGGCTAGTATTACATACTAAAGAAAACTGAATTTAGATAAAATATAAAATGGCTAAATATCAGTTTTAAATATTTATATAACAAATAACACTGTTTGTGATTATAAAACAAGTTAAAACCAATGACAAATTTTGACAAAACTTCAATTTTAGTAAGAAACTTTGAAGTTTCTCTCTAGGTCTTTGACAGATAGAATAGGCAAAATATAAATTGAAAAACTGAATCTAAGAATTCATAAATTTGACTTGGTATATCACCACTATCTAGAAAGCACAGATTACTAATATATACGTGTGTGTGTGTTTGTGTGTGTGTTTTAAACATTTGCACAGAAAATTAGATTTTAGATTTTAGATCTTTATAATAAAACTACCAAATTACAAATCACATGCCCCATGTTTTTTGTCCCGAAGTACAATAAAATTAGAGACTAATAAAGCATAAACACATTTACACTCTCACGAATAGATCCATCTGAAAACAAAAGATTTTCCTAAAGAGATTTTTTAAATCAAATGGAAAATAAACATTTCCTATGTCTGTATATACATAAAAATACATACATGTTTGTATACATATATGTTAAATATTAAGTTATATTGCAATGGTTATCATATTACTACATATCTAGACTTGACAGACGTCGTCAAAGCTGTACTTAGAAGAAAATAAATGACGTCAAGTGCTTTTACAACAAACAATGAAGAACAAGGATGAAGTATATGATATAAGAAGCTAGGAAAACATTTTCAAGTAAAGGGATTGGTAAAGTTAAAAAGTAGATACATGATATAGTAAAGCAATAACAAAACACTTCTTTGAGAGCAATAAAATACACATAGACGTGGAAATAGAAACCACTGCAATAAGAGAGAGGTTACAAACACAGAGACATAATACATACAACAAGGATAGAATACTGTGAGACAACTTCAGGGAGTTTGAAAGTTGGCTTTGTAAATAACTACTATGTGCGGTAAAAGTTTTTGATTTGATTTAAGTGGTAAATCTGATCAGATATATATTCTTGGAAAAACTGAGAAAGTTTTTAAATGCTAATGACTCAAAAGGAACTTGGCTTCACTTATTTTATGGGTGAACTTTTTCAAGATTTCAAAGAACCAATATTATCATACATTTAAAGATGTTCCAAAACAAAAGAAAACAGATTTCTAATTCATTATTAAAACTATGATAATAATGAAACTAATACTTGACCAATAAATTTTTAAAAAAAGCAGGACAACTCACTTAACCTACACAGATTAAAAAATCCTAGAAGAAATACATACATAAATAATAAACAATTAATAAATATGTAATGATAAAATAATAGAACTATATTATTATAATAATACATCTGATAAACTTAATTTTATGTGTCAGCTTGATTGGGCGATGGGGCCCAGATATTTGGCTAAATGTTATTTGTAGGTTTGTCTGTAAGGGTGTTTCTGGATGAGACGAGCATTTGTAATTGGTATGCGAATAAAGCCCACTGCCCTTCTCAGTTTGGGTGGGTCTCATCCAATCAGTTGAAGGCCTTGATGTAGTAAAAGGCTGAGTAAGAAAAGTTCTTTCTGCCTAACTATCTTCAAGCTAAGACATTGGTCTTCTCTTGCCTTTGGACTCTGATTTGGACTGGAACTACACCATCAGCCTTCCTGGATCTATATTTAGTATCTATAATCATAGGAGCCATTTCCATATAAGTTGTATATTATATATATATTATTGACCTATAAAATGTATAGGTTCTATTCTTCCCTGACTACAACATGAAATAACACATTTATTTCAAGTATGCAAAGATGGTGGGGCAGTCATTAAATTCTTTCTGGATTGTCCTTCTCTGATCTTTTTAAATCTGAGCATTAACAAGTGACCCAATAAAATCTGAGTGGAAGTAACATGTGTTATTTAGGGGCAGAAATTTTAAAACCAGTCTCATCTTCCAGGTTCCCTTCCTGCTGCTCTGGTCATTGGAATTAAGGGGGGGAATCTCTATCAGCCTGGTTTCTTGAGTGATTACATGAACAGCCCCCTAACACCCCAAACTAAGCCTCTCATATGAGCAAGAAAGGATTTTATTGCATTAATATAGTAAGATTTGTGGCTGTTTTCTCACTTAAAATATATAGACCCTAGACTATCCTGGCTGGTACTATTAATAATAATTCAACATTTTATCTGGACATATAAAAATCATATGACGATTTTAACAAATACTGAAAAAGATATTAGAAAAATTCAACACCAATACCAGATAAGAACATACACTAAAATATGAATAGAAGGATAGGATACTTCTGTAATATGATAAAGAAATTGAATAAAGCTCACAGTCATATTTATAAATAACATGAAATACTTGTTGAAAATCATTGTTTTCTCCAATATTATTTAATATTTTTCTGAAAGTCCTGGTTAGGGCAATCTGAATAGATAAAATAAGTGAAGGTATTAACAAGAAGATGATACTATTATTTTCAAGTGATACATTATCTACTAGGAAAGCATTAGAAAATCCACTTAAAAAGTAGTAAAATATGTTAGATAATTCAGGAAACGATTAAATTAAAAAATAAATGCAAACTTTAATAACTTTCTTATATTACAGTTTTTCTAAACTAATGGTTAATCGATAAATAAAAAGTCTATGGCTAAACTTCAAAAAGATCTCTGAGTCTCTGAAATTGCCTGCAAAATTGTATGTAGGCATTTTACTGAGACAAGTTTTGAGAGATTTCATCAGGTCTTCAAAGAGTCTGTAAGTCAAAACAATTAAAGACACACCAACATACCAAGGGCAATCCATAGGAGACAAAATCAGGGGAAAATAGCAACAAATACCCAACACTGACTTGTTTTCAGAATTTCAATACAAACAAAAACTTCTGGAATCCTGTATAAAGCTAGAAAAAACAAGTATAAATAAATGCATGAGTACATTACATCACTGTATGGGAGAGTAAATATTTTAATGATGTAAATTCTCCTCCAAATGAGCAGTAGTTCACACATATATGTAATAATATATGTAATAAATAAATACACACACACACACATATATATAATCATATTATAAAATATGATAAAGTTAAAAGACCCATGATGAATGACACATTGTATATTGGAGTGAAATATGTATTATATTCACAATATAGTCAATATATATAAATAATAAAGTATTGATATTAATATTAACTCTATTAGAGAATTATGTAATTAAAAAATATATAACATGTCAATATAATATATATATATACTATACTTAGGAAAAGAGCCTATAATTCGATAATAAAAATACACAAAAAATAGGTGTGACTATAATAAGATAATTAAAAAGAGAATAAAGATTAAATAAACATATGGACGTAATAATCAATAAAAGGGATATACATAAAGAAGTATGTGGAATACCATTTTTAGTGGAAAAGTCCCACAACTCACACTATACTCCCTGTTGTCTATTCTCTGTTTCATTTCCCTTCATAGCAAAACCAACTTCTACCATACTATATATATTATCTAACATACTATAACATATAATTTCTATTTGTTGTTTATTATCTGTTTCTTTCTATGAGAATATAAGCTCCTTGAAGGGACAGATTTGTTTATATGATGATTGCTGATTCTCAGAACTTAGAAAAGAGACTGCACTATAGTAAGTCTCAGTAAATATTTTTGAACTGACTATCAGATCATCAAATCTTAAAAAAATGATAATGTCAGGCACCTGGGTGGCTCAGTCGGTTAAGCATTTGCCTTTGGCTCAGGTCATGATCTTGGGGTCCTGAGATCAAGCCCTGTGTCAGGCTCTCTGCTTCCCAGAGAGCTTGCCTCTTCCTCTCCCTCTGCTTGCAGCTCCCCCTGCTTGTGCTCTCTTTCTCTTGGTCAAATAAATAAATAAAATCTTTTAAAAAAATGATAATGCCTAGTGTAGGTTAGGTTTTGGAGAAAAGGACATTCTCATAAAATATTTTGTAGATAAATAGATTAATTTTCTGCTGAACAGATTGTTATGTGTATATCATTTCATATTACATTATATAATATATATAATAATGTACATATACATACATTCATTACGTATTTCCATTATATATGGAATATTTATGCAGTACTATATAAGTGAATATAGGGATTATCATCTAGAAGTTTATGAGGAAGTAATCATAGGACAAGAACAATATATTTCTTTATATATAGTCATCATAGGCTTTTTCTAATAAACCTTGGGAAACTAGATATTTAGTAATTGGAGATTGTTTAAATCAATAGTATCTAAATTCATGCTTTGAATTACCATTCAGCTACTAAATAAATGGTATAGTTTTCCAATGGTGTGTATATGTGTGTGTGTGGGAGGGTATACGTGGTAGGTACATAGGTAGGAAATGTTTTTTGAGTAATTATCCAACAATATTAACAATAGCTATATCTAGATAATACTGGATTCATTTTATGAGTTATAAAGTAATGTTTTTAAATTTTTTAAAGATTTTATTTGACAGGCAGAGATCACAAGTAGGCAGAGAGGCAGGCAGAGAGAGGAAAAGAAGCAGGCTCCCCGCTGAGCAGAGAGCTCGATGCAGGGCTTGATCCCAGGACCCTGGGATCATGACCTGAGCCAAAGGCAGAGGCTTTAACCTACTGAGCCACCCAGGCACCCCAAAGTAATATTTTTTAAAATTAAAAAGAAAAACTTAAAATTTTTTTCCAAGTGAGTTTACATGACCTTTAAAAAATCTTAAACACTTTGGTGTGTAGGTATGGAAGTGAGTTCGTGATCTGTTTATACATTTTTAGGTATTTATCTTTTGTAGGAATAAAAGAAATATAGGAGTAATTTCTGTCATTTTTATGCTACTTATATTACTTGGATTTACTCACTATGAAAGATAGAATTATTGCTTCTGCTTGTCACAGTACATATAGTATATTTCACAGTCTGGGTAATGCATGGGATCTTTGTCCCAAAGAGTCAAGTTTCCTATACTTCCAGTTAAATAAGTCTTTTCAGACAATAATTCATTCTCTTTATTAAAAAATTCCCATATAAGTGGTGTACATGTGTATACACACACACACACACACACACACACACACACACACACACACAATTGACTATTACTCAGCCATATAAAAGAGTGAGATCTTGTCATTCACAACAACATAGATGGACCTAGAGAGAATTATGCTAAGTGAAATAAGTCAGAGAAAGATAAATACCACCATATATTTCCCTCATATGTGGAATTTAAGAAACAAACCAAATGAACAAATGAGGAAAGAAGAGATAAGGAAAAATACAGGGTCTCACCTACAGAGAACAAATCGCTTTTGACAGAGGGGAGCTGGTAGGACGATGTGTGAAGTAGACGAAAGGTGATCAAGAGCACACTTATCATGATGAGCACCGAGTAATGCACGGGATTGTTGAATCATTATATTGCACACCTGAAACTAATATAGAAGTGTATGTTAGTTATACTTCAATTAAAGAAACTCTCTGTAAAAAAATAAAGTACCTGTTAGCAGGAGTTGCCTTGCATTACAAGGAAATTATTTGGATTCTCAGGGAAATATGTTTTTAATTAACATATAATGTATTATTTGTCTCAGGAATATAGGTCTGTGATTCATCAGACTTACACAATTCACAGCACGCACCATAGCACATACTCTCCCCAATGTCCATCACCCAGCCACCTGTCCATCTCACCGCCCCCCTCCAGGAACCTTCAGTTTGTTTCCTGAGATTAAGAGTTTCTTATGGTTTTTCTCCCTCTCTGGTTTCATCTTGATTCATTTTTCCTTGTTTCCCTACGATCCTCTGTCTTGTTTCTCGAATTCCTCATACCAGTGAGATCATATGATAATTGACTTTCTCTGATTGACTTATTTCACTTAGCATAATACCCTCTAGTTCCATTCAAGTCTTTGCAAATGGTAAAATTTCATTTCTTTTGGTGGCTGCATAGTATTCCATTGTATATATACCACATCTTCTTTATCCATTCATCTGTTGGTGGACATCTAGGTTCTTTCCATAGTTTGGCTATTGCAGACATTGCTGCTATAAACATTCTGGTGCAGGTGCCCCTTCGGATCACTGCATTTGTATCTTCGGGGTAAATACCCGGTAATGCAATTGCTGGGTTGTAGGGTAGCTTTATTTTTAACTTTTTGAGGAACCTCCATACTGTTTTCCAGAGTGGCTGCACCAGCTTGTATTCCCATCAACAGTGTAGGAGGGTTCTGAGGGGAAATGATTTTTTAAATTGAAAATAAATAAGTAAATAGTTGCCATCAAATTAAATCTAGGGCTGTATCACCAACTGTGCAGCACTCTGCACTGTTCATTACTGTACTGTATAGTCCCCACAGCAACCCCCTCTCTGAGAGTCTACAAATTTCTGCAGCCACCCCGTAGTCCTGCATGAAGGCCTGCATCAGAGACCTCATTCATGCCTGCTTTCCCTTCAGGCCCCAAAACCCAGCAACAGCATGAGTAAGGAAAGGGAGAGGAATGCCAGCTTTCAGTTTGTATTCATGACATATTTACTATTACTTTCCTTCCGTAGCATGGTCCTTAACTAAAATAAGTTTTCCTTACTTACATTCTTTCTTAAACATTTTATTCTGTTGTGAAGCAGCATAAAGACCCATCTGTATAATCACATTACCTGAATACTTTATTACTTTGGGTGTTTGTGTGTTTGTTTTTGTTTTTGTTTTGGTCAGCATCCAGGCAAAAACAAATGATACTCAAGCTGAGTAATGTGAAGAGAATTTAAGAGACTAATTATCAAATACTAATTACAAAGATGTAGGCAGGTGTAGAGAAGCAAGCATTAGAACGTGGCTCTCCAGGCCAACACCCTTAGGAGCCACCGCTATCCCTAGGCTTGAAGTATCAAGATGAGGAAGTGAACATCTCTGTGTAAAGTAAAAGTAGAAGTCTTCTGGACACCCAGTTCTATTCCCCAGGGATATTTTTTCTTACGGACCCACTCAAACAAACAAAAATCATATTTTAATTTGAGCACATGATGAAATATCCCATCTTAAAAAAAAAAAGATTTTATTTATTTATTTGAAAAAGAGAGAGAGGGAGAGAGAGAGAACGCATGAGCTGGGGGGAGGGGCAAAGAGAGAAAGAGAAGCAGACTTCTTGTTGAGCAGGAAGCCCAAAGCAGGCTCCAAACCCAGGACCTTGAGATCATGAAGCCTGAGCTGAAGGTAGATGCTAAACCTACAGAGTCACCCAGATGCCCCTAAAATATCCCTTCTTAACACCAAATCATTATGATTTTTAAAGTTCTATTTTAAAAGTTATATTTGAAAAGAAATAATACGTACATTGCAATTTGTGAAAAGCAGAGTAAGGAATTTCGTGGACCAGAAATTATGCAAAAAAAAAAAAAAAAATCCCCATACTCTTAGATACTGTCTCTAATTTATCATAGATGGACACTTTGCCTACCTAGCCTTTAGGTATGTTACATCCTTATTCAGTGGTGTCATTGCAATGTCACCTCATCCATAAAGCCATTCTATATTGTCTTATCTAGGGACACTCCTAGGATTTGGCCCTTATCTATGTCATGTTACCTACTACTCTCTAGCTTGTTTTAAGATTATATGTGTAAATGTCATCTACATTACTAGATTTAACTTTTTGACAGGGGAATTGAAATTGGATTTAAAATCTTCTCTCTCAAAGTCCAAGAGGAAAGCTTTGTCAGACTGTGGGGGGAGGAGCAGGGTATGAGAGTCATGGGCTCTGAGTTTACATACTGGGTTGGTCTCCTCAAAGTCGTGGCCTTGGGCCAGAGCCTGCCATCTTCAAAGCAGAGTTGCCAATAGGATTCAATAAATAGGTAGAACAATTCAAGTGAAATTAAAAAAAGAAAAGAATCAATCACAAAGGTCACAGGAGACTTAGACTTACAGAGAGACCAAACATAGCTACCACTTGGACAACACACAGTGAATGAATAAGTTAATATGTTTAGGTTTACTTATCTAAGAGTTACAGAAGAAAGTCATCTCAACTCTATGCCACAGCAGAAAGATGAACAGACTTTTAATTTAATTCACAATCAAGTCATAATAAAAGGGCATTTCTCCAACCAAATTCAATTTCTCTACTATTATAATTTTGTTTCAAACATTTGTGTACTCAGTTATCTCAACCAAAACCCAATTCTCACCTGTACCATAATTTTCTTTTAGTTTTTTATATCAAATTGTCCACTTCAAATTCTGATAGTATTCCATTTCTATTCCTTTGGATCATATGAAAAAACTTGTAGGAGAGAAGTCATACCTTACCACACCATCACCAAATTCTCCTATATGCATTTTACAACTATTTTTACATAACAACTTATCAATAATTGTCTTAAATAAACACAAAAGCAGTTGTTCTGGTGCATTTCAAAAAGGTCAGGTTTACAGTTGCCCTGTAATTACTTTAGTGCCTACGGACATGTCACATGTTTTGTAAGGAGACACCAAGCTTGTCCTGCATTGTTTATCCTGCTGTGTATTGTTCGTCCGCTACCACACAAACCAAACTGCGGACTTTACATGTACCTACAGATCAACTGCAGTCCTGATGTTAGGACACATAGGGGATTAGATCTGACAAGGCCATGGCCTTACTCCGTTCTAGTGCACTGACAATGCTAGGTGGGCCTTGGGATTGCTAAATGAAGATTTCAGAGAGAAACCTCAAAGTAGGCTGAAAACCAAATAAGTAATGCAATTAAAAATGCTAATTAGCCCAATTTTTTCATCTTCCACCTCACTCTCCTCCTCCTCTTTTTCTTCTTCCTCTTTTGTTGTAAGCCAGGGAAACTTCTCAGATTTTAGTTTCCATTACACTCCATATGTTAGTGAAGATCACATGGTAAAAATCATAGGGGTCTCTTTTGGGTTTCTGACAGCTAAACTTACTATTAACAGCAAGCAGAAGAGAATGAGAAAGAACATGACTTTCACATATAGTCATAAGAAAGTTTAAGATTATTCTTATTTATGTTTTTTAAAAATTTATTTATTTTAGAGAGAGAGAATGAGCAAGAATGGTTGGGGGTGGGCAGAGGGAAAGAATTTCAAGGATACTCCCTGCTGAGCATGGCGCCTGGCATGGGGATCGATCTTATGACTCTGAGATCATGACCCTGAGATCATGACCTCAAAATCATGACCAGAGCTGAAATTGAGAGTCAGATGTTTAACCAACAGAAAAGTTTTTATTTATTTATTTATTTATTTATTTATTTATTTATTTATTTGACAGAGAGAGATCTCAGGTAGGCAGATAGGCAGGCAGAGAAAGAGAAAGGGAAGCAGGCTCCCCACTGAGCAGAGAGCCTAATGTGGGGCTCGATCATGACCTGAGCCGAAGGCAGAGGCTTTAACCCACTGAGCCACCCAGGCGTCCCAGGTGCCCTGAAAGTTTAAGATCATTCTTGAACTAAGACCATTGTTTTGAAGGCACCAAAACATTCATAGTAAAAGACAAATCATTTAATAGGAGAAAATCACTGACTGGACACTGGTAACAACCCAATTGGTTGTTTGTAATCTCTCTTCTCAAGAAGTGGAATGATTGAATTAAGAATGAAAATTGTAAGGAAGTCAAAAAGTACACACTTCCTGTTATAAAAGAAATAAGTCATGGGGGTGTAATATACAGTAACTCTAGTTAATAATACTATGTTGTATATTTAAAAGTAGCTAGAAGAGTAGATCTTGAAATAAGCTGTCATCACAAGAAAAAAATTGTAACTATGTATGGTGATGGATGTTAAGTAGACTCATGGTGATCATTTCACAATATATGAAAATATCAAATCATTATACTGTATATCGAAAACCAATATAATCTTGTATGTTAATTATACCTCAATAAAAAGAGAAAAATGAGACTTGTAATATTTTCTGAAAACCTATAAATCTTTTGTTTAATTTTTTACTGTCTTCATAGAGTGCATGTTGAAAATTCTTAAAATACCAGACAAATAAAGCTAAATGCAAAAACAGGTCAAGCATCAGTTGTTCTACACAGGGTTCTCCATGCTGTGGCACCTATCAACTGATCATCTTGAATCACTCCATCACCTTCACTTTGCCCCCAAACACTACAGAAGAGTTTAAAGTTCTGCAGAGATGCTGTGCTACTTCATGCCTTACTTTTCCTATAGGCAACACAATGGCAAAGTCATAAGTGTTTTTCTTGAGAACACCTTTGCCCCATCAGGACATAAGGACATTATCCTGAGGATACTGGGAAGCAGCTGAGGAGGTCAAACTGAAACCATTATTGAAATTCAACTTTAGAACGACCATTCTGTGCCTAATTTACAGAAGGTAAAACAAGATTGTTGCCAGAGACATCCGTTAGGACACAATCGTCCTAACCCATGGTGACAACTCATGGAAACCTGAACTAGGGGAGTTTATTAGGACTGAAGAAAAATGAATAATTTCACAGCACATTAGGGAACAATTTTAGGACTCAATGTTAAATTATGTATGGGGTTAGGTAAGAGGAACCACACTGTAATGCCAAGATTTCTGGCTTCAACAACCTGGATAGAGTTTCCTTGCTGTGCTAAGGAATGTAGAAGTAGAAAAATGTATGTGGGGCACCTGGGTGGCTCAGTTGGCTGAGCATCTGACTCTTGGTTTTAGCTCAGGTCTTGATCTTGGGGTTGTGGGATGGAGTCCACAACCGACTGTGTGCTCAGCTTAGAGTCTGCTTGGTGATTTCTCTCCTTCTCTCTCTGTTCCTCCCCCGACTCATATTCTCTCTTTCTCTCTCCACTCTCTCTCTAAAATAAATAAATCTTAAAAAATAAAAGAAAAAACATTTGATGGCTTGTAATTAGATTACTTTTGGTAAATATTTATAGGTGAGGACTACAGGTGTCCTTCACTCAATCTTGGTCCTAGGTTAAAAAGAAAACATTCTCAGACAAATGCTGCCATAGAAATAGGCATTTATAGTAATGCCTCCTTATCCTTAGGGAAGTGTTTTGAGACCCCCAGTAGTTGCCTGCAGCCACAGATAGTAATAAAACCTATGTATACTATGTTTTTTCTTTGCATACACACATACATACATAATTTACAAATTAGGAAAAATTAGAGAGTAACAACAACAGTAATAAACAATAATAAAATAGAGCAATTACAGCAATATACTGTCATAAAAATTATGTGAATTTATCCTTTTTCTTTCTCTTTCACAATATTTAATTGTACAGTCCTCACCCTTCTTGTGATGATGGGAGATGATGAAATGGCTACAGGGATGAGATAATGTGAAATGAATGATGTAGGCATTGTGATGTAGCTCAGGTTACTGCTGCCCTTCTGACATATGAAAGAAGGAGAATCATCTGCCTCCAGATGGCAGTTGATTGAGGGTAACTGAAATCCTAGAAAGCAAAACCTCAGGTAAGGGAACACTACTATATTAGCAATAAGGCTCAAAAACAGACTACTGAAGGGCACCTGGGTGGCTCAGTGGGTTAAGCCTCTGCCTTCTGCTCAGGTCATGATATCAGGGTCCTGGGATTGGGTCCCGCATTGGGCTCTCTGCTCGGCAGGAAGCCTGCTCCCCCCCCCACCCCTCTCTGCCTGCCTCTCTGACTACTTGTGAATGTCTGTCTGTCAGATAAACAAATAAAATCTTAAAAAAAAAAAATAGACTACTGAATCTGTTCTGTAAGTGTAAACAACTCTGGCTGGCTGTCCTTTTGGGGACCCCTACAGCGGCTTGTGTGAAAGGTTCACTTGAGGCAAACGTGCTACTATTCCAGTGGCAAGATTTAGCCAACCATCTATTTGGAGGGAGTTGTCCCAGAATCTTCCAGTGAATTTTGGATTTAAGCCAAGAGCACTCTTCCTAAAGGTACAGACCACTGGTCTCTTTCGTTTTTTAAAAAATACTTCCTAGCTCATTTGCATATCTTGAATACTACTAATTTTATAAATAAAACCTCCTCCTTAACATCCATTATGCTAATTAATAAAACCTCTGATCTTGTTTGGAAACAAAGAGAGTTGATCACTTGAAGCAACCCTATCTTTTAATTAAATGCCAAAATTCACCCTGGGAGTATTTTCTAGATTAGGGCAATTGACTATCTCTAGGGTGTGGATGAAAACTAACACACGTGTATCACACTGACGATGCTAAAGTGGCTTAAGCAGATTGCAGACAACCTATCGGAGGAAAAATAATGTGTTCAGTTTGCGACATGCTTACTGACAAGTGGAGATAGCTCAGTAAAAAATGTTAATTGTACAGATCTGATAGCTGGGAAAAAAGATATGGCTGCATGGTCAATTTGGAAATCACTAGAGTATGCTTTAATTTGTTATTTTTGTTCATAAAAAAGTGTAGCACAATGATATCATTTGCTTGTCCTATTTGTTTTTTTGTTTGTTTCATTTTGTTTTGTTTGTTGTTGTTGTTTTTTTAACTCAACATTTGTTAAGTGTCTATTATGTGCCAGATGCTGTGTTTGGTCTAAGAATAGGAAGTAAAAACCACAGACCCTTCTTTCGAAAAGCTCATGTTCTTAGGAGAACATGAATAAGTAATATACAATTTAGGTGGATTAATATAAGGTAGTCCCTCTCCCATCATAATAAACAACTGTAATTGAGAACAGACACATTTCCTAGAATTTAACTCTTTAAAATTGTGAATGATATCAGTAAAATGTAAAAGACAATTCTGTAAACTGCATTTAAAATATGTCTTAGAGTTGTAAGCAAATTTCTTCAGGAATGGGTTTGCCAGGAGACAACAAATGCTGGTGAGGATGTGGAGACAAAAGAACCTTGGTACACTGTTGGTGGCAATTTAAATTGCTACAGCTACTATGGACAACAGTATGTGGGCTCCCTAAAAAATTAAAAATAGAACTATCATATATTTCAGTGATCCCACTTCTGGTTATCTAACCAAGGGAGATGAAATCACTCTCAGGAAGAGTTACCTGCATTTCCATGTTCATTGCAGCATTATTTATGATAGCCAAGAGTGTCCACTGGCAGATGAATTGATAAAGAAAATGTAAGACACCCATACGAAATTCTGCCATTTGCAACAACGTGAATGGACCTTGAGGGCATGATAAATGGAGACTAGAATTAACAATACTGTATGGTATACTGAAAAGTTTCTGTAAGAACAGTTTTAAAGTTTTTACAATAACAGTTGAAATGGCAATAATGTGAAGTGAAGGATGTATTAACTAACCATATTGTGGTAAATATTTTGCAATATATACGTGTATCAAGTCATCATATTGTACACCTTAAGCTTACATAATATTAAGATGTCAATTATATCTCAATAAAGCTGAAAAAAAAGAATGAATTTGAAAAGGGGGAATTTGAAGAACAATAGTAACAATCTATAGCATAGGCCATGGGACATATCCAGCAGTAATCTCCCATGAAGATAATTTTGTGACAGAAGGGCTTCGTTTCTTCAGGAAGTGAACACTTGAAGATGAGCTTCCAGGTATTATGAGAGAGCAATAGCTGGGTAAGTAATGAAATTTTTTCCATATTTAAAAATTTTAACAACAAATTCATTGATCTGTGGTTTAAATTAGTGAGGTTATGTAATGTTTATTGAGTTCTCACTGGAGGGGAAAAACTGAGGTAAAAATTTTATACTTGAGGGACACCTGGGTGGCTCAGGCAGTTAAGTGTCCCACTCTTCATTTTGGCTAAGGTCAATGATCTCATGGGTTGTGGGCTAGAGCCATGCATTGGGCTCTGCACTCTGTGGGGAGTCTACTCAAAGATTCTCTCCCTCTGTCCCTCCCACAGTTCTCGTGCATGTATGTGCTCTCTCTCTCTCTCTCTTTGTAAAATAAATAAATAAATCTTTAAAAAAGATGTTTTGCACTTGAAATTGTAAAATAAGGAAAATAAATGAATACATACACATATACACTTCATTTCACATGTGTGTATATTTATTAGCTTTTTTTTTAATTGAAAATGGAAGAACCTGTCTGTTTCAAGTTCTGAAAAACATCTTGAATGCCTTTACAAATGTTACCGAATATCCAAACTGTTTTGCTAATCACTGTTCCTTAATTTTACAACTTAGGTTGCTGTCAAGGGAAATTTAATCCTTATGTTTCTGATTCTTTCGTATTTGTCCCATCCAAGTGTTTCCTAGGAACCATTTGATATCTAAAGGGTCTAAGAGGGCCTTTTGTTTTAAGCACATTTTAAGATGGTTTATTCAGAGTTAAGAGGCATTTTATCAGGATCATATGGAAACGAAACTCATAAGCCTTAAATTATTTTGAAAACTTAAAGACTGATAAACATCATCGATTTTTATTTAACACTTGATGGTCTACTCTAGCCAAAATGTAAACATACCAAAGGTATCTTAGAACATTTAGCTATTGTTTTAAAAAAATTTATACTTTTGTCTTTATGAGAAAGCAACAGAAATTAGGATAAACAACTGTTTGAACAAAAACCAAATTGGATCTTACATGATATGAGCTGAATGGTCCTGATAATTGTCTAAACATGATAAATGAAGATATTTACCCTGATATCCAAGATCACCTGATCCTTAACCATTTTTTCCTCCCCTAAATGATCCTTAGGGAAAACATATGTAGGAGAACTGCAGCTAGCAAAGGACCTGTCTCTTTGGCTATTAAAAATTTTGACTCCCACATGGAACACAAAACTCTATGATCCAAGTTGAATCCTATAAATAATTGCTTTTAGCCTAAGGAGGCAGTTTTGCATTGTATGGGCTCTGCATTTGCGTTTTTTGTTGTACCATTTATTAACTATAGGATCTTAAGTGAGTTATGTAATATCTTGAAGCCTTTGGATTCTTTAGCTGTAACATTAGGATAATCACAGTTCCTGCTTATTATGATATCTGTAATTTATCTTCAAATACTTTAGTAGAGGTGCAGTTAGTGGTATGTTCAGGAATGACAGACCAGGAAACCATACTGCGAAGTAGCTAATTGGATTCTTCTGTTGTTGATAGTTCAATCAGCATAATATACCTTAATTAGCATGGTGAATGTCAGAAATAAGTTGTTATCCATAAAATCAGTGGCTTGGTAATTAGTATGATGAACGTTTGAAATGTGCTTTATGTAGAAAAATTATAATTTTAAAATACATGGATTGACTTAAATATTTTAAAAAAACATTACCCATGCTCCCCCTCTTCGGGCAAACAAGACGGGAAAATGTAGGGAGTCTGGTAGTTTTTACCATTAGTGTTAGTATCTATATTGTGCCTAACTGTTTTTTGTGGGGAGGGGTCTTTAATTGATGCCAACTTAGTGTGAATGAACCTCTCTGTTTTTATATCATCATCTTCCTTAAACAGCCCATTTCTTCAGGTTGGAAGTGGGAGCAACTAAAGGGACAGACTTGGGGTTAATTAAAACTACAGAATAGGCTGTATGAAGTGGTCTGTATCTGCTTCCTAATAATACTTATTTAATTACTGAATTTATTATGTGGCAGAATTTGAAATGAACTTTGTTTTCCTTATAACCTGGTCGAGATGTTCTAAGAAAGTAGCTAACACACACATCTCAATTGTTACTGTGGAAATTATCTACCATAGAGAATAAAGAGTTAGTTTCACATTACCTAACGGGCTTACTGAAGTAATGAGGCAACTGTACATGGTAGATGCAAGAAATAAGGAAGTGATTGATACTGAGCACTCAGAAATGTATTGATGCAGAGTCAGAACTGGGGAAATGGTTGCTACTACTGGGTTTAAAGAGATCTAGAACCGAAACAAGCTGTAAGCCTTCTACGTCCTCTGTACATGCTTGAGTGTCAGATTTTACCAGCAGAACTATAGAAAAAGCCTTTTCTTTTTCAGAAAGAACCTGAGTTTTTGCCAACACATAGGCAAAGATGGTCCTAGCCACCCATCTCGGGCCTTCTCAGACCAAGTGGAGTTGCAGGTTATGGACCTGTCTCATATAGAAAAGGTAGGAGCTGGGCAGAGGTTATATTTATCTAGCTCCGAGAAACGAAGAAGTCCTTATAGATAGTGTAACATACCCAGTAAATTCCTGAGCCTCTGAAACTTGAGCTTCATAAGACATCAGGGAATGTAACCAATCTACCTTGTTTTCTTGAATGAGAATGTAAGTGTGGGGGTGGGAGAGATGACTTCCTTTTCCAAAACAAAAAAAGAACACTGACAAGATCTACATGCTTTATACTCCAAGTCCTGGTTTGAGTGATGCAATGCATTAAATTACATGTTTTATATATATATATAAAACATATTTATATATATTATATTTATATATATATTTAAATTTTATTTATATGAATATTTTTATTTATATATATTATTTATATATATTATTATACATATATATATTATTTATATAAATAAATATATATAAATACTTATATAAAATACACATATATACATGTACCTAGGTGCACTCATATATAGCATAAATATGTACACATACATGTATATGTGTGTGTATATATATATATATATACACACATATATGCATCATATAAAAATGGCTATATGGAAAGACACTGAAATGTGATTGTTTAATTTTGGGTGCTTTTAATTATTTTGCTTCTTTGTGCAAACAGCTGTATTTATCCAATGGACATATATAATTAAAATGTTGGCAATAAGTTCACAAATAAAATAATAAAATTAATTTTTCTTGTATTATGTTTCCTTTCTTACTTTTTTATTTTTTTGAGATTTTATTTATTTATTTTGGGGAGAGAGAGAGCATGAGCTGGGTGAGGGGAGGGGCAGAGGGAGAGACACAAGCAGATTCCTTGCTGAGTGGGAGCTAGACACAGGGCTGGCAGGGCTCCAACCTAGAACACTGAGACCGTGACCTGATGTCAAATGCTTAACTAACTGAACCATCCAAGCACTTACCTCTCCTGCTACTTTTTTTTTGTTTTTTTTTTTTTTAATAAGCATTCTCCCAAAAAGACCAAATTAAGTCCAGGGTAAGGTTGAATGAATGTTTTGTCAAAATGACATCTCTTTTTATAAAATTAGTAGCCCTTAAAGTGATCTGAGGTTGACTATAAACTGGGAGTCAGGAGGGAGGATCTGAATCTCACAGAAAATGGACACAAACTATATCAAATCAAGAAATCTTCCCTCTATTCAAATCTGTCCCAGTAAAGGAGCTGTCCAGGGCAATTGGGAAAAGTTTGATAGGTCCAGCTTTTATTCATTTTTAAAGTTTAACCCTGAGTCATTTCACCTAAATCAAAAAGCTATTTTTAGAGTCAGATCATGTATGCTTTTCATAAGCAGCAGAGGTATTGCCTATCTGTTCCAACTCAAATTTTGGAAGCAGTTATTCTTGAAAGTTATTTTTTTCCTGTGGCATTTCATGGAAAACACTTGCTCTAGCCAACAAGTTATGGATTTTTTTTTAGAAAAGATTCTTAATATGAATAAGCTAATTGAAGCCATGGGAAAAAGTGCAATTAAAGACTTTTTGGTTTATAATATGGTCATGTTGATGGAAAGAATCTTGAGAAGTCACTGACTTCAACTCTTGTATGGGGGTTAAAGGACACCCCCAAGCACACCTCTCTCCAAATGGGTATCTGTCCTGTTTTCAAAACAATTTAAGTAGGGTAAAATAAACCCCCCAGGGAAATGCTGCCCTATAGTATTTCTTAGAATTGTGAAGTTGTTTAAATATCTTTTGTAGCAAATTAAACTAAAAACACCATAAAAATATAAGCCATTTAAAAGGAATTTATGGTATTATCATCTGTGATCTGATTCTGAGGCTTCCATATATCTTCTACCCTACTATGTTTCATTTTCTATGGTTTCCATTTCTTTCTTACATAAATTAAGAATTTCTTGTTACCAATTTGTTATAAGCAACAAAGATGCATCTGAGTTCGCGCCACCTAGTGACAACTTTGTAATAGCCTTATGTAATAGCCACTTTGGCTGGACTGAATTAACATTTACCATAATGCCCCTTAATGATCTGTTCCATCATATATACAAAGAAGATTTTCTCCAGAGGTAGAGAAAGGAAAAGCAGGCAGAGCCATTTTGTAGGAGACATATGTTGTGGCTGATTTGCTACCTTACCCCCTTGGTGAGAAACAGCAGCTTGTCCTGCAACTGCTCTCTCCCTTACCTCTGGATCTGACTTCTGAACCAGGTGTGTTAGTGTACATGTTGAGCACCTTGAGGAAGGGCTCTGGCTTGCGAGGTCAGCGGCAACAAGAATGGACCTCAGTTCTGTGTGGATTTCCAACTTTTCCTCATGGGATTCCAGTTGACTGGTGATCTTCTCTTCCAGACTGGCTTCCCTGGGAACTTTGGGCTCTAACTTGAGATGTGGAGGCAGCCTTGTGGAGACTTCTTAGCCAGCTGCCATAATTAGGTAAGCAGATACCCAGAAATAAATTCCTTAACATATACCTCTATATCGTATTGGTTTTGCTTCTCTGGTTGAACCCTGACTGTTACATGCAGGAAACAGAATCAGAGACCAAGAATTAGGATTAGAAATCCAGACTGGCCCTCATTTCTGTCTTTCCTTACTCTACCTTCCAGTTTCTCTTTACACTGCGCATTTCCAGAAAACAAGTTGGGAAATATGGCCCTGAGAATTAGTAGAATCACTTAAATGTCCAACTACCTGAAGAGACATGAGTTCCCTTATTCAGTATCTATCTTCCTGTAGTGACAAATTCTAAATCTCAGGACACAGACTATGTAGAACACATGGGAATCCTATACTCTAGCCTTGGGCAATTCTCTGTTTCTGGGGAAGCAGACTGTATGGAAGGAAGTGGACTGTGTCTGGTGCCCACGACTAGTCCAAATGATTGTGTCAAATACAGCAGGGTTAGGCTGAACAAAATGACTATGGGAGTTGCAATGGTATTTTCATGTGGGCAGGAGAAATTAGGAACCAATGTGTTTACTGTTGGCCAGCGCTGATAGTCACCAGAATATACGATTAGGGTCATGATGCTTATTTCCAGCTGGTGCCTGTTCTTATTAACTGGTTCTTGTGCCATATAATCTGTTAAACATTTTCAATATCACACCTGTCCACAGATTTAACTTAATATACTCATTCATTGATGCAAAACATATTTCAAGGGTTTATAATTGGCATAAGCACACTATTGGTATCAGGGAAAACAAAGGTGAATAAAGAGGCAAGTTTGTAGTCTAAGAGTGTATAATTCAACAGGACAGACAGATACTTCCAACTTCAAATGAAGGAAGCCTTGGTTCAGAGTCAGATAACAGATTCTTTGCTTTATTAATTTATTACCTTTTTGACCATGTAGTTATACAGTGTGGTTAAGTCTGTAAGGAAACAGACTACTTACATTATACATTCCAACATCATCACTTAACAATCTGTATGAACTTGGGCCAATTATTTAATCTTCCCATCTGTTGTCTCTAAAAAATAGGGATAAGATTGGTATGAAAGCCAAACAAGGGGAACCTGGGTGGCTCAGTCAGTTAAATCTACGACTCCAGCTCTCAGCTCAGGTCATGATCTCAGGGTCATGAGATTGAAGGATCTGCACTGAGTGTGCAACAGATGTAAGATTCTCTTCCTCTGCCTGCCACCACTGACCCCCGCCCCACCTCACCCCCGGCTCAATTGCTTTCCCTATCAAAAAAAAAAAAAAAAAAAAAAGCCAAATTATTGTATGAAAGAATGTATGATAACAGCAGCACCTTTCCATTTATTTTCATTTCATTGAAGCCTTTTGTTTTTAACAGTATTTGATTTTTTTAAAACGAAGAATGCTATTTTTTTCAAATTCCTTTTCAGCAGTTAGAAGTATAATTATAATTTTTAAATTTAGCCATTAATTTAATCAGTTGTATAAATAGATTTTTCAATATTTAACCATTCTTATGTTTGTAGAATTAACCTGTCTTGATATTTTATTATTCTTCTGGATTAAATTAACCAGAAATGTATTTAAGTTTCTTTTCCTTTTTGGGGGGGGTGCCTGGGTAGTGCAGTTGGTTGAGCATTTGACTCTTGGTTTTGGCTTAGGTCATGATCTCAGAATCTTGAGATTAAACCTGCGTGGGGCTCCAGGGGGCAGTGGGGAGTCTGCCTAAGATTCTCTCTCTTTCTGCTCCCCCTTCCTCCCCATGCACATGCTCTCTCTCTCAAATAAATAAATCTTTAAAAAAATATTTTTTAATCCATATGTAGTGGGTATGATCTTAATGTGCAAACTCATTTGTGAAAAAAATCCATTTTTTTTTTTTTAAGATTGTATTTATTTAGTTGACATAGAAAGACATGATTGAGTGAAAGAGGGAACAGAAGTAGGGGAGTGGGAGAGAGAAGCAACCCCCCCACCCCGGCCCCGCCCAGCAGGGAGACTGACGCGGGGCTTGATTCCAGGACTCTGGGATCATGACGTGAGCCGAAGGCAGAAGCTTAATGACTGAGCCACCCAGGCATCCCTTATTACTTTTTAAATCAATTTAATTCCAACTTCAAGCACATATGCCCCTAGCTTAGCAAGAAATTCAGTCAGTTATTCCAGAGTCTCTTTTCTATTATGAGGGAAATGGTAAGTGTCCAGGGTCTCACAAAGTACCAAGACATTGGAGGAAACCCCTTGGGCTTAGGCATCCCTGGTCCTCAGTTGCTACCCAGCCACCTATGACTCAGTTGTGGATCCCTAAGACGCCATTTCCTTCAGAGGTTTTACTCTTTTTAGACCAGGCCAGAGCGGAACTCAGGTCCCTGATGTTTTAGAGACTTATAAATCTCTCCTTTCTCATCAGTTTGAGGGAGTATCTTTTCTTCCCTTCAAGTAAAAGCTGATCTCCACCATAAAAAACACGTATCTAATCTCTTCAATGAAGTTTTTTGCAAAAATGGAGAGAGGATTAAAAGCCTTGAGGTAATGAATTACAAATTATAATAGCTCAGGACTGAGTGGGGCTGAATGGATGTAGGGAACAGCAACATGACTCGATAACATGCATTGTGACACTTTCCACCTCTTCCATGGTTGGGAACAGCTTCAATAGCACAAAATTATCAGTTCCTTCTCTGAGTTTGGAAGAATTTCTTGCTAAAATCATTTGAACTTCATGCCTTTTCAAAGAATAACTCTTTTTATGAGTCTGTCAATTTACCACACGGTTGTGGATATATTCAGATTGTCTACTTTTTCTTGAGTTGATTTTGGTAGTCTGAATTTTTCTAGAATAATTATTCATTCCATTGGAGATTAAATGTGGATTACATGGGATTACATATAGATTATGCACAGCATTATCGTTTTTTAAAAATCTTACTTGTTTCTGGAGTTATATATTTTTCTCATTTCTAAATAATAATGTCTTCACTTTTCACCTGATCAGTTTACTTAGAAGGGTTGGGTATGTTTCTGTTAATTTTATAAGGTCAGCTCTTGGATTTTTCTTATTAATTCTAATTTAATTTTTCTGGTTTCACATTTATTAATTTCTGCCTCTAATTCTTTCTCTAAGTTTGTTTTCTTTTTTCTTTTCTAACTTCTTGAGTTGAAGGATTAAATTCATTTATTTCTAAGCAATCTTGTTTAATAAGTTGTGCACTAAATGTGCATATGCCTCTGATCCTCTTAGTGATCCTAGCTTAGATTTGATGTGGCTTGTTATCACTTGTAATTGTTTTGTAATAACAGTATTGTATTTTGTATTTTTTAGGAGAATATATAAAATTCTTCATTTATTTGTTACATTTGTTTTATACATACACATACACACATTTTCTGCTGCTTTTAGTGAGTTGCGGTCTGCAAACATATTCTCTGAAATTTCAGTTTTGAAGGGTTTATATTATCTCATTCTTTTAATATTAATGGTCTATTTTAATCTCACTTTCTCTTTCCTAAAGAACATATAACAGTGGGGTGAAAAGTTCAAAACTAGTTCTAGAATTTTCCTACATGCATTGCACTGATTTGTTCTCCTATGACTCATTTTTGCTTCAGGAACTTCACTGCTGATTACTCATTAGTGTCTTATGCTCTGGTAGAATGTCGGACTGTCATTATTTCATGGAACTTTTGCTGCCCTTGACTCATGAAACCCTTAACTCCGGGACGCCTGGGTGGCTCAGTGGGTTAAGCCGCTGCCTTCGGCTCAGGTCATGATCCCAGCGTCCTGGGATCGAGTCCCACATCGGGCTCCTTGCTCAGCAGGGAGCCTGCTTCTCCCTCTGCCTCTGCCTGCCACTCTATCTGCTTGTGCTCACTCTCGCACGCTCTCTCTCTCTCTCTCTCTCTGGCAAATAAATAAATAAAATCTTTAAAAAAAAAAAAAAAAAAAAAGAAACCCTTAACTCTAGTTCTCGTTATACCTCCTTAGTTATTATTTTTCAGACATTTTATTAGCTATTCTTTCTCTCTGCATTCCTTTATTGTAGGTTTCACCAGAATTTTTATCTTTGGTTCACTATGTCTCTCTTTTTTTCTACAAATTACATTGTGTTGGGCAAGCATTTTATTTCTATAACATCAACTTTTATTTTGTTTTCTTATCAGTAGCTTACTGCCTACTGCATATAATCACCAGAACATAATGTTGTGTTCTTGAAATTAATATAATATCAAACATAATTTAATAATAAAAAAGTGATTTATATCACATGGAGTTACAATATTCTTGAAGACATCAACCTTAAGTATGTGAAAAGTTTCTTGATTACTCTCACATAATCTATGCTAAAGAAACAGAATGTCTTTCACACAATAAGTATAGTAATAGTAATTAAAAAAAAGATGGACTTGAATTCGTGTCAGTGTTTTACCATTGATTATCTGTAGGCTTCTCAGGTCAATTTCTTTCTATTATATCTCATTATCATCATTAAAATGGATTTATCTAGTTATAGAGAATTCTGGGATTTTTGAAGCTATGCTTTAGATCATGAATGAAAGATATAAATGCAACCAAGACTTCAATATCAATCTCTGTAAAATATTGAGTTATCTTTCCTATCTCCAAGTCATCACAGGTAAAAATTTTGTGAACATTATTCATCAACCAGTTATGCATCAGCCTAATGGGTATGTTATATCCAAACCAGATCATCCTCACTAATCACTATGCATTGCATGGCATCCAAAGTTGTATGACAAAATAAGATGTCTTATTAAAATCAAGGTAAATTAAATCTTTTTCTTTTCCTAAATCTTCCATGCCTATCAATCTTCAACATAAGCTAGATTAGTGAGACAGATGTGTTCTTTAGCAAATTACACTAATACTTATCTAGTTTCCAGGTTCCTTTTGATGTTCTCAAATTTACTTTAAAAGCAGTACAATTTAGATTTTTTTTGAACTCCAAATCTCTTTTCAAGTGACTATAAGCAAAATATACATTTTTAACTAACTAGTAGATTATATTAACTGTGCTGATGTGGTTAGTTGATGAATTACTTATAGGACAAACATAAATTACTCTTAAAATAAATCACTTTTGACTCCCAGTTTCTCTTCTCATCCTCTTCCCTTTCTGGACAGATTAACTGATGGTCATATTTAATATTTGACAACTTGGTAAAAGGTGCATTAAAAAAAATTCACTAGGTCTGGCAAGAACTTTGACAATAGTTTATTACAATAGCTATATGACCATTGCAACAGTGGACTCTGATATAATGGCAGCTTCTATATTATCATTGCAAATCCACTTATTGAAAGTATTTTATTATGTGTTTCTTTGCTTTCTTGCCAAATGACCAACTGTTTATTTACCATTTCAATCTGAAATCAAGTCCAGGTATCCAAAAAAAGAAATTCCTTCCTCTTTTCTTTAGCTTTGCATTGAAAATCATGCTTAGGTTCTCATTGAACTATATAACTGTGGATCATGTAGAAATGATAGCAGTAGCTAGGCTTGGTTCATGATTGTCCAAAAAGAAAATTATTTTCAAGCAAAGATTTCAAGGAGAGAGCATTCAGGTTTTGCAAACATTAATTCATGGCTTACTTTTGTTTGCACTTTGTTTTATTACTTATTTCCCATAGATAGTTGTTGGCTGAGGCTTGGGGAAGGTGCTTATGCCTCCAATCCCAATGAGATTACTAGATGGATAGATTCAGTAAGTGAGGTCCTGAAGGAGAATAAGATAAGGAATCAGAAAAACATTCCATCAAAAAGGATAGAACAGTTGTTTTCAGTTTTTATTTCTATTACAATATACATAAGGGGACAACATTCACAAAAGATATTTAGGGCAGTGAAAATACTCTGCATGATACCACAATAACGGATACATGTCAATATTCATTTGTCCATACCTTTACATTGTGTAACACCAAGAGTGAACTTTCAAGTCAGCTAACAATTTCAGGTAATTATGATGTGACAATGTAGGCTCATCAGTTGTAACAAATGTAACATGATGGTGGAGGATGTTGATAATGGGGGGACTACATGTGTATACTTGGGGGTATGTGGGGAATCTCTATATCTTCTGCCCAATTTTGCAGTGAATCTTAAGCTACTCTTAAAAAACAGTCTTTTTTTTTTAAAGATTTTATTTATTTACTTGACAAAGATCACAAGTAGGCAGAGAGGCAGAGAGAGAGGGAAGCAGGCTTGCCACCTAGCAGAGAGCCTGATGCGGGGCTTGATCCCAGGGCCCTGAGACCATGACCTGAGCCGAAGGCAGAGGTTTAACCCACTGAGCCACCCAGGTGCCCCAAAAAACAGTCTTAAAAATGAATAAATAGGGGCAGCTGGGTGGCTCAGTCATTAAGCAGCTGCCTTTGGCTCGGGCCATGATTCCAGGGTCCTGGGATCGAGCCCTACCTTGGGCTCCTGCTCAGTGGGAAGCCTGCTTCTTGCTCTCCCTCTCCCCCTGCTTGTGTTCCCTTTCTCGCTGTCTCTCTCTCTCTCTGTCAAATAAATAAATAAAATCTTTAAAAAATGAATAAACAATAAATTGAGAAAAAGAAACTTACTGGAACTTGGAAACACCTGGATGATAGCATTGTGGACCTCGGTAGACTATTCAGTCCTCGGTGCATGCGGTAGACTATTCTATTAGTGCATCCATTGGACTACCCATCCCAGTATTCAGATATGTGTATAGGCAGTCCCCTCCCATGTTGCATCTGGGTTAATAGGGCTTTAGCATGTGTGATGCAACAGAGTCTTGATACACACTTACACAATTGGGCTTTTTTTTTTTTTTAAACAATTGTGCTTTTCTGATTGGAATGTTCTTTTGTAGAACTAGTCACCGTGCTTAAAGTTGTCTTAGCTATCTTGCTTGAGAAAAAAGGCTATAAAAGAGGTTCTTCAAGATGAAACAGTATATGCAGAGGAAGCACACTGGAAGAAAACTGAGGGCCCTCATGAGCTGCCTAGTTCATGAGTAACCCCTGCCAGCATGCATGCAGGAGAAGAAATTTCCTGTCAATTCACAAACATTTGAAAAAATAATAAATAGTTTTTTAAAAAGATTTTATTTATTTATTTGAGAGGAAGAGAGAGATAATGAGAGGGAGCAGAGCAGGAGGGAAGGGCAGAGAGGGAAGCAGGCTCCCTGCTTAGCAGGAAGCCCAACCTGGGGTTCAATCCTAGGACCCTCAGATCATGACCTGAGTTGAAGACAGATGCTTAGCCAACTGAGCCACCCAGGTGACACAAGAGAAATAATAAATTCTTTAAGCCACTATGTTTTGATTTGATATGCTACCCAGCAATAATTAACTGATAAAGTCTACTCAGTTTTAGATCCTTTTCTGATAACCTTATAAAATGTCACTCCAGGTACTGTGAGTATCCTACCTTCTTTCCTGTACTCTTTGATCTCTGAATCTCCAAATTTTCCTCCCCTGGACTTCAATCTTTAGAAATTCTCCATCATTCTTTCCCCGTTTTTTTTTTTTTTTTTTTTTTTAGTTTTGCTTTGTATCTTGATCCTAACATTTCATCTGCTGGGAGTTGGAGTGGGGTGTGTCCCTAGAATACTTATAGGGGATCATATTAGATTCATCTGGAAGATTTTATCATCAACATTTAAAGAAGTTTGGTTAAGATTCCAGCTCTCCCACTCTATCTATTCACATGGAACAATTTGCTTAGGGAGACATTAGCGCTGAATGGAATTGAGTATTGAGTGTCTCCTTGAGTATATTGTAACTAGAATAAAAATGAAAAAATGCTGTTCTATCCACTTTGATCGAATATTTTCCTGGCTCTTGATCTTATTTTTTTCTGGTCTTCACTTACTAAATCTGCCCACCTAGTCATCTCATTAGGATTAGAATAATAAGCCACCTTCCCTCCACCTCAGCTGGCAACTATCTGTGGGAATTAAACAATAAAAACAAAACACAAGTAAAATGACAGTAATAGATGTTTCCAGAATCTGGATTTTCTCTTAATGAAATGTTTGCTCTAGCTGCTGGCAACCACTGATCTTTTACTGTCTCCGTAGTTTTGCCTTTTCCAGAATGTGATATAGTTGGAATCATATAGTGTGTAACCTTGTCAGATTCTTTCATTTAGTACTATGCATTTAAGTTTCTTCCATGTTTCTTCATGGATTGATATCACTTTCTTTTTGGTGATGAATAACATTCCGTTGGCTGGATATGTCACAGACTGTTTATCCACTCATCTCCTGAAGGGCACATTGGTCAATTCCAAGATTTGGTAATTATGAATAAAGCTGCTATGAACATCCATGTGTACTTCTGTGTGGACATAAATTTTCAACTACTTTGAGTAAATACCAAGGAGTGTGATTGCTGTGGGACCCTAAAGTAAAAATACGTTTAGTTTTCTGGAGCGCCTGGGTGGCTCAGTGGGTTAATAAGCCTCTGCCTTCGGCTCAGGTCATGATCTCAGGGTCCTGGGATCTAGTCCCACATCGGGCTCTCTGCTTGGCAGGGAGCCTGCTTTCTCCTCTCTCTCTGTCTGCCTCTCTGCCTACTTGTGATCTCTCTCTGTCAAATAAATAAAATATTAAAAAAAATACGTTTAGTTTTCTAAGAAACTGCAGAACTGTCTTCCAAAGTGGTTGGACCATTTTGCGTTTCCATTGGGAATGTATGAGCATTACTGTTGCTCCACATCCTTGTCAGTGCTTGGTATTGCCAATGTTCTGGATTTTTGGCTATTTCAATAGGTTCATACTGGTGTCTCATTGCCATTTTAATTTGTATTTATTTCCTTGATGACATGTAATGTGGAACATCTTTTCATATGTTTATCTGCCATTAATTTATCTTAGTTGGTGAAGTGTCTTTTAAGATATTTGGCTTGTTTTTAATTTGGTTGTTTTCTTCTTGCTGAGTTGTAAGAGTTCCTTGTGTATTTTTGCACAAAATTATTTATTCGGATGTGTCTTTGCAAATATTTTCTCCTGGGCTGTACCTTTTTTTCTCATCCTCTCAACAATGTCTTTCTCAGAGCAGAAATTTTTAATTTTAATGAAGTCTTATTAACAATTGTTTCTTTATGGTTGTGCTTTTGGTGTTGTATCTAAGAGATTATTGCTATACTCAAGGTCATCTGTGTCTCTCCTTGTCTTTTGGAATTTTGTAGTTTTGCATTTTCTATTTAAATCTATGGTACATTCCCTGTTAATTTTTCTGAAGGGTGTACATTCTATGATTTGAATTTATTCATCAGTTTTGCAGTTTTCCTTTTTTAGAACTTGTATGTATTTTGTTAGATTTAAAATGAACTATTTCATTTTGGAATGCATTAATATAAATGGTAGTGTTCTTAATTTCAAATGCATTTCAAATTCAAATGACTTTTGCACACTAACCTGTATCCTACAACCTTGCTAATTTCCCTGTTAGCTCCAAGAGGGTTTTTTTGTTTGTTTGTTTGTTTTAGGATTTTCTACTTGGATGGTCATGTCATTTGCAAGCAAACACATTTATTTCTTCCTTCCCAATCTGTATGCCTCTTCTCTTTTTTCTTTTTTGCATTAGCTAGACTTCCAGTACAATGTTGAAAAGGAGTGATGAAAGGAGATAGTCTTTCCTTGATCTTACTTGATCTTGATCTTACTGGGAAATCTTCAAATTTGTCACCACTAGATATGATGTTAGCCATGGGATTTTTGTAGATAATCTTTATCAAGTTTGAAGAAGTTTCCCTCTATTCCTACCAAGAGTTTTTATTATGAATATGTATTGGATTTTGTCAAATAATTCTTCTGCATCTGTTGATATGTTCATGTGATTTTTCTCTTTTAGCCACTTGATATGATGGCTTATATTAGTTGGCTTTCAGATATTGAACCGAACTTGCATACTCAAGATAAATCCCACTTGTTACTGGTGTATAATTCTGTTTATACATAGTTGGCTTCAATTTGCTAATATTCTGGATTTTTGCATGTATTATCAAGAAAGATATTGGTTTATATTTTTCTTTTCCTATAAATCTTTGGATGGTTTTGGCATAAGTATAATGCTGACCTCATAAAATGAATTAGGAAGTATTCCCTCATTTCTATCCTCTACAAGACATTTTAGAAAATTGGTATAATTTCAGGAACACCTGGGTGGCTCAGTTAGTTAAGCATCTGCCTTCAGCTCAGGTCATGATCTCAAGGTTCTGGGATTGAGTCCTGCTTCTGGCTCCTTGCTCAGTGGGGAGCCTGCTTCTCCCTCTGCCTGCCGCTCCCCCTGCTTGTGTTCTTTCTCTCTCGTTGACAAATAAATAAAATCTTTAAAAAAATGGTATAATTTCTTTCTTACATATTTGGTAGAATTCACCAGTAAGCCCATCTAGGCCTACTGCTTTCTGGTTTATAAAGATATTAATGGACTCAATATCTTTAAGAGATGCAGGCGCAGGCTTATTCAGATTGTCTATTTCTTTGTGAGTTTTAGCAAATAGTACATTTCAAGGAACTGGTCCATTTCCTCTAGGTTATCAAATTTGTGGAAAGGGGGTATGGTCCAAGATGGTGGAGGAGTAGGAGATCTAAATTTCATCTGGTCCCAGGAATTCAGTTGGATAGCTATCAAACCATTCCAAATACCTACAAACTCAAAAGAAGATTGAAGAAAAGAATAGCAGCAACTCAATGAACAGAAAAGTGACCACTTTCTGCAAAGTAAGATGTGTGGAGAAGTGACTCTGAAGTAATATAAGGGAAGATAGACTGCGGGATAGCCTCCATCAGTTGGCTACTGGCAAGTGATAGAACAGAGGAGCAAAAAATCAGAACTTTTAGAAGTCTGCTCCCGTAAGGCACGTTGCTCTGGTGGCTAAATGGG
Organism: Enhydra lutris kenyoni; assembly: GCF_002288905.1. Taxonomy (NCBI): domain Eukaryota; kingdom Metazoa; phylum Chordata; class Mammalia; order Carnivora; family Mustelidae; genus Enhydra; species Enhydra lutris. The sequence continues at coordinate 53,772,861 of NW_019154105.1, forward strand.
GGGTAGAACCCTAGCTGGTACAGTGTGTTCTCAAGGGCTTTCAGTGTCACAGAAAGACTGAGGGTGCCCAAGTGTGTCAGAGCTCTCAGATATTGGAGCAGAGACGCTGGCCAAAAAGAGTGAGCCCAAGAATGGGCTCTCATCTTGGGGTTGCCATAACTATGATCTCCAGCATGGTCAGCTTACTGCTCTTTTAGAAGGGGCCCAACAAGTGGCATATCCAGGGAGACTCCCCTTCCTTCCTGAGGAGGAGCAGTGTGGGAATACACTGCAGGAAACTCTTGGGTTTGGGGACTCCAAACAGGGTCATGTCAGAGACAGAGATGGTCTCAGGCTGGGTGAGCATGAAGCATGGCTGGAGACCAGGGAGACTGGAGTAATTATTTTTCTCTGAGGGTGCACTGAGGAATGGGGCCCTGAGCTCCTCTGGGGCCAGAGATAGGAGGCCGCTATTTTCATTCTAATCCTCTAAGGCTGTGCAGAAAGCCTTCAGGGAACAAATGCTACAAAGAGCAAATGGGAACAGATTACTTAGCTTGGCCCCTGGCAAGGGTGGTACAATTTGAACTAGGACAGAGACATTTGAGAATCAATGCAACAAGCCCCACCCTCCAGAAGATCAGCAAGAACACCCAGCCAAGACCAAGTTTACTGATCAAGGAGAACTGCAAAATTCCAGCGCTAGGGGAATACAGCACATAGAATTCATGGTTTTTTCCCTGTGTTTCTTTAGTCTTTCAAAGTTTTTTTTTTTTAATTTTTGGTATTTTTCTTTGTATATTTTTTAAAAATTTTTCTTCTTTCTTTTTTCAGCCAACTTCTTATCATTTCCTTTTTTAAAATCTTTTTTAATTTTCATTTTTACACTCATATTCTCTTCATTGTATTTATGCTTATTTGTGTGTGTGTGTGTGTGTGTGTGTGTTTCTTTCTTTAAAATTTTGAGAGGCAGTTTCTTCTTAAAGACCAATATACACCCAGATACTAGTGTGTGGCTCTGTTCTATTCACCAGCTTGATCACATTCTTTTTTTTTTTTTTCTTTTCCCCCTGTTTCTTGTTTTTTCTGATTTGTTTAGTGTATATTTTTCTGAGGTCATTGTTACCTTTTAGCATTTAGCATTGTTACCTTTTAGCATATTATTCTTGTTCATCTATTATTCTCTGGACAAAACAACAAAACAGAAAAACTCACCGCCAAAAACAAAAACAAAAACAAAAACAAAACACCAAAACCAAGAGGTAGTACTGACTGCCAGGGACCTAATCAACACAGACATTAGTAAGATGTCAGAATTAGAGTTCAGAATAATGATTATAAAGATACTAGTTGGGCTTGAAAAAAACATAGAAGTTACTAGAGAATCCCTTTCTGGACAAATAAAATCTAACCAAGTCAAAATCAAAAAAGGATATTAATGAGATGAAATAAAAAATGGAGGCCCTAAATGCTATGATAAGTGAGGCAGAAGAGAACAGTAGTCATATAGAAGAAAAAATTATGAAGAATAAAAAAGCTGAGAAAAAGAAAGATAAACAATTACTGAACCACGAGGAAAGAATTTGAGAAACAAGTAATACTATAAAGTTAAACAATATTAGAATAATTTGGATCCCAGAAAAAGAAGAAAGAGAGAGAGGGGCAGAGAACTTCCCTAATTTGGGGGAAGGAAACAGGCGTAAAAATCCAGGAGGTACAGAGAATTCCCCTCAAAATGAATAAAAATAGGTCAATAGCCTGACATCTAATATTAAAACTTACAAATCTCATAGACAAAGAGAAAATCCTGAAAGCATGTAGGGACAAGAGGTCCGTAACCTACAATGGTGGAAACATTAGATAGGTCTGGCAGTAGACCTATCCACAGAGACCTGGCAGGCCAGAAAGGACTGGCATTATATATCCAGAGCACTAAATGAGAAATATATGTAGCCAAAAATACTATATCCACCTAGGCTGTCACTGAAAATAGAAGGAGAGATAAGAACCTTCGGGACAAACAGAAACTAAAGGAATTTGTGATCACCAAACCAGCCGTATAAGAACTATTAAAAAGGACCCTGTAAGCAAGGAGAAAGCCTAAAAGTGACATAGACCAGAAAGGAACAGAGACAACATACAGCAACAGACATCTCACAGGCAACACAATGGCACTAATTCATATCTATCAATAGTTACCCTGAATGTAAATGGGCTAAATGTCCCAAACAAAAGACACAGGATATCAAATTGGATTAAAAAAAAAAAAGACTCATCAATATGCTGTCTGCAAGAGACTCATTTTAGACTCAAACACACCTCCAGATTTAAGATGAGGGGGTGGAATACAATTTACCATGCTAATGGACATCAAAAGAAAGTTGGGGTGGCAATTATTATATCACACAAATTAGATTTTAAACCAAAGACTATAATAAGAGATGGAACAGGAAGGACACTAATATCATACTTAAAGGGTCTTTCCAACAAGAAGATCTAATAATTTTAAATATCTATGCCCCTAACATGGGAGCAGCCAATTATATAAGCCAATAGATAACAAAATCAAAGAAACAAATGACAATAATACAATAAGAGTAGGGGACTTTTATACCCTTCTCACTGAAATGGGCAGATCATCTAAGCAAAAGATCAACAAGGAAATAAGGGCTTTTAATGACACACTGGACCAAATGGACTTCACAGATATATTCAGAATATCCCATCCCAAAGCAATAGAATACACATTATTCTCTAGTGCACATGGAACATTCTCCAGAATAGATCACATCCTCGTCACAAATCAAGTCTCAACTGGCACCAAAGGACTGGATCATCTCCTACATATTTTCAGACCACAATGCTTTGAAAGTTGAACTCAGTCACAAGAAGAAAGTTGGGAAGAACTCAAATACATGGAGGCTAAAGAGCATCCTACTAAAGAATGAATGGGTCAACCAGAAAATTAAAGAATTTAAAAATTAATGGAAACAAATGAAAATGAAAACACAACTATTCAAAATCTTTGGGATGCAGCAGATATGGTCCTAAGAGGAAAGTATGTGGCAATACCAGCCTTTCTCAAGAAACAAGAAAGGTCTCAAATACACAATCTAACCCTACATCTAAAGGGGCTAGAGAAAGAACAGCAAAGAAAGCCTAAACCCAGCAGGAGAAGAGAAATAATAAAGATCAGCACAGAAATCAATGGAATAGAAACCAAAAGAACAGTAGAACAGATCAACAAAACTTGGAGCTGGTTCTTGGAAAGAATTAATAAGACTGATAAACCCCTGGCCAGACTTATCAAAAAGAAAAGAGAAAGGACCCAAATTAATAAAATTATGAATGAAAGAGAGATCACAACCAACACCAAGGAAATACAAACAGTTATAAGAACATATTATGAACAACTATATGCTAACAAATTAGACAATCTGGAAGAAATGGATGCATTCCTAGAGATCTATAAATTACCAAAACTGAACCAGGAAGAAATAGAAAACTTGAACAGACCCATAACCAGCAAGGAAATCTAAGCAGTATTCAAAAATCTCCCAACCCAAACAAGAGTCCAGGACCAGATGGTCTTCCCAGAGAAATTCTACCAAACATTTAAGAAGACTTAATACCTATTCTTCTGAAAATCTTCAAAACAATAGAAATGGAAGGAAAATTTCCAAACTCATTTATGAGGCCAGTTTTACCTTGATCCCAAAACCAGACAAAGACTCCATCAAAAAGGGGAATTACAGACCAATATCCCTGATGAACATGGATGAAAAATTCTCACCAAAATACTAGCCAATAAGATTCAACAGTGTATTAAAAGGATTATTCACCATGACCAAGTGGGATTTATTCCTGGGCTGCAAGGATTATAATCCTTGTTCAACATCTGCAAAGCAATCAATGTGATACCCTTCATTAATAAAAGAAAGAACAAAAACCATATGATCTTCTCAATAGATGCAGAAAAAGCATTGACAAAACATCCTTTCTTGATTAAAACTCTTCACAGTGTAGAGATAGAGAGTAAACCTCAATATCTTAAAAGCCATCTATGAAAAACAGACAGCAAATATCATTCTCAATAGGTAAAAACTGAGAGCTTTCCCCCCAAGATCAGGACCATGCCAGGGATCTCCACTATCACCACCACTGTTCAACATAGTCCTAGAAGTCCTAGCTTCAGCAATCAGACAACAAAAAGAAATAAAAGGCTTTAAAATTGGCAAATAAGAAGTCAAACCCACACTCTTTGCAGACAATATGATACTTTATGTGGAAAACCCAAAAGACTCCATCCCAAACCTGATAGAACTCATATTCAGTAAAGTGGCAGGATCTAAAATCAATGCACAGAAATCAGTTGCATTTCTGTACACCAATGAGACAGAAGAAAGAGAAATTAAGGAGTTGATCCCATTTACAATTACACCCCAAAATATAAGATACTTAGGAATAAATCTAACCAAAGAGGCAAAGAATCTGTACTCAGAAAACTATAAAATACTCATGAAAGAAATTGGGGAAGAAACACAAAGAATGGAAAAACAGTCCATGTTCATGGATTAGAAGAACAAATATTGTTAAAATTTGTATGCTGTCTGGAGCAATCTATACATTCAATGCAACCCCCATCAAAATATCAGCATTTTTTTTTTCACAGAAATGAAATAAACAATCCTAAAATCTGCATGGAAACCAAAAAGACCCCGAATAGCTAGAGGAATGTTGATAAAGAAAAGCAAGGCTGGTGACATCACAATTCTGGACTTCAAGCTCTATTACAATGCTGTAATCTTCAAGATAGTATGGTACAGACACAAAATCAGACACATCGATCAATGGAACAGAATAGAGAGCCCAGAAATGGATCCTCAACTCTCTGGTCAACTAATCTTTGACAAAACAGGAAAGAATATCCAATGGAAAAAAGACTGTCTCTTCAACAAATGGTGTTGGAAAAATTGGACTGCCACATGCAGAAGAGTGAAACTGGACCATTTCCTTACACCATACAGAAAAATATACTCAAGATTGATGAAAGATCTAAATATGATACAGCAAATCATCAAAATCCTTGTGGAGAATGGAATGTTCTGTATATATCAGTGAGGTCCATCTGGTCCAGTGTGTCATTCAAAGCTCTTGTTTCTTTATTGATTTTCTGCTTGGTGACCTGTCTATTACGGAGAGCGGCTTGCTAAGATCCCCTACAATTAATGTATTCATATCAGTCTGACTCTCTGTTTTGATTAACAGCTGGCTTATGTAGTTGGCTACTCCCATATTAGGGGCATAATACTTACCATTGTTAGATCTTCTTGGTGGATAGACCCTTTAAGAATGACATATTATCCTTCAGTATCTCTGATTACAGTCTTTAGCTTAAAATCTAATTTATCTGATATGGGAATCACTACCCAGGCTTTCTTTCATGCCCGTTGGCATGAAAGATGGTTCTCCATCTCTTCACTTTCAGTCTGGATGTATCTTTAGGTTCCAAATGTGTTTCTTGTAGACAGCATATGGATGGGTCCTTTCATTTTATCCAGTCTGCAATTCTGTGCTATTCTATGGGAGGATTTAGACCATTCACATTGAGAGTGATTACTGAAAGATAAGTCAAAGGAAACAAAAGTGAAAATGAACTTTTGGGACTTCATCAAGATCAAAAGCTTCTGCACAGTAAAAGAAACAGTCAACAAAACAAAGAGGCAACCCACAAAATGGGAGAAGATATTTCAAAATAACACTATAGGCAAAGGGTCTGATATCCAAGATCTATAAAGAACTCCTCAAACTCAATACACATAAAACAGATAATCATGTCAAAGAATGGGCAGAAGACATGAACAGACCCTTCTCCAATGAAGATGTACAAATGGCTAACAGACACATGAAAAAATGTTCATCACCATTACCATCAGGGAGATTCAAATCAAAACCAAATGGAGATACCACCTTACACCAGTTAGAATGGCCAAAATTAACAAAACAGGAAGCAACAAGTGTTGGAGAAGATGTGAAGAAAGGGGGACCGTCTTACACTGTCAGTGGGAACGCAAGTTGGTGCAGCCACTTTGGAAAACAGCGTGGAGATTCCTCAAGAAACTAAACATAGAGCTACCCTAGGACCCTGCAATTGCACTACTGGGTATTTACCCCAAAGATACAGATGTAGTGAAAAGAAGGGCCATATCTACCTCAATGTTCATAGCAGCAATGTCCACAATTGTCAAACTGTGGAAAGAAAGAAGATGCCCTTCAACAGATGAATGGATAAAGAAGATATGGTCCATATATACAGTAAATATTATGCCTCCATCAGAAAGGATGAATACCCAACTCATGTAGCAATATGGATAGGACTGGAGGAGATTCTGCTGAGTGAAATAAGCCAAGCAGAGAAATTCAATTATCATACGGTTTCACTTACTTGTGGAGCATATGGAATAACATGGAGGACATTAGGAAAAGGAAAGGAAAAGTGAGTTGGGGGAAAATGGAGGGGGAGACAAACCATGAGAGACTGTGGACTCTGAGAAACAAGCTGAAGGTTTTGGAAGGGAGGGAAGTGGGGGGGATAGGTAAGCCTGGTGGTGGGTATTAAGGAGGGCATGTATTGCATGGAGCACTGGGTGTGGTGGATAAACAATGAATCTTAGAACACTGAAAAAATTAAATTAAATTTAAAAAAAAATCCTTGAGGAGAACACAGAAAGCAACCTCTTCAACCTCAGCTGCAGCAACTTCCTCCTAGACATATCACCAAAGGCAGGGGAAGCAAGGGCAAAAATGAACTACTGGGACTTCATCAAGGTAAAAAGGTATTGCATAGCAAAGGAAACAGTGAACAAAACCAAAAGACAACCAATAGAATGGGAGAAGATATTTGCAATTGACATGTCAGATAAAGGGCTAGTATCCAAAATCTATAAAGAACTTATCAAACTCAATACCCAAGGATCAAATAATACAATCAAGAAATGAGCAGAAGACATGAACAGACATTTCTGCAAAGAAGACATCCAAATGGCCAAAAGACATGAAAAAGTGCACAATATCACTTGATATCAGGGAATTACAAATCAGAACCACAATGAAATATCACCTCGTTCCAGTCAGAATGGCTAAAATTAACAAGTCAGGAAATGACAGATTTTGGTGAGGAGGTGGAGAAAGGGGAACCCTCTTACACTGTTGGTGGGAATGCAAGATGGTGCAGCCACTCTGGAAAACAGTATGGAAATCTTGCCATTTGCCAGGATGTAGATGGAACTAGAGGGTATTATGGTAAGTGAAATAAATCAGTCAGAGAAAGACAATTATCATGTGATCTCACTGATATGTGGAATTTGAGAAACAAGGCAGAGGAACATAGAGGAAGAGAGGAAAAAAATGAAACAAGATGAAACGAGAGAGGGACACAAACCATGAGACTTTTTTTTTAAAGATTTTATTTATTTATTTGACAGATATAGAAAGACAATGAGAGAGGTAACACAAGCAGGGGGAGTGGGAGAGGGAAAAGCAGGCTTCTCATTGAGCAGGGAGCCTGATGTGGGGCTGAGTCCCAGGTTCCTGGGATCATGACCTGAGCTGGATGCTTAATGACTGAGTCATCCAGCCACCCCCAGAAGAGACTCTTTTTTTTTTTTTTAAAGATTTTATTTATTTATTTGACAGAGAGAGATCACAAGTAGACAGAGAGGCAGGCAGAGAGAGAGAGAGAGGGAAGCAGGCTCCCTGCTGAGCAAAGAGCCCGATGCGGGACTCGATCCCAGGACCCCGAGATCATGACCTGAGCCGATGGCAGCGGCTTAACCCACTGAGTCACCCAGGCACCCCAGAAGAGACTCTTAATCTCAGGGAACAAACTGAAGGTTGCCAGAGTGGAGGGGAGTGTGAGGGATAGGGTGGCTGGGTGATGGACACTGGGGAGGGTATATGTTATGGTGAGTGCTGTGAATTGTCTAAGATTGATGAATCACAGACCTGTACCCCTGAAACACATAATACATTATGTGTTAATTAAGAAAAATAAGTAAATGGAGAAAAAAAAGAGAAAAAAAATTTGTGGAGAGTTGTTCATAATATTTTATTGTCCTTATAATATCCATAGGATAGGTAATGATGTCCTCTCTTTCATTTCTGATATTAGTAGTTTGTAGCCTCTTTTTTTTTCTTATTTAGCCTATTTAGAGCCTTATCAATTTTATTGACCTTTTCAAAAAACTAGCTTTTGTTTTCACAGATTTTCCAGTATGTTTTTTACTTAGGAAGTATTGCTGTCATCTTTTTATAGATTATAATTCATCTGTACTCTGCTATACTCACCTTCCTATGTCTAAGAGATGACAATAAAGTGTAGAAAATTGTCCTGCATATCACATCTGATTTTTTTCTCAGGTCTCTAAAGATTCTAAGTGTTTACTTTTTGTCATAATCCGTTTACTGGGAGTAACACAACATGTCTTCAATTTTGCACAATATTAATAAAATTTCTGCCTCCACACAAATCTTGTTGGGGCATGGAGTTCATTGTCCTAAAAACATTATTGTACACCTGGCTTAGTTGCTTTACTTTTGTAACAGGTGTTGCTATGGACTGAACCTTTCATTTGTTTCCTCAAAACTTCAAAAGCTAAAACCTAATCTCCCATGTGATGGATGGTATTTGGAGGTGTGACCATTGGGAGGTGATTAAGCCATCCAGGTGGAACCCTAATGAATGGGATTCATGTCCTTATGAAAGAGACCTCAGAGAGCTCTCTTGTTCTGCTTAGGCTATGTGAAGAGCTATGAGAAGATGGTCATTTATGAATCAGGAAGTGGGCTCTCACCAGACACCAAATGTGGCATCTTGATCTTGGACTTCCCCACCTCCAGAACTGTGAGAAATAAATGTTTGTTGTTTAAGTCACCCAGTCTATAGCATTTTGTTACAGCAGCCCAGATGGACTAAGTTGGTATCATGAGAAGGTTTATTTTTTTTTTTAATTTGATTCATAAATATCTAGTTTATGGAGAAAACTTTTCAATTGTTCTGATTATGCTTCCCAGTAGTACCTGATTTATTTTGCTTTTTTTTTTTGCAGCAGCAGCAGGTTTTTTTTAATGTTACAAAGATTCCATCTCATAATTAAATATGTATCTAGCACTTAATGTTTTCAGTAAACCTGGCAGACATTGCTAGCTATCCTTTGAACAAGACAGTGAAGCAAGTTACTCTTGAGTTGAGAACATCATCTTTTAAATAAAGGAGATGAGGCTTGAGAGATTGCCCAAGGTCATGTAACATATTAATGACTCTCTGAGGTTAGAATTCTCAGCCTTCAGTTTCTCTGCTTTCATAAAATCAGATGGATCTGAGCTGAATGTCTCCTTAAATGAAGAAAAAAAATTCAAGGAAGGGGCATGTGGTTGTAGCCTAAGGAATGGCAATTTAGCAATTTAGTAGATGTGATTTTAAGAATACATTTGTCTTCCATTCTGATGTCGATTTTTTTTTACCACTCCTTATAATTTCTTTTGTGATAATCTTATCATGAAGTGATCTAATGTTAGATGTAAGAGATGTACATAGCCTAATATGTAAAGTAGGCTGCCTCTTGTAAGACTTGAGTGAAAGAAGGAAGTATTTGAAATGATCATGTATTTAATAAAGACCCACTTCTTGCTTTAATTTTAGTTAGTGACAAACACCCTTTCTCCAAAGAAATTACACGTTGTCCATCTAGAGTACTTTATAAGTGCATATCAAGTTACCATTGCTAATATATTTTGGCTATGTATAGAACCCATTCATTTTACTACATTTCTACTATTTCGGGGGCAGATGTGTAAAGCATAGAATCCAAGAAAATAGAACCCTACTAAAATCTACACTTTTATTTTTGCTCAGTATTTTGTTTATTTTCACTGATTCATTTTAGTAATGTGCTCTAAATTAATTAGCTGCAACAGAAACTTTGAATAATTAAAAGAGGCACTTTAGGAAAATTGCATTTTCCCCTAAATTGGCTACATCATAAGTTTGTTATGATGAATAATAGTGAGGCAGCTGCTTGGGTTGATTTATTGTTCTTACATCAAAAATTCATATTATAATTTTTAGCAGAAATGAGGTTATTTATAGTAATTACCTTTTTCAAAGACATCACTACAGAGATGCAAGGGAATTACAGTAGTACTCATTCTGAACCTTAAAAGATCACATGTCTTACAGGATCAAGAGGAAGCAGGAATCAAAGTTATACTATTCAATCTAGTGTCTTGTAACTGTGATAAATATGTTGAATCCAAGAACATCTTTTATATTTTTGCTTTTACTGTGATTTTTTGACTCAAAGCATTTTTTGAAACATGTTAATTTTCTTAATGTATTTCTGTTTAGTCTTTTGCTTCCAATTTTGCTCATTAAAAAAAAAAATCTGTTGAAAATAATTTCCTTGGTGTGCTGGTTTTTATCTGTTGGCTGTCCCCCACCCCACTCCATTCACCCATCCTGACTACATGCTCACCAGATTTTCCTTCTCTGCTGGTCTCTGCATTGCTCTCTGCCATGGACTTCTGCCCTCTAATGACTGCAGCACTTGATTCTTTTGCCCTTTGAATTCTGGATGTATTTGGCCAAGAGGGCATAATATGAAATGGAAAGGTTATAGAGAAAGTTGGAATATTTAGTTTCCATTCCCCTTTTGCTCCAACACCCCATTTCTTTCTGTGCCCTGGGCTCTGGCAGTGTCTTTCCTCTACAGCCACATTGCCTAGTGACTTGGCCCTTCTTCCATTGAATCTGAGCTCACTGAGGGCTGATTACATAATAATCTCTTCCTCTTTGGCCCTAGGGATGGTAATGGCTTCCCATTGTAACTGATATCTGGATACTTCCTCATCTCTTACTGGTTTTGTTAGCTTTGTGCACATCTCTGTGAACAGCCCTTTCATTAAATTTCAGGTAAAACCTCTTGAATGGGCCATTTGGTTTCCTGAATTTGTTTATATAAATTGTTTGTATAAAAATTGAATGTATCTCCTATATATTGAGAGAAAACCACTTTTACTATATCAGTCTATTTCTAAATTTTTTCATATATTTTATTCTTCATCTTCTTCAAATCTATGTTAATCTATGGCTTGGGCAAGAGGAAACTGGAGGAATAAACAGCCCATGACAATCTCTTGCTTTCTGGTCTTTGGCTGGTGCCTGCCATTGACTGAATCTAATCAGCTAGAGTTTAAGGGAATTTATTTATACAGTCTAGGACATAAATCAGGGAGGAGAAGAGCAGATTGTGGGCCTCAAGGGACAAATAAAACCTACTTAGTACAGTCTCCCTCTTTTCCCTTTCAATATCCACTTGTATTTATTTAAAATCTTGTCCAGATTAAAAAAAAATTGTATGTTCCATACATAGAGGACATACAAACCTATTACTCTATTATCATTGACTGATAATTCAGCTATACTCTTAGTCAAACTTGAAACTGTTTGCTGGCAATATTCTTCATAGAAATTAGTAGGGAATGAAGCAGATTAAAAATAAGATTTAAAAAGTTAATGTAAAACATAGTCTTTTTAGCCCCTTGTTCAGTACTGTGTCCTGAATCCTATATTTTCTTCTACCATCACCCACTTCACATTTTCCTTAGCTTTACCCATAACTGGATGGTGGTCTTTATATGATGAGTGACACAAATATTTATTCTCTCAAAATCAGAATCCTTAATGATTCTATCTTTATTAAGTTGTTGATGCTTCCTATCAGCTACTGGGTAAGATATATTAAGAGTTGGCCTCATGAATTCTGTGAGTGGCAGGTAGGCTTGTTCTCCAATTTGTGGAGATGTAATCCAGTATCCCTTGGTACACTGCAGTGAATAATGTGCCTGGTGTCTTAGTAGCATAAAGAATATAAAATAGTCAGGAGGAAGATTTATCTTCCAATATAACTAAACTATGACTGTTTTCCCTGGTGGAAATATTTCTTCCTTGAGCACTATGACTAAAAATACACCAAGTCCAAGGTTTCAGAGACAGAAAGCAAAAATTCCTTAAGGAGAGGCTATTTGGGAAAATCATGAATTTTGACATCTGTCCTATAACCTGTCCTATAAGCCAAGACTTCTGTAGTTCTTCAAGACTGCTGCTTTTGGAAGATGGGCAACTTGGCAAAACCAGTGAATTTCATGAAATGAGCCCAATGGCTCACTTCTGTTGTTAAACATTTCACCTCGTTGGGAGGAATATGTGAAATGCTAGACAATGGGTACAGCATTATTTAAGTCCGCAGTTGTGTTACTAGCAGAAGTTTTATGGGTATAGATGTAAACATATATCCAGAGAATGCATCAATTTCAATTGGGATAAGTCCAGGCTCTGTCTCCTGGATGGCCATCTGGTCCCCCCTGAAGATGGTACTATATCAGAATTCAGAATTAAATTCAGCTATTGGCAGTCTGGTCAAATAGAACCTATGTATACTATTAGTGTTGTCATGACCATTTTGCACTTGGTGTTTTGAAAAAATGTTATGATAGCTGGGAAGCAAACCAGAATATCTATAACCAGGACATCTTGACATCCTGATTTTTGATCTCACAGTGGATAATTTTCTTGCTCTTGATCAGTCTGGCTAGAAGTTTATCAGTTTTATTGAATTATTTTTAAAGATTTAGTTTTTTGATTCCATAGATTGTATTTTCTCTTTCATTGATTTCTGGTATAATTGAAATTTTGTAATTATTTATTTTCATTTACTTGCCTTGAGTTTAATTTGCTCTCATATATTTGTTTTATTAAGGTAAAAGGTGAAATCGCTAATTTGAGAACCTTCTGCTTTTGTAATAGAACTATTCAGTACTATATATTTCTAAGTACTACTTAGTTATGTCACACAAAATGTTGTATGATGGATTTTAACTTATTTTAGTATGTTTTATTTCAATCTGTTTTCAAGATGTTTCAATATATTTTTATTTTCTAATTTTCTTTGGGTATCTTCCTGGGTTCATGTATGATTTAAAAGCATATTTGGTTTCAAAATTTAATTTCCAGAGGTCTTTGCATTATTGATTACAAACCTAACTCCACTGTGCTCAGAAAATGTTTGATTTGAATCCTTTCAATTTTATTAAGATTCTTTTATGGCCTAGATTATGGACTTTGTTAGTAAATCTTCTGTGTGCACTTTTTTTTTTTAAGATTTTATTTATTTATTTGACAGAGAGAGATCACAAACAGGCAGAGAGGCAGGCAGAGAGAGAGAGGGAAGCATGCTCCTAGCTGAGCAGAGAGCTGGATGTAGGACTCGATTCCAGGACCCTGAAATCATGACCTGAGCTGAAGGCAGAGGCCTAACCCACTGAGCCACCTAGGCACCCTTTCTGTGTGCACTTTTAAAACAACATGTATTCTGCTATTGTTAGGTCGAATGATACATAAGTTTAGGTTAAATTGGTTGGAAATGTTATTGTCTTCTTTATGTTTACTGATTTTCTGTCTAATCATTCTATTTATTATTGGAGAGGGATGTTAAAATCCAGCTCTTTGGATTTGCCTATTTCTGCTGGATGTTCAATAAATTTTCGATTTGTGTACTATAAAGTTCTTATAATTATTATGGTATATAAATATTTAGAAATATTATGTCTTCTTGATGAATTGACCTCTTTATTATATGAAATGGCTTTCTTTATCTCTGGCTCTATTCCTTTTTCCAATATTTACTATGCCTAATACTAATATAGTCATACCAAGTTTTTTATTGTTAATGTAGTTTATCTTTTACAATAACTTTTACTTTTAATAAGTAACATACAGTTAGTTATTGCTTTTTTCCTACAACTTAGTGATCTCTATTTTTCAATTGGGACATTGAAACCATTTACATTTAATATGATTCCTTGTATGGTTGGCTTTAAATTTACCACATTGCCATTTGTTTTCCATTTATACCATATGTTTTTTGTTTCCTTTTTCTTTTTTTTTTCTGCCATTTTTGTATTGAGTACATTTTATGATTTCATTCTATTTTATTTGTTGACTTATTAGCCAAAACTTTGTTATTTTGGTTTATACTATATATTTTAACTTCTCACTGTGAACATTCAAGTCATATTACACTTCACATATAAGAATCTTATATAACAGTGAGGTGCCTGGGTGGCTCAGTTGGTTAAGTGGCTAATTCTTGATTTTGGCTAAGGTCCTAATCTCAGAGCCATGACCTCTAGATCCTGAGATCGAGCCCCATGTTGGGTTCTGTGCTGGGCATGGAGTCTGCTTGGGATTGTTTCTCTCCTTCTCCTTCTGCCCCTCCCTGCCCCCCTCCACCCCCAAGGAGAAAAAAATCTTACAACAGATTATCTCCATTTCTCTCCTCTTGGTATTTCCATTATTGTATATATTTCAATTCTACTTAATTTGTAGATCCCAAAATATGTAGTTTTCGTTTTTTTTTTATTTAACATTCAAACATGTTTTAAATAACTTAAATTATTGAAAAGTTTTTTTATGTATTTCTAGGTAGTTACCATTTACAGTGCCCTTCATTCCTTTATGTTGATTTATATTTTCACCTGGTATAATTTTTTCTTTCTTTCTTTTTTTTTTTTTTAAGATTTTCTTTATTTATTTGACAGACAGAGATCACAAGTAGACAGAGAGACAGGCAGAGGGTGGTGGGGGAAGCAGGCTCTCTGAGAGCCTGCTGAGGGGCTCGATCCCAGGAACCTAAGGTCATGACGTGAGCTGAAGGCAGAGGCTTTAACCCACTGAGCCACCCAGGAGCGCCCCCCTCCTTTTTTGTATAATTTTCTTTTAGTGTATTTTTTAAAGATTTATTTATTTATTTTTGAGAGAGAGAGAGAGAGAGAGAGAGAAGAAGAAGAAGAAGAAGAAGAAAAAGCCTGAATGGCAGAAGGAGAGGAAGAGAGAATCTCAAGCAGACTCCATGCTAAGCACAGAGCCACATGTGGGGCTCAATCCTAGTATCCTGAGATCAGGACCTGGGCCAAAACCAAGACACTTGATTTTTGGACACTTAACTGATTGTGCCACCCAGGTGCCCCTATAGAGTATTTTTTTACAGTTCAGGTCTTACTTATGATTTTTTTTTAGTTTTTATATGTCTGAAACCTCCTTTATTTCCTCTTTGTTTTTGAAAGCTATTTCTACTAGGTATGGAATTCTAGGTTGGTAGTTTATTTTCTTTCAGTACATTAAATGTGTTTCTCTACTATCTTCAGGCATGAATTTTTGTTGTCAAATGAAAAATTCACCTTATCTTTGTTCCTGTCTGTATAATGTATCTTATTTTGTAGGCTGCTTTTAAGTCTTTTCTTTTCACAGGTTTACTGAAATTGATTGTGATATTCCATAGTTTATTTTTCTTCTTATTTCCTGTGCTTGAGGTTTATTGGTCTTATAAGTATAGATTCATAGTTTTATCTATTATGGAAAAATTCACTAATTAAAAAAAATGTTTTACCATCTTCCTTCCTCTTCTTCAAAGACCCCAATTAATTACATAATGTCCTTTTGAATTTGTACCACAGCACAGTGGTGTTATGTAAATTTTCTTCAGTCTTCTCTCCTCTTTGTGTTTATTTTGGATAGTTTTTGTTGCTACTCTTCAAATTTACTCATTTTTTTCATTGCAATTTCTAATCCCATTCAATTATTTGTTATCTCAGATGTTGTAGTTTTCATGTCTAGAATATCAATTCAGTCCTGTTAATGTTCACTCATTCCCCTACCCTCTCAAACATGTGGAATATAGTTATAATGATGACTTTAAAGTACCTGTCTGTTATTTATATCATCTGTACTATTTTTCAATGTTATCAATTGATTATTTTTTTTCTCTTATTATGGGTAATAAATTTCCTGTTCCTGTAAATGCTTAATGATTTTTAAATTTGATGCCAGACATTATGAATTTTACCTTGTTTGGGATAGAGAGGTATTTTGTAGCCTCATAAAGTTTATGTCTATAAATATGATTAAGCTTTTCTTTGTGATGTAGTAATGTTATTTTATTTTCTTTATAGAGTATTTATTTATTTATTTATTTGAGAGAGATTGAGAGAGAGTGAGATAGCAAGAGAGAGCATGAGCATGGGACCGGGAGAAGGAAATGCTGACTCCCCACTGAGCAGGGAGCCTGACAGTGGCCTAGATCCCAGGACATCTGGATCATCATCTGAGCTGAAAGTAGACATCCAACCCATCCAGCCACTCAAGCACACAAGTAATGATATTTTATAAACAATATGATATTTTTGGTCTTTTTGTAATTTTGCTAGCAGCAACATTTAGTCTAGTACTAATTTTGGCTAACTGACAAGGTCAAACCATTTTAAGTACTCTAACTCATGTCCCTTAAATTAGGAGGTCTTCTAATCTGGTTTGTGGAAATGATTTCAAGCCCTCCTTGATCCCTATCTGGTGATTATTCTATATAATTATTTCAAGTGATTTCTTTTTGAGTCTCATATAGTTTTCTTACATGGATACACTGGTCAATATTCAGCTGCAGTCTTCAGACTTCTGAAAATCTTTTGGCTCTTCCTTCTCTTGGTATTTTGCCCTGTAAACTCTAGCTGCTTTCTCCTGCCCAAACTCCTTCCCAAACTCCCAAACTTCCCAAACCCTCTCATCAACTCAGGGAGATCTCTACTTTCCATTGAGGTTTGTTGTACCTTAGATTCAGCCTGGGAACTCTCCTATCAGTAAGTTGTGGCAATCACAGAGCTTATCTTACTTGTTTCTTTTCCTTTAGGGATGATTATTTTTCATTGCTGATGTTCAATATTTTGAAAATGGTTGTTTCATATGTTTTGTGCAGTTTTTTAGCTGTTTTAGAGGTGAGGGTAAATTCAGGCCCTGTTAATCTTTAACATCTGATTTTAGTTGAATGAGATAATAGCCATTTCATGATAAGAAGTTCATTTCTTATAGACCTATGGGTCAGATAAAGGGTCTAAAAGCAGAAGTGAAACTGGTTTTCAAATGAATATGAGTTTTTGGTAGAAAAGTGTAAATGATTTTCTACCAAAACTATGGAAATGTGCATAATTATGCTCCTTTTTAGAATTTGCTAGAAGGTCTATATAACTTCTTTCTCTCAGGCAGCTTCATTGGCTGATCATAACACACAAATGGTAGTATAGTTTGCACTGAAGCATAGACCATCCAGGCCCTGACCTAATGTCTTGTGATGTCATATGAATTAGCCAGTGAATTAGATCAGTATACATAAATGTGGTATATTTTGCTTCCACAATTTTAAAAGGCTTAACAAGTTTTGTACTTCTTAAAATTAGCTGTTGCAAGTTTCTGTTATGCATTTCTTATTTTAGAAGAAATAACCTGCCCTAAGCCAGGCCACCGAAATTTTGTAAACCTGTCAGTATGGCAGGCTCAGGGCATTGAGGTTTCATAAGGTTTATCTCTCAACTTTGGTACCCATATGTTAAAGGAAGCCATCCTGTCCTTGCTCCCTCTTCCTTACAGATGTCATTAACATAAGGTCATCAATGTAAAGACCAGTTTGATGTTTTATGAGGCATAAAGATGATTAAATTCTTTCCAGTTTATATTATAAAAGATAGCATGAAAGTGGACTAAAAAGTGAAGAGAAATTTCTACCCTTGCCTTGCAGAGGCAAATTGCTTAGGGATTGGAAAAAAACAGCATTATCTAAGACAGTGTTTCTCCAACAGGAAAGTACAAAGGAATGACCTTATGGCTTGTTAAAACAGGAAGTTTTGAACCCTACTTGCAGAGTTCTATCTTGAGTGAGACCCAGAAATTTATATCTCAAATAAGATTTCAGTGACGCTGAAGCTACTGGCCCAAGAACTACACTTTGAGAACCCATTCAAGTGGCAAGGGTAATATTAATTTTCTCCAGTAAATATATTACATCTGGAAACAGAGCTGCTTTAGGCATTAATGCCCGATTTTGTTTGTAATGATCCATAGTCAGTCTCCTGACTGGCTTTCCAACAGCCAAAATATGTGAGTTAATTGAGCATGTGTTTAGAATCCCTCATACCCTTCACCACACACATCTTTCTAGTGTTTGATGATGATATTTCTCTGCATTACAGCCAGGGATGGAGCATTTCTTTTGATTTACTATTTTGGCATTGAATGCAGTTGTAAAAGCTTCTACTTACTTTATCCCAGCAGAGCAACCCAAAAATAACCCATACGATCAGTCAGTGGTCCCATTAGACTCATTCTGATATGAAGGGAGTTGAGATTTCTCCTATCACCTGACCTCAATACATGCCCACTATCAGGGAACCAGGCTGCTTTGAGAGTCTTTAGTGATTAGCAGCATCTCAGAGTCTTTAATTAATAATCCCATAGAAGTTCTGAGTATTTCTCTTTCACACATGCTCAGCTATCCTAGTAAATGGCTATAGATCACATAAAGAAGGTTTGGGGAATACATATAGTATTTATTAATGGCTCCCCTTCAATGGAGGGGCTCCTGGCCTATGTCTTGGCTTAGGTCTTGGAACTGCATAAGAGGCTATGAATCCTCATTATAATGACTTGAGTTAGATTTTTAGCACTAGACCCCCAATTTTCTGCTTTTATATATTAAGCCACACCTCGGTAGGCTGCTCATCTGTTTCATTTTGGGGCACCTAGTGATCAGAAAGCCACTGACACAGGTTAATGCAGGTCAGAGCACTATACCAATTCAACACTTGGCTTATCAGTGTGACTTTAAGTACCTTGTTTCTGATGGTTAGACTCCTCGATCTGGCCTCTAATAAACTGGCATTCCATTATTCCACTGAAATAAGGTGCTATTTCTATTGCAGCTTCTCCCACCATCAGTCATCTTTGGACTATAAAGACATTCACTGCAGAGATTTTCAAAGATGGTTTAGGAGGGGGAGTGTTCTCCATCAGATATTCAGGGTGATTGGTAGAGGGGAGCTAAGGTGGTAACACATAATAAATCTACTCTAAAATTCCCATATCCCTAAACCTTCAGATTTTGCCTTCATCATCAATAATTTTCAACTAAGGCTACAGCTTCAGAAACCCAATGCCCAGGATCGACACTAGAATGTTAAAATCACACTCTCTGTGGGTGCTACCTAGACATTAATTTTCATTTTTTTTTTTTAGGCTTCCTCTGTGACTGAAATATACAGCCAAGGTTGAGAGCTGCAACACTGTCAGAAAATTTCTAGCATTTCTTCCTCATTGATTGTAAACCATTGTTGAGCTCAAACTTCAACTAATTAGCCTTTGGGATCTGGAAACCACTCCATGGGTAACTAAGCCCAATTCATTATCTTTCAAATCTCAGTTGAGTATACCTGAAATTCAGAAATTTGAAATGTTTATCTTTTCCCTTGTCTGCCCAAATATTGCAGGGTCCTATTCTTTTTTCAAGAGTGCCTTACCTTAGCATAAGATATGTGGCTGATTTTTTTCATTTATTTGGCTTTAACAACCTTGCAATTATATTCAGTCCTTGGGCTTGATTCTCATTCATATCTGCCCCATAGCTACTGGAGATAAGGGACTCTTTCAAGTTTCCATAGGAGCTTTCTGATTTTTCATTCATGGTCTGAGGCAGACCTTTAATTTTTTTCTTTGCTTTGCTACAATCTTTGTAATAACCATTGTTGCCATAGTGACTAAGTGCCACAGCCACTTGATCTCCTAACGCCTTCATTGCATCTGTACTTCATCTCATGCCACCACCAGTGATTATTTAACTAATCACGATGTCACAGCATGCCAGAGATTACCAGTGTCCCATTTCCCAAAGCAAAGAAGCTATCTGTGAGCTCTCAAATATGCTAGCTACCCATCCCAAGGACCTATTTTAAGAGTGTTTCCTGGGGCCACTTCTTGTGCCAATTACTGAATCACTCAAGATCATGGCAGGAAACAGATGGTGCATTCAAATGGACCAATTAAGGAGAATCTAATAAAGGACTATTTACAGAAATCTGCTTGGTATAATAGAAACCAAAACCCAAAAGGAGATGGTAAAGCACTCTAGGGCTAGCAAAGCCTGGGAGCTTTTACTACCTCTCAGCATGAACTTTCTTTCCTTCCATTCTCTGATCTGGAATTTCTCACTGAAAAAACAACCAGGATAAACTTGCCCAAAGATCAAGAGATACAGTTATATGATGCATCTCAAGAATTTACTCCTTTGGACAGATAGAAGGAGAGGATATGGGGTATATTTAGAGGCACTGAAGAAAGTCTAGCAGACTGTCCAAATTGGATGCTTCATCTGCGCTCCAAAATATTTGTAAAACTCTTATTTGATTTCTTCAACTGGAAATCTTAAAGACATCTAAGAACCAGTAGATTGAAATCCACCTGAATCCAGTATGCCTAATGTTGAAAAGGAAATCTGACTGACAGCAAAAAAGCTAAAGGTAATCCTTAACATCATCCTCTATTTTGCTTTCCAATCCACGTCCAGTTCTTGGTGGATTTTAACTTAAATATTTCATATGTCTCTTTACTTCTTTCTATCACTATTACAGCCCTGTCACTATTGCAATATTTCCAAATTATTTTACTTCTTTTGTGTCATGGGTAGAATATATTTGTTACTATTAAAAAATTGTATAGACTTTTATTTTGAAATATAACATAGATCCGGAAAAGTGCATAAATTCTAAATGTAGAGCTCATTGAATGATAGCAAAGTGAACACTCAGGTAACCACACTTGGTCAAGAAATAGAATATTGTTAATATACATCAGCAGTTCTCCTTGAGTTATTTCCCACCATTCCCTCCTCCTTTCTCACCTAAAGATGACCTGTTATTTTGACCACAAAGACTATATAATACTTTGGTTTTTTAGCCAGACTTCTTTTTAATAGCTCTGTTGAAATATAATTCACTTATTTTAGAATATTTTCGTCACCCCAGCAAGAAACTCTGTACCCATTAGCAGTCACTCATCATTTCCCACATTCCTCACCCCAGACTCCTAGGCAAACAAATACTAATCTACTTTCTGTCTCTACAGATTTACCTATTCTGGATATTTCATAGAATAGAATCATAGGGGCACCTGGGTGGCTCAGTAGGTTAAGCCTCTGCCTTCGGCCAGGGTTATGATCTCAGGGTCCTGGGATCGAGCCCCACATCGGGCTCTCTGCTCAGCAAGAAGCCTGCTTCCCCCTCTCTCTCTGCCTGCCTCTCTGCCTACTTGTGATCTCTCTCTCTGTCAAATAAATAAAATATTAAAAAAAAAAAGAATAGAATCATATAAAATGTAGTCTTTTGTGATAGCTTCTTAGTATAACATTTTCAAGTTTCATCTACATTGTAGCTTGTATTAGTAGATCACTCTTTATTGCCTAATAATAATTGCATTTATAAACTTAGTACATTTTATTCATGTATCAGCTGGTAGACATTTGAATTATTTCTACTTTTTGGATATTTTGGATAATAATTATGAGTATTTGTGTAAATGTTTATTGTGTGTGGTGCACTTGTTATTAAACTTAGGTAATATCAAAAGAATGAATCAACAGAGACTGGTAGGGAAAATAATGGCACTGCAAAGATGTCCATGCCTTAGTCCCCAGAAACAGTGGATATGTTACCTTACATGGCAAAAAGGACTTTATAGATATGACAGAAGTTGAGGATTTCATGATATGAGGAAAATATCCTGGATTATCAAGGTGGGATTAATCTATTTTAATCTCTCAACTTTCTCTTATTTCTCTTCATTTATCTATATCCCACTTCTCATTCTGTATGTCCAAAGAAAGCTGTTATTTATGAGATGTGTGAACTGTGCTCCTTGACCTTTGAGTGGTTGTTCTGGCTAAATTTGTGTTATCATAATGTACCAGTGGTATCAAAGGGTTAAAGGAGAGTAAAGTTGTATTATTTGTTCTTCTGGCTCCTTCCAGTTCTGGCTATGGGTTTGCAGTGATGCCATTTTTCTGATGCCTTCTTCTAGAGGACCTTCTCTGAAAGACTATTCTTTCCTTTTTGAATTATTTTGGCACCACTGTGGAAAATCAATTGACCATAAACCTGAGGGTTTATTTCTGGGCTTTCAACTCAGTTCCATTTATCTATATATCTATTGTTAGTCAAGCACCATAATGTCTTGATACTGTAGCCTTGTACTAAATTTTGAAATTAGGAAATGTGAGTCTTCCAACTTTGTTCTTCCTTTCCAAAATTGTTTTGGCTATTCTTGGCCATTTGCCATATGAATTTCAGGATCAGCTTGTCATTTTCTACAAAGAAGTCAGGTGGGATCTTGACAAGAATTACATTAATCTTTAGGTGAGTTTTGGGGGTTTTGCCATCTTAATAATATTAAGTCTTCTAATCCTTGGTTACAGGCTGTCTTTCTATTTATTTGGATCTACTTTAATTTCTTTCAATAATGTTTCCTAGTTTTCAAGGTGCAAGTGTTTTGCTTCATCTGTTAAATGTATTCCTAAGTATTTTATTTTTATCAATTCTACTATAAATTGATTGTTTATTTTGTTTTACAGTTTATTGCTAATGTATGGGAACATAATTGATTTTGTATGGTGATCTAGCATTCTACTACCTTGTTGTATTCATTTATTACTTTCATAGCTTTGTTTTTGTGGATTCCTTAGGAACTTTTATACATAAGTATACTTGTCATCTGCAAGGAGAGATGGTTTTACTTTTTCCTTTTCAATATGGATTCCTCTTATTTTTTATTTTTGATTAAGTTTCTTGGATAGAATGTCCAAAACAATGTTTTATAGAAGTGGGAAGAATGAACATCCTTATCTTGTTCCTGATGTCAAGGAGAAAGCATGCAGTTCTTTTCCATTGCTTTGTTGTTAGTTGTGGGTTTTTGTACCTCAACTTTTTATTAGGTTATGGAGTTCCCTTCTATCACTAGTTTGTTGAGTTTTTTAATAATAAAAAAAGTTTTAATTAAATTATTTCTATGTTTATTGAGATGATCATGTGGTTTTTATTCTCTATTTTATAAGTTAGTGTATGAATTTCATTGCTTTTTGCAACTTTGATTTCTTGGGATAAATCTCACTTGATTATGATGCATACTCTTTTTTATATAATACCAGATTTGGTTGGTGGTATTTTGTTGAGGATTTTTTATCTATGTTCATAAAGAACGTGATTTGTAGTTTTCTTATGATACCATTGTTTGGTTTTGGTATCAGGGTATATTGCCACTATATAATAAATTGGGAAGTGTTACCCCTTCTATTTTGGGGAGAACAGTTTGTAATGGATTAGTGTTAATTCTTTAAACATTTTAGATTTCACCAGTGAAACCGTCTGAGTCTGGATTTCTTTATTGAAAGTTTTAAAATTACTAATTCAAAGTGTTTTCTTGCTATAGGTCTATTTAGCTTATCTATTTTTTCTTGAGTCAGTTTTATTAAGTGTTTTTCTAGAGATTTTCTATTTGTCTAAATCATTTAGTTTATTGACATATTCTTTTATGCGTAACCTGTCTTTATACTTAAAGTAGAGTTCTTGTGGGTTATATATGGTGTATACTTGGGTCTGATGTTACATTTCATCTAAAGTACTTTTAATTGGGGTGTTCAGACCATTTATTTTTAATGTGATGACTCATATTTATCATTTTTCCATTTGTTTCCCTTTTGTCATGTTTGTTCTTTGGGTTTCTTTTTTTTATTTCTTTTGTATTAATGATATATTCTGTATGATTTAATTTTCTTATTTGTGGGTTTATTAGTTATACATTTTTGTTTCTTTAGTGTTAGTTCTAAGTTTTTAGTATACATCTTTAGCTTATAGTTTATGAACAGTAAATCATAGTTTACCTCCAAGTGATATTACACTATTTTACATATAACAAAAGAATCTTACATTGTATACTTCCATTTCTCTTCTCTTGGCCTTTGTGCTACAGTTGTTATATATTTTAGTTCTGCTTATGATAAACACCCCATAATGCATTGATATTCATTTTGTTTTAAATAGTCAAATATCTTTGAAAGGTCTTCAAGTCATAAAACCTTTTTTACATTCAACCACATAGTTATCATTTCTGAGTTTCTCTGGTCCTTTATATAAATCTATATTTCAGTCTCATGTCATTTTCTTAGTGCCTGAAGGACTTTCATTCACATTTCACATAGTGCAAGTCTATTGGTTATAAGTCCTTTCAGCTTTTGTATGTCTGAGAAAAATCTTTTTGCTGTTGTTATAGAGACATTTTTTTTTTCTAGGCATAGTCTTTTAGGTTAAGAATTATTTTCATTTTACTATTTTAAAAATTTTAAATGTTTTGCTCTATGATCTGGCTTGTACATTTTCTAGTGAGAAGTCTTTCTTCATTCTTATGTTTATTCTTCTCTAATGTGTCTTTTTTGCTCAGGCTAATTCTAAGGTTCTCACCTTATCACTGCTTCTGAACTACTTAGTTATAATGCAACCTAATATAGTTTACTTCATGTTTCTTGTGCCTGGATTCCACTGGATTTTGTAGACCCAAGGGTTCATATTTTTCATTAAATTTAGAGAACATTAAACAATTTTTATGCTTCTTTCTTTATTTCACTTCAGGGATTTTAATTAAATGTGTATTAGGCTGCTTCAAGTTGTCCCTGACCCTGTGTTCCTTTATTCGGTATTGTTCTTTCTGCATTTCATTTTGGACAGTCTCTACTAATTTGGCCTTAAATTCACTCATTTTTCTTCTATAAATTATAATTTGCTGTTAATTCTATTTATTTATTTATTTATTTATTTATTTTTACTGTGTTATGTTAGTCACCATACGATACATCATTAATTTTTGATGTAGTGTTCCAAGATTCATTGTTTACATATAACACTCAGTGCTCCATGCAATACATGCCCTCCTCAACACCCACTACCAGGCTCACCCATCCCCCATCTCCCTCCCTTCCAAAACCCTCAGGTTGTTTCTCAGGGTCCATCGTCTCTCATGGTTTGTCTCTCCCTCCGATTTCCCCCAATTCACTTTTCCTTTCCTTCCCCTAATGTCCTCCATGTTATTCCTTATGCTCCACAAGTAAGTGAAACCGTATGATAATTGAATTTCTCTGCTTGACTTATTTCACTCAGCATGATCTCCTCCAGTCCCATCCTTGTTGATACAACAGTTGGGTATTCATCCTTTCTGATGGAGGCATAATATTCCATTGTATGTATGGACCATATCTTCTTTTTCCACTCATCTGTTGAAGGGCATCTTCTTTCTTTCCACAGTTTGGCAATTGTGGACATTGCTGTTATGAACATTGAGGTAGATATGGCCCTTCTTTTCACAACATCTGTATCTTTGGGGTAAATACCCAGTAGTGCAATTGCAGGGTCCCAGGGTAGCTCTATGTTTAATTTCTTGAGGAATCTCCATGCTGTTTTCCAAAATGGTTGCACCAACTTGCATACCCGCCAACAGTGTAAGAGGGTTCCCCTTTCTTCACATCTCCTCCAACACTCGTTGTTTACTGTCTTGTTAATTTTGGCCATTCTAACTGGTGTAAGGTGGTATCTCAATTTGGTTTTGATTTGAATCCCCTTGATGGCTAATGGTGATGAACATTTTTTCACGTGTCTGTTAGCCGTTTGTATGTCTTCTTTGGACAAGTGTCTTCTGCCCATTTTTTCCCTTGATTATCTGTTTTTCAAAATCTTAAACATTTTTGTTTTTATTTCTAGATCTTTCATGTTTCCACTTAACATACTGAATTTTTTCTGGCTTCTTGAATATATAGAATACAGTTATAATAACTGTTTTAATGCCCTTATTTACTAATTCGATCATTCATGTCATTTGGTGATCAGTTTTGAGTGACTAGTATTTTCCCTCATCATAAGTTGTATTTTCCTCCTTCTTAGTATACCTATTAATTTTTCATTAAATGGCAGATATTATTAAGTTTCCCTCTTTGGCTACTGGGTATAATTATGTTGTTTTAATCCTCTTGTTTTTGTTTTGTTTTGTTTTCCCCCTGGAGTGCACTTAAATTATTTGGAAACATTCAATCTCCTAAGTCTTTTTTAAGCTCTGTTCTGTAAGACCAAAGCAACATTTATTCCAGGGCTAATTTTGCCCCATTACTGAAAACTCACTACTAGTCTGTGTATTCTATCCAGTGTTCCATGGGATAAGAGGTTTTTTAGTCTGTTATGTGGGAACTGGAACTAGTCTCCACACTCTGTGAACATCAGGTATTGTTCCCTCTGATTCTTTATGAATATTCTTTTTCAATCTGCATTTGAATGTCTGTACTTAGTTAAAGAATGAAGGCTGACCCTCTGTAGATCTCTGGAATCCTCTGCATGTGCAAGTTTTTCTCTCCCCTGCTATTCCTTGAAGGCCAGTTATCCTGGCATTCCTAGTCTCTCAGCATAGTCTTCAACTCAGGGAGACTGGCAGTCTCCATTGGTTTCCCCCTCACTTTGGTATGGCCTGGAGGCTTTCTCCAAATAGTAAGTAGGGCAATAGTAAGGCCAAGTTTCACTTTTACCGTCTCTTAGGGATCACTACCTGATATCCCATGCATTTAAAACTCGTTTATCACTTTCTCCTGTCTTTTACCTGTTTTGGATAAGAGTATAAATCTGGTCTCTATTATTCTATTTTTGCTGGAAGTGGAAGTCCAATGCCACATTTTTTAAAAACTCATTTTCAGTTTTACATCAATGCCAACTTTTATAAATTTAATGCAACTTTAAGTCATGAAATCTGGTACTGCTTGTTTCTTGACTTTATCCTTTTTCTGTATTTTTAAAAGATTTTATTTATTTATTTGAGAGAGAAAGACAATGAAAGAGAGAGAGCATGAGGATAGGGAGGGTCCGAGGGAGAAGCAGAATCCCTGCTGAACAGGGAGCCCAATTCAGGACAAATTCCTGGGACTCCAGGATCATAACCTGAGCTGAAGGCAATCACTTAACCAGCTGAGCCACCCAGGTGTCCTCTATATTATTTTTAACTATTTTTGACTATTTTGAATTTCTTGAATATTCATTTAGTTCTTGGAATTGTCTCATCAATTTCTACCAAAAAAAAAAAATAAGAAAAAAACATTGACAGGAATTGCATGAATTTATAGATCAATTTGCAGCTGATTTCCATCTTACCAACATTAAGTTTTCCAACTATGAAGTCAATTTATCTGTTTACTTACATATTTTCAACTTATCCCAGCAATGTTTTGTAGTTTTTACTATAGAAATCTTGGTTGTCTCTCATTATAAAATTTGGCTGGGTATATTAAGTTTTGACCCCATTATAAATAGCATTTTATATTTTATTTTTCATGTGTGTGTTGTTAGGATACAAAAACAATTGATTTTTAAATATTTATTATTGAAGTGTAACTGCATACAATATTATTTAAGTTCCAGGTGTACGACATAGTGATTTGACAATTCCATACATTATTCTATGCACACCATGGTAAGAGTAGTCACCATCTGTTACCATACTATGTTACTGCAATAGTCTTGACTACATTCCCTACATTGTACTTTTCATTTTATAACTGAAAGTTTGTACCCCTTAATCCTCTTTACCTATTTCACCAGTCTCCCACCCACTTTCCCTTTGGCAAGCATGAGTTTGTTCTCTGTATTTAAGAATCTGTTTTTGGGGACGCCTGGGTGGCTCAGTTGGTTAAGCAGCTGCCTTCGGCTCAGGTCATGATCCCAGCATCCTGGGATGGAGTCCCACATCGGGCTCCTTGCTCATCAGGGAGCCTGCTTCTCCCTCTGCCTCTGCCTGCCATTCTGTCTGCCTGTGCTTGCTCTCTCTCCCTCTCTCTCTCTGACAATAATTAAATAAAATCTTAAAAAAAAAAAAGAATCTGTTTTTGTTTGTTCATAAAAAGTAATGATTTTTATATCATCATTGTGTACAACAAACTTGATAAATTTATTTATAAGTTCAAAAAGTTCTTTTAAAAATTTTTTGCATCTTCCATAAACCCATTCATGTCATCTGTGAGTTATGTCTTATTTCTTTATTTCCATTTTGTTTGCTTAGCTTTTAAATGAATTTCTTTATTGCACTGGGTAAGACCTCCAGTATTGTGTAGAGTAGATGGAAGAATTATATGTATTTTGTATATTCCTGTATTTTGAAAGAAGATATTTAGTATTTCACCACTGATTATGACATTAGCTATAGTACTTCATAGATACCCTTTTCAGGATGATGTAATTTTTTTTTATTCTTAGTTTGTTGAGAGGTTTTTGTTTTTTTGTTTTGTTTTGTTATGTTTCATATTTTTTAATCCTGAACTGATGTTAAATTTTGTCAAATTACTTTTCTGTGTATATGTGAATATACATGTATATTCACAGTTACTAAGTCTTTACCTAAAGTCTATTCTCTGATTCAGGTTTCTTATCCAGGAAACCATATTGCAGTTAGTAATCATGTATATGTAACCATGTCTCCTTAACTTCCTCTTGGCTATGAGATTATTTTAGACTTTTTTTTCTTGATGACCTTGTTACTTTTGAAGAATATTGATCCTTTTATAGAATGCCCCTTAACTGGGATTTGTCTGATATTTTATTCATGATTAGACTGAGATTGTGGGCTTTAGGAGGAATACCAGGAATACCAGAATAGCAGAGGAATACCAGGAATACCAGAAAATACCAATTGCTGTTTTCATGATGTCATATTAAAAAAAAAATGTTTTGAATGTAGTTAACTCACAATGTCACATTAGTTTCAGGTGTACAACATAGTGTTTCAGCTTCTCTATATGTTATGCTATGCTCACCACAAGTGTCATATTACAGTACATGATGTTAATCTTGATACCTGGCTGAGGTAGTTTGTCAGATTTTGCAATGTAAATTTAATCTTTTCCCTTATTATTTCTATACTATATTCTTTGAGAGGAAGTCACTAGCCAGTACACACTTAAGGAATGGAGAGTTATGCTCCATTTCCTTGAGGGGGCAGTATCTACATAAATTATTTGGAATTCTTCTGCACAAAATTTTTGTTTATTCGCTTCCCTTTACTGATTTATTCAAACATTTATTTATATCAAGATAGACTCATGAATATTTATTTTATACCTTAAGAAATAATCTAATACTACTTTATTATATTGGTTAAAATTTTTGGCCATTAGGAATCTTTTTGGTTGGCTCCTGTGTTCTCTGATACACCCTTAAACATTGCGTGTCTTTTTTTTTTTTCCATTTTCTTTTCCCTTTTCTTGTTTTTGAAAAGGGGAGTGGTGGAACACCTCTTTACTTCATGAAATTACAAGATGTTCCAGAATCCTTTGGTGTAGTCCCTGGTCTAGTGTTAGAATCCGTCATTTCTCCAAGGATTTCTGGTTCTTTAATCAAACAGTGATATTAGCAACCAAGGTCTGGGCACTAGGTGTGCTCATTTTTACTAGGGTCTTATACTTCTAGGCCATCTAAGGTAACAAAACAAAGTGGTATATGCGTGTATACTAATCCATGTATACACCTGTATATAAAATTATTTGTGTATGGAATAATCTACATCTATGATAAACTAAACATGAGTTTCTACTTATGTCTCTATCTCTAATCCATTACGTATGGAACATTCTATCCTTTTTTCCTTACCTATCTGTAAGTATCATTTCAAAAATGAGAAAAATTGCCTCACTCCCACCACCTATAATCAATTAACTTAATTATTAAACTCCAGTATACATATACCACAGTATTCGTTCTTAACTCACACACCCGTGAGAAACAACTTTATCCATAGAGTACAATGCTAATGTGCAGTTCTTTTTGCCTTTAGTCTTATAGATGTCATTGATTTTCAAAGTTAATTAGATCAATTTTCTTTCTTTTGTCTTCTGTGAGATTGTTTTATATATTTGTAATATAATTAGGTGTTTTGATTACATTCTACATAACTTTAAATGTCATTGTCTTTTTTAGATTATGCTAAAAGGAAAAAAAATGTACTTACATTTCCTCACATATTAACCATGATTGGTTATCTTTATTCCTTATTCTAGATAACAGTGTCTATTTGTTATTAGTTACTTTAGCCTGAAAACTTCCCTTTAACTTTAATTGTAGTCTTCATATATTGAAAATGAATTCTTGCAACTTATTTTTATCTGCATATTTCTTTATTATGTTGTTTTTAAAGTATATGTTCACCAGATATGGAATTCTACATCAGTATTTTTTTAATTAAAAATAGAACTTCCCTATTCTCAATAGTTTAAAAATGGTTCCCTATGGATATCTGGTTCCCCCTCCCTGATACACATGGTGTCTTATTTATCTGGTGGTTGCTTTTAGAATGTTCTCTTCATATTTGTTTTTAAAAGTTTGACTATGCTGCACTTAAATGTGAATTTCTTTGTTTTTATTTTCCTTGGTGTTTTCTGTGGCTTTTTGTTTCTAAGTTGAGATTTTTTAAATCAAGTTTTGAAAGTTTTTGGCCATTATTTCTTTAAGTATTTTCTGCCAAGTCTTTTATATCCTTTCATTCTGGGATCCAAATGACAAAAGTGTTTACTAATTTAATATACTCCCATAGGACTCTAGTCCCTTATTTAGTTTTTTTTTTTCTAATCTTATATTCCTTGTCTACTTTTTTTTTTTTAATTTTATTTTTCATAAACATATAATATCTTTTTATCCCCAGGGGTACAGGTCTGTGAATCACCAGGTTTACACACTTCACAGCACTCACCATAGCACATACCCTCCCCAATGTCCATAATCCCACCCCCCCAACCCCCCTCCCCCCATTAACCCTCAGTTTGTTTTGTGAGATTAAGAGTCACTTATGGTTTGTCTCCCTCCCAATCCCATCTTGCTTCATTTACTCTTCTCCTACCCCCTTAACCCCCCATGTTGCATCTCCTCTCCCTCATATCAGGGAGATCATATGATAGTTGTCCTTCTCCGATTGACTTATTTCGCTAAGCATGATACCCTCTAGTTCCATCCACGTCGTCGCAAATGGCAAGATTTCATTTCTTTTGATGGCTGCATAGTATTCCATTGTGTATATATACCACATCTTCTTTATCCATTCGTCTGTTGATGGACATCTAGGTTCTTTCCATAGTTTGGCTATTGTAGACATTGCTGCTATAAACATTCGGGTGCACGTGCCCCTTCGGATCACTACGTTTGTATCTTTAGGGTAAATACCCAGCAGTGCAATTGCTGGGTCATAGGGTAGTTCTATTTTCAACATTTTGAGGAACCTCCATGCTGTTTTCCAGAGTAGTTGCACCAGCTTGCATTCCCACCAACAGTGTAGGAGGGTTCCCCTTTCTCCGCATCCTCGCCAGCATCTGTCATTTCCTGACTTGTTAATTTTAGCCATTCTGACTGGTGTGAGGTGGTATCTCATTGTGGTTTTGATTTGTATTTCCCTGATGCCGAGTGATGTGGAGCACTTTTTCATGTGTCTGTTGGCCATCTGGATGTCTTTTTTGCAGAAATGTATGTTCATGTCCTCTGCCCATTTCTTGATTGGATTATTTGTTCTTTGGGTGTTGAGTTTGCTAAGTTCTTTATAGATTTTGGACACTAGCCCTTTATCCGATATGTCATTTGCAAATATCTTCTCCCATTCTGTCAGTTGTCTTTTGGTTTTGTTAAATGTTTCCTTTGCTGTGCAAAAGCTTTTGATCTTGATGAAATCCCAATAGTTCATTTTTGCCCTTGCTTCCCTTGCCTTTGGCGATGTTCCTAGGAAGATGTTGCTGTGGCTGAGGTCGAAGAGGTTGCTGCCTGTGTTCTCCTCAAGGATTTTGATGGATTCCTTTCTCACATTGAGATCCTTCATCCATTTGGAGTCTATTTTCGTGTGTGGTGTAAGGAAATGATCCAATTTCATTTTTCTGCATGTGGCTGTCCAATTTTCCCAACACCATTGCCAGAAATCAGTTGCATTTCTCTACACCAACAACAAGACAGAAGAAAGAGAAATTAAGGAGTCCATCCCATTTACAATCGCACCCAAAACTATAAGATACCTAGGAATAAATCTAACCAAAGAGACTAAGAATCTATACACAGAAAACTATAAAGTACTCATGAAAGAAATTGAGGAAGACACAAAGAAATGGAAAAATGTTCCATGCTCCTGGATTGGAAGAATAAATATTGTGAAAATGTCTATGCTACCTAAAGCAATCTACACATTTAATGCAATTCCTATCAAAGTACCATCCATTTTTTTCAAAGAAATGGAAAAAATAATCCTAAAATTTATATGGAACCAGAAAAGACCTCGAATAGCCAAAGCAATATTGAAAAAGAAAGCCAAAGTTGGTGGCATCACAATTCCAGACTTCAAGCTCTATTACAAAGCTGTCATCATCAAGACAGCATGGTACTGGCACAAAAACAGACACATAGATCAATGGAACAGAATAGAGAGCCCAGAAATAGACCCTCAACTCTATGGTCAACTAATCTTTGACAAAGCAGGAAAGAATGTCCAATGGAAAAAAGACAGCCCCTTGTCTACTTTTATTTGGATAATTACTACTGATACATCTTTATGTTCAACGATAGTTTCTTCTGCTTTTATTCTATCTACTGTTAAAATAATCTAATACATTTCATGTCTTATACTGTACTTTTCAATTAAAAAACATCAATTTGATTATACATTATTTATTTGACATCTCTTCTAGAATCATTCATATTTTTTTATTTTATACCATAAATTATTTAGCACTTTTATAACAGTCATCTTAAAATCCTTGATGACTAATTATTCCATCTGAATTACCTGTGATTTTCCTTCTATTGACTAATTTTCCTCATGATTATGGGCTATATTTTCCAACTTCTTCATATCTTTCACGGGCAGGATAACAAGTGTTGTGTCCAAAAGAATAATGGATACTAAATTGTTATGCCTCTATCTCTGGGATGTGCAATCTCATTCTTTAATCAAGCGGCTAAGGTGAGAGGCTGCTCTGTTAGAGTCCACCATGACCTGCACTGAATATTTTTTAAAAATTTTATTTAATTTTTTTTCAGTGTTCCAAAATTCATTGTTTATGCACCACACCCAATCCTCCATGCAATACGTGCCCTCCATAATACCCACCACCAGGCTTACCACCCCCCCACCCCTCCAAAACCCTCAGTTTGTTTCTCAGAATCCACAGTCTTTCATGGCTTGTCTTCCTCTCTGATTTCCCCCAGCTCAATAGTAGGGTATCTTAACACACCACTCTCAGTAATAAACAGATCATCCAAGGAGAAAATCAATAAAGAAACAAGAGCATTGAATGACACATTGGACTAGATGGACCTCATAGATATATATAGAACATTCCACCCTAAAACAATAGAATACTCATTCTTCTTGAGTGCACATGGAACTTTCTCCAGAAGAGACCATATACTGGGTTACAAATCAGGGCTCAACTGATACCCAAAGACTGAGATTATTCCCTGCATATTCTCAGATCACAATGCTTTGAAACTGGAAAGCAACCACAAGAAAAAGTTTGGAAGGAATTCAAACACTTGGAAGCTAAAGACCACCCTGCTTAAGAATGTTTGGATCAAACAGGAAATCAAAGAACTTAAGCAATTCATGGAAACCAATGAGAATGAAGACACCTTGGTCCAAAACCTATGAGATACTGCAAAGGCAGTCCTAAGGAGGAAATACATAGCCATCCAAACCTCACTGAAAAAAATTGAAAAACCCAGAATACACCAGCACTCTTTACACCTTAAAGAACTGGAGAATCAACAACAAATTAAGCCAACCTCCCACACAAGAAGGGAAATAATCAATGAGATAGAAACTAGAGATAGTAGAACACAACATAAAACTAGAAACTAGTTTTTTGAAAGAATCAATAAGATTGAAAAACCATTGGCCAAACTAATCCACAAGAAAAGAGAGAGGACCCAAATTTATAATTATGAATGAAAGAGAAGAGATCATGACTAACACCAAAGAAATAGAAACAATCATCAGAAATTTTATCAACAGTTATATGCCAATAAGTTAAGCAACCTAGATGAAATGGATGCATTCCTGGAAACCTATAAGCTTCCAAAACTGAATCAGGAAGAAATTGACACCTGAATAGACCAATATCTAGTAACAAGATTGAAGCAGTATTCAAAAAACTCCCAAAAAACAAGAGCTCAGGACCTGATGGATTCCCTGGAGAATTCTACCAAACATTCAAAGAAGAAATAATACCTATTCTCCTGAAGCTGTTCCAAAAAATAGAAACAGAAGGAAAACTTCCATATTCTTTATGAAGTCAGCATTACCCTGATCCCCAAACCAGGCAAAGACCCCACCAAAAAGGAGAATTTCAGGCCAATATCCCTGATGAATATGGATACCAAGATTGTCAACAAGATCCTAGCTAATAGGATCCAACAGATTATTAAAAAGATTATCCATCATGACCAGGTGGGATTTATCCATGGGATGCAAGGGTGATTCAACATTCACAAATCAATCAATGTGATAGAACAAATCAGTAAGAGAAGAGAGAAGAACCACATGGTCCTCTCAGTTGATGCAGAAAATGCATTTGACAACATACAGCATCCATTCCTGATTAAAACAATTCAAAGTATAGGGATAGCTGGAACATTCCTCAACTTCATAAAACCTCTCTATGAAAAACCCACAGCGAATATCATCTCAATGGGGAAAAACTGACAGCCTTCCTTTTGAGATCAGGAACACAACAAGGATGTCCACTCTCACCACTGTTGTTCAACATAGTACTAGAAGTCCCAGCAACTGCAATCAGACAACAAAAAGAAATAAAAGGCATTCAAATTGGCAAAAAAGAAGTCAAACTCTCTCTCTTCACAGATGACATGATACTTTTATGGAAATTGAAAAGACTCCACCCCCAAACTACTAGAAGTCATACAGCAATTCAGTAATGTGGTAAGATACAAAATCAATGTACAGAAATCAGTTGCTTTCTTATACACTACCAATGAAAATATAGAAAGGGAAATTAGAGAATTGATTCCATTTACTATAGCACCAAGAACCATAAGATACCTGGACTGAATATTTTTTAAAGGACTTAATTTTTTAGAGAAAATTCAATTCACAGCGAAACTGAGAAGAAGGTACAGAGACACCTGACATATTCTTTACCCCCACACATGCATAGTCTCCTGTTATTAATATCTCCCACAAGAGTTGTGCTATTTTTTACATCTGATGAACCTACATTGACACATCATAATCACCCAAATTCCATAGTTTACATTATAGTTCATTTTTGGTGTGTAAATTCTGTGAGGGTGGACCAAATGGATGACAACATATATGCACCACTATAGCATGCAGAGTATTTTCACTGCCCTAAAATTCCTCTGTGCTCTGACTACTCATTCCTTACTCCACTCCTGAAGGCTTAATTGGGTTGTGTTCATGACTGGTTTCAAATAGAATTATAAAGACTATACTTTTTTCAAAATTTCATTTTATTTTTTCAATGTTCCAAGATTCATTGTTTACATATAACACCCAGTGCTCCATGCAATATGTGCCCTCCTCAATACCCACCAAGAGGCTCACCCATCCTCGTGGGCTGGGAAGCACGAGGGTTCCAAAAACCCTCAGTTTGTTTCTCGGGGTCCATCGTCTCTCATGGTTTGTCTCTCCCTCCAATTTCCCCCAATTCACTTTTCCTTTCCTTCCCCTAATGTCCTCCATGTTATTCCTTATGCTCCACAAGTAAGTGAAACCGTATGATAATTGAATTTCTCTGCTTGACTTATTTCACTCAGCATGATCTCCTCCAGTCCCATCCTTGTTGATACAACAGTTGGGTATTCATCCTTTCTGATGGAAGCATAATATTTCATTGTATGTATGGACCATATCTTCTTTATCCATTCATCCATTCATCTGTTGAAGGGCATCTTCTTTCTTTCTTTTTTTTTTTTTTTTTTGGGCATCTTCTTTCTTTCCACAGTTTGGCAATTGTGGACATTGCTGTTATGAACATTGAGGTAGATATGGCCCTTCTTTTCACAACATCTGTATCTTTGGGGTAAATACCCAGTAGTGTAATTGCAGGGTCCTAGGGTAGCTCTATGTTTAATTTCTTGAGGAATCTCCACACTGTTTTCCAAAGTGGCTGTACCAACTTGCATTTCCACCAACAGTGTAAGAGTGTTCCCCTTTCTTCACATCTTCTCCAACACTTTTTATTGTTTTGTCAATTTTGGCCATTCTAACTGGTGTAAGGTGGTATCTCAATTTGGTTTTGATTTGAATCTCCTTGATGACTAATGGTGATGAACATTCTTTCATGTGTTTGTTAGACTTTGGACAAGCATCTGTTCATATCTTCTGCCCATTTTTTTGACATGATTATCTGTTTTTGTTTGTTTGTTTGTTTGGTTGGTTGTTTGGTTTTTTTTTGTGTGTTGAGTTTGAGGAGTTGTTTATAGATCTTGGGTATCAGCCATTTGTCTGTAGTGTCATTTGCGAATATCTTCTCCCATTCCGTGGGTTGCCTTTTTGTTTTGATGTATAGACTTGTTGAATCTTACCTTGTATACCAGAAACTAATGTAAATGTTTCCTTTGCTGTGCAGAAGCTTTTGATCTTGATGAAGTCCCAAAAGTTCATTTGCATTTTTGTTTCCTTTGCCTTAGGAACAGGTCTTGAAAGAAGATGCTGTGGCTGATGTTGAGGAGGGGTTACTGCCTATGTTCTCCTCTAGGACTCTGATAGATTCCTGCCTCACATTGAGGTCCTTTATCCATTTTGAGTTTATCTTTGGGTATGTTTTAAGAGAATGGTCAAGTTTCATTCATACACATCTGCCTGATTTCAAGCTTTACTACAAAGCTTTGATCACCAAGACAGCATGGTACTGGCACAAAAACAGACACTTAGACTAGTGGGACAGAGTAGAGAGTCCAGATATGGACCTGCAACTCTATGGTCAAATAATCTTTGACAAAGCAGGAAAAAAATATCCAGTGGAAAAAAGACAGTCTCTTCAATAAATGGTGCTGGGAAAATTGGGCAGCTATGTATAAAGATTATACTTTACCTCCTAGCTTAACTCCCACTTTCAGGACAACAGCCTAAGAGGGGCTAATCCTTTGATCTTTTCAGGATTTGCACTGTAAGTAGTTCAGGGTTTAGCCTGAGTTGGTCTTGTTCATTTCTGTATTATATTTCAGCAAACCCTGGAATCTGAACACTGTGAGACAATAGACACACTGTTTTTGAGGCCTCATTCATTTCTAGTTCCGTCACTTTTTCTGCCATTTCCTCATTAATACTTCTGGGGGAGGGAATTATTGAGATGAAATATTTATTTTTGCATTTGGAGTTTTTCCAGATAACAGTTTCTCTTGCCACCATTGCTGTCATGTAAAATTCATCCTGTTTCTCCTTATAAAGTCTATCCATCTAAGGCATGACTCCCATCTGCACACTTGCAGTCACACCAGACACTTGTCACTATTGTGACAAGGATGATGCATCTGTACTTCTTTGTCCAGCTTTGAAGATTTCATCCCTTTTTGGTATTAATTTATTATGGCACTTTCTAACAGCTGTTTTTCAATAACTTTTTTTTTTTTTTAGAAAAGCGTGCTTTACAGAGAGCATAGCATAATGTATAGACTTGTTGAATCTTACCTTGTATACCGGAAACTAATGTAAAAATTTGTACCAGTTATCCTTCAATTTAAAAAAAAGTGCTATAAAAAAGAAGAAAAAAGAAAAGAAAATTGTGCTTTATATTTTATCAGTTTTTTTTTCTTGTTTTTAATATAGGTGATATGTTCTTCCTTATCCTACTATATCTTAATCCAAAGTGAAACTCTCCACAATCATTTATTTCTTGGACTTCTCTACTATCCTACTAAAGTGTTTTATCTCATCTACTCTTTCTCTTTCTTTCACAAAACAACACATTTACAACAATACAACCAAAGCCATCTTTAAAAAAAAAAATAGCATAAGCCTGTTTATAGTTCCCTAGTGAGTAAGTGCTTTATTTTGGTATGGGAAACATAAGACACTTCCTCTCTGGAACACTTCAGGCAAATGCCACTTCATAATGAGACTTTCTTTGGTTACCAGTTTATCTTCTTAAGTAACTGCAGCCTGTAGACATTAGATTTAAAACTGACAGATGAACTTGATTATTCTTCAATTGTTTGATAGTTGGTGTATTAGTCAGCTCAGGCTGCCAAAAAAAAAAAAAATCACAGACTGGTGGTTTAAACAGAAAAAAATTATTTTCTCACAGTTCTGGAAGCTAGAAGTCCATGGTCAAAGCGCTGGCAAATTTGATTTCTAGTGAGGGTTTTCTTCTTTGCTTGTAGGTGGTTATCTTTTTGCTGTGTCTTCACATGACCTTTCTTCATGAGCACTTGTAGAGAGTGAGCTCTGGTGTCTCTTCCTCTTCTTAAAAGAACACCAGTCCTATCAAATTAGGGCTCTATCATTATGACCTCATCTATCCTCAATTACCTTCATAAAGCCTTATGAAGCCTTCATAAAGTCACATTAGGTGTTAGAACTTCAACATATGAATTTTGAGACAACACATAATTCACGGCAGTTGATTTCAATGTTATATCCAAAATGCAAACATATATTTGACTTTTATCTGTGTATTTTATTTGTTAATTTGTGTATTACTTACGCCTGGTTAGTCAGGAATTTGAAGGCTTGGCCATGCTCAGTTTCCTGGATTAGTACTGTATAGCCTTAGAAAGAAAGGATCTGTAGTCTTTTCTTCAAACTATCTTGAAGCAACATGATGAACATTCAGTGAGCTCCATCACTGTCTCACTGTAATTTACATGTAATTAAGTGAATCAAGACAGACTCAATCTCATGGTGACCTCTGAATGGTAAGGGTGAATCAACCCTCCTTCTCTATTATTGGTGTACATGGAAGCCTACCTAGGATATGAAGGAATTCTAACTCTTAACTCTCTTGAATAAATCCTTCCATTTGTTTCCATTGTGTCTATTTTGGATGAAAGGTAGTCCTAAAGCCTACTTTTACTTTATGCATAGGTAGTTGTCATTGTGACAGAGACCCATCATCCATTCTACCATCAGTAATTTGTCTAAGCCAATTATAATTCTGTCTCCTTCCTTGATTTTACCCAACCTCAAATATCCATGTGATTCAGCTCTGGCCTTTGGGGTATAAAAAGAAGTCTCCTGGTTAGATTATTGGAATTAGGTTATCATTCTTAAGAGAGCCAAAAGAACAGGTGTATGAGGTCTTGACTGAAAATGAGGCCAGCAGCCATTTTATTTTTGCCAGTTTAATTATGAATCTAACACTGAGAGTAGCAGAGCAGAGTGATAGAATGAACCTTTTCCTTGATAAATTTTTGAACCACTGAGTTGGTCAATCTTATAGCTTACTCTACCTCTTGGTCTCCAGTTATGAGTGACTTAACAAATTTCATGACTTCTGTTACTTACAGACTATGTCTCCGAAGTAAGATACCATAAATGTGAGTCTGTCATGTATATATGTCAACTAATTTGGAGGATAAAAAAATCCGGCTTTTACCATCACCTCTAGAAATAGAAACATTATTCCTTCATCAGACTGTATCCTTAAGGGCTTTCCCTGCTCTTAGGATGTTCTTAATATGGCCCATAAAGTCCAGCATAGCTTTGACCCTGATCCCTATTTTTCATATGTGGTAAAGAGCTACATAAGCCTTTATTTAATTTCTCTAATGAATCTGGCTGTGTTCTACAGTAGTACCTATTCACAAGCTGTTTCTTCCCCTTTCATGGCCCTCCTACCTGATTTATTTAGTTAATAGATAGTCATTTTTAAATTCTGTGACAAACTTTCTCCGTGCTAACTCCCTGGAACAGGCCAAGCTCCCTTATTTCATGCCCTTATAGCTTCCTGGAAATCACCCTCTTAGCCCCTTCTGGGTTTGTAGCTATACATTTGTATAATTATTTCTACATTTATTTTGCTTCATAATTATGTTTTAAGTCTCAAAAGGTGAAGTCTTCTTAAGAATATATACCCCATACACAGTGTCTTTGTTAGTTTGCTCTGGTTGCCATAATAAAATACCATAGACTGAGTGGTTTAAGCAACAGAAATTTATTTCTCCAGGTTTTAGGAGCTAGAAATCCAAGATCAAGGTTTTAGCAGTTTTGCTTTTTTTCTGAAGCATCTTTCCTTGTCTTGTAGATGACTACCTTCTTGCTGTGTCCTTCTATGGTCTTTCCTCTGAGTGTATACA
Source organism: Enhydra lutris kenyoni (assembly GCF_002288905.1). NCBI lineage: Eukaryota > Metazoa > Chordata > Mammalia > Carnivora > Mustelidae > Enhydra > Enhydra lutris. The sequence goes on from NW_019154105.1 coordinate 53,813,133, forward strand.
TCCCTGGTGTGTGTGTGTGTGTGTGTGTGTGTGTGTGTGTGTGTTTGTGTCCAAATTTTCTCTTTTTAGAAGAATACCAGTTATTCTCCTAACTGGGCTCACCCTAAAGACCTCATTTTAATTTAATCACCCATTTAAAGAATTTATCTCCAAATACATTATATCCTGAGATACTAAGGGATAGGGAGTCAGCAAATACATTTTGGAGTAACACAATTCAGTCCTGTTTATAACAGTGCCTAATATACTGCTGGTCATAGGAAGAATTAATCTTGTCATATTGAACATATGAACATAGAGTCATATTGAACAATATGACTATAAAGGCAGAGATTGGATTGATGCCGTAAGCCAAGGAATACTAATTGTCACCAGAAGTGGGAAGAGGCAAGGAACAGAGACTGCCCCCACAGCTTAAGAGGGAATTTGGCCTTGCTGCAACATGATTTGAGGCCAGTGGAACTGATTTCACACTTCTTGCCTTCAGAACTGTAGGAGAGTAAATTTCTATTGTTTTAAGACACACACAAAAACATTATTTGTTGAAGGAATAAATACAGGAATGGATTTTTCCATGTATAACATAATTAAAGCTAACTACCATGCTCATTTCTTGCCTCTGGTCTGGTAAGTATGCATCCCTGTCTTAGTGAAAAATCTAGACAAGGCAAAATAGTTCACTTATTATTTGCCTTTCTGTAGAGTGTGATTCGAAGTTTTCATATATGACTTCAAACTCCATGATCTTTCCCACCTTTAGATGGACACAATTGAAATGAAGTATGTGAATGGCTGGTAAAAAAAACTAACAAACAGTGGTGCCCGGGTAGCTCAATGGGTTAAACCTCTGCCTTCAGCTCAGGTCCTGATCTCAGGGTCCTGGGATGGAGCCCAAGCCTCGCATCAGGCTCTCTCCTCAGCAGGGAGCCTATTTCCCCCTCTCTCTCCGCCTGCCTCTCTGCCTACTTGTGATCTCTCTCTGTCAAATACTGGCTCAGGTACTGCATGTAAAAAGTGAATGATTTACAATACTTCCTTTTAAGACATAGCCTGATGAAGAAGACAGACAAGTAAAGAGGAAAATACATCTAAGTACTTTTTTTAATGCTGAGGAAAATAGAAATTTTAGGATATCATGGAAATAAATACTAGAAAGACTACCTGATCTAATCTGGGATATTTCTGTTGTGACTATTTTGATTACAAGTGATAGAAAACCCACTCTGAACTGGCTTTCTTCTTCTTCTTCTTCTTCTTCTTCTTCTTCTTCTTCTTCTTCTTTAAGTGGGTTTATTTGATTCAGAATCTGAAAATTCCAGAAGTAGAGTGCTTTTGAAAACTGTTGGATTCAGGGCTCAAAGAGTGCCATCGTCCTGAATTTCTGTCTCTTAGTTTTGCTCAGTTGTTTTCCATTTGTTAGCTTCTCTTCATGCTTCAGGAGGTGTACTCTTGCAACAGCCACCCTAATCTCATATATTTTTGCTTACAAGTCCGGGGAAGAAAGGCTCTCTTCTATAGCAGCCATCACCAACACCAGATTATTCTTATGGAATTAGCTCATGTCACATGTCTGCCACTCAACTAATAACTCTGGCCTGGGTCATCTGATGAACTGACTCATTTAGTAACCACTTACTAAAAGGGTGGAAAATGGAAAGGTATTGAAGTCCCAATGAAAACTTTAAGAATGTTCATCCATCCATTCCATAGGTCAGTATTGAGCACCTGTTCTGACCAGGATCCATTCTAGGTGTGATAATAGAAGCCAAATAGAATCTCTGATCTCATGAAACTTATATTCTACTGGGGCAATGATAAATGAATAAGGACATACATAAGTAAATATGAAGTACACCAGACGGACACAAATATTATGGAGAAAAATAAAGTTGGGCAAGAGGTACAGGGAGTATAGTGGTATTGGCAGAGAATTTGCTACTTAAGAGAATGGCCAAGAATGATTGTTCTGATAAGGAAATTTGAAAAGAGCATCCATTCATGAGCTATGTGAGTGAAGAAGAGTGGTACAGAGGGAAGAATGATCAAGGCCATGACCTGGGAGCTTGTTTGCTATGTTTGAAAAAAGCATATGGACCTAGAGCACAGTGAACAATAAAGAGAGAGGGGATGAAAAAAAAAAAAAAAAAGAGAGAGAGAGAGAGGGGATGATAATAGATTTGGTGGAGAAAAGACAAATAGAGTCTTAGAGGCTAAAATAAAGATGTTGGCTTAGTGAGATGGGAGCCAGCAGAGGGTTTTGGGAAAGGAAGGCATTCTTTCATTTGTGTTTTAAAAGTATAATAAAAGTTACAATTGTATAAATCACAACCTGTGGATGGATAATGGTGTAGGTGGACCAATTTACAGACTACTAACATAATCCAAGCAAGAGATCATCTTGACCAATAACACCTTGGCCTATAGTGTTATTGGTCAAGATGTGGACAAGGTGTCTGATACAGGGTACGTTTTGAAAGCCAAGCTCACAAGGACTTGCTGACAGATATGAGGTGTGTAAAAAAAAGGAGTTATGGATGATTCCACATTTTTTTCCCCCATCCAACTGGAAAAAAACGGGATTGTGGTTTTTATTTTGTTTTGTTTTGCTGAATGGGCACTATTGTAGGAAAGACAGGCTTTGGGGAGAATATCAGAAGCCTAGTTTCAGATATGCTAATTTTGAAATGTTATTAGCAATTCAACAGAGAATACTCAGTGGGTTGTTGGAGATGTTGGTTCTGACTGTGAAGCAGAGTCCTATGGGTTTCAAAGTTTGTGCATTGTAGCACATAGGTGTTAGTTAAGCCGAGAGACTAGATAAGATCCCTTAAAGAGTAAATATAGATGGAAAAGAGACAAGGAATGAGAACTGAGGCCTGGAAACTAACAGTAAGAAGACAAGTTGAGAAGGGTCTGCAAAAGGATCCTGTGAAGAAGGATTGCCTTGAGGGTAGAAGAAGAAGAAAGAAAGTGTGGCATCTAAAATTCTAAACAAAGAAAAACCTTTTAGAATGTAGGAGTGAGGTGCCTGGGTGGCTCAGTGGGTTGAAGCCTCTGCCTTCGGCTCAGGTCATGATCCCAGGGTCATGGGATGGAACCCGCCATCGGGCTCTCTGCTCAGCGGGGAGCCTGCTTCCTTCTCTCTTTCTGCCTGCTTCTCTGCCTACTTGTGATCTCCATCTGTCAAATAAATAAATAAAATCTTAAAAAAAAGAAAAAAAAGAATGTAGGAATGATCAGCTGGGCCAAATTTTTCTGATAGGTCCAGTATGATAAGAATGGAGAATTGACAATTGTATTTAACAATAGGTAAGTCTTCGGTAATGAAGGACAAATAATTGTGTAGTAGAATCAATGAATTAATGAATTAATGACTGCCTGATTAAATACAATTGTGAGAATAATAACTCATTTGCAAGGATTTAAGGGAGCAATGGGAGGGAGGAATTTAGAAAATGCACATAGACCACATTTTTAAGGAGGTTTTTTGTTTTTGTTTTTTGTAAAGAGAAGCAGAAAACTGTGGCAGTTGGAGACAAAAGAGGTGGCATAAGATGGTTATTATTTAAGAGGGCCAAAATAATGTGCTTTATGCTTTTACAAATAATCCAATAAATAAGGAAAATTTGATGATTGCACAGAGAGGAAACTAGTTGATGGAGCATTGTCTTTAAGAAGGCAGGAGGCAATGGATAGATTCAAGGAGTTGACTTAGATAAGAATATGAATAGTTCTTCTGTAATAATATGCACAAAGGACAAGGCAGGATAAATGGGCAAAGAGGTAGGTAGGTGGGTGAACGTGTGACTGGGAGCCTGGAAATTTCAGGCTCATTGCTTCAGTATTTGTACTGCTGTAGGAAACAGTCATGGAATAATAACAAAGATAAGGCAATACAGGTTTGTAGAAGAGACAGGTTGTAGAATAGGTTGTAGAAGAGACAGAAAAGTATGAAATTGTCCACTGGGAAGTGGGACGATGACTGGGCCCAGCAAATAGAACAGTATCACTGGGTATCTGTGAGAGCCCTGTTGGGTCACAAATACTTCAACCAGCACAGCTGTGTTTTCCTCCAGGGATTTTCAGCTAGGAAAAGGCAAGTATAGAGTGGTAGAAAATTGGATTTAACCAGCAGTAGAGTTTTCCAAGTACTAAGAATGCAGAGGTTGGTGGGGCAAGTTTGGTGCATGCAAATGAGTAACTATAATTTTTGCATGGTCCATGGGATAGAATCTGAGTCAATATAATATAAAGTGAGGACATGGTTTTTTTTTTTTTTTTTTTTTTTTTTTTTCAAGAAAGGGACATGTATTCTGGGAAGAACAAATTTCTATGGCAAAACCGACCTTTCCAGACTTTGCATCCAATGTTATCATATGATACTAAAGTTCAGCAGTAGACTGACACACATAGACATATATCATATTAAATCTGAATATTTCTAAATTATATAAAAATATAACTCTATAATGCCTTAAAACAACTGAGAGTAGTCAAAATCGAAACATTTGTTCATTAATTTCTTCAAAGTCATAGCAGCATGAATAATAAGAATGTTAAAATAGAGTGCACTTTTAGAACAACTGATTTTTGAGAATAAGTACTTTCTCTTGGAAAGAACCACTCTAAATTTGGTGCAGATACAATAAATCCAACTGTTTTACAGATTTTCTTCTGGAACAGTAAAAAAAATAACCAATATCCATAGAACATAGTGGAAAGTGATGCATGTTGATAAGGAGGTCCACATAAAATGATCTGATGATTCAGGGGAATGAAGGTATCAATCAGAAAAAGGAGAGCGAGACAGACAGAGAGATAGAGAGAGAGAGAGAGAGACAATGATACAACCTCATGGTATGAAATTTAATCATTTTCTGAATAATCTTGTTTCAAACAAATTAAATTTAGATTTGACTAGAGAACCAGGAGATTGTAAACGTTATGATAAATTGGCCACCTCATTATTTTTTTTCCAACTTCTTTCCAGTTTTTCTTCTTGGACTGAAGAAGCTAAAAAACTAAAATTTCCTCAGACTAATTTTCACCAAGTTTCTGTATGTCTACTAACCCAACACAACTGCATAGGAAATGAATACAAACCTAAGGTGGAGAGAGAAGCTGGTGGTGGGGCATCCATCTTGCTTGTGTGGCTGGCAGAGGCAGCATGGTTCAGGAGCTGGAAGCTATCACATCAGTGTCCTGATATAGCAGCTTCCTTCTTGGGAAGCCCCTGATGTTAGGAGAGGCAGAAACAGTACTTTCTTGATTTGTTGTCACTTTGAGGGTTGTTTCTTTTATCTCTTTTATCTTGCTTCCTGAGAAAGTCATTCAACACCCCGTAATAAATCTCTCTCTGTTCAAACTAGTTCAAATGGATTCTGTCTTCTGCATCAGAACCTCAATGGAAAAAGAGAAACAGCCTTCGAGAGCCAGAAACTTGATCTGACCAAGGAGTGCCTCACACATCACAATCACCTTGAATCTATGCTAGACAATCACATTCCTGGGATACATTCTGTGACTGAAGCAAAAGTGATCAAGGAATCTCTATTTTTAACTAATGCCCATATGTGATTCTGATGTTGCCAATTCCTAGAGCAGTGAAAATTTGGTGTCCCTTGATTCAGAGAAATTATTCAGAAATCTTCATAAAATTTAGTATGAAAAAAATGTGCCTTCAATTTTTCTGTGGTGTGGGTTGATCGAATTCATAGGTGAAAAAGAATCATTTGTTGGCAATTCCCAGATCTTTGGCAATAGTAAGTTTAGTGATATCCCAACTCATTGACCACAGAGGTGTCTGTGCACTCACAAACTCACATACACACCTCAGACACCTTTTAATATTTGTTTTAAGATAGTTAGATAGATAGTTATATAGTTATAAGATAGTTTTAAGGTAGTTAGAAAGAATGTAGGATATTAGGTAGTGCTTTGTGCCAGACATACAGTTAAAGGAAAGGAAGATTTTTGTTTTGTTTTTATACTAAGGAAATTTCATCCTCTTATGAAAAACAGTATGTTGAAAAAAATTTATGATATTCCAATCTGTCTCTTTGGACATTTACAGTTCTCTTCCCCCAATATTTTCTTTTAAGAGTGGCTTTTTAGGAATACAGTTTTCTTTAATTTAAAAATTTAACTAATCTTGCGGGTTGGGCACCTGGCTAGGTCAGATGGCAGAACATGTGACTCTTAATGTAAAGTTTGTGAGGTCAAGCCCACATTGGGTGTGGAGCCTACTTAAAAGAAGGAGGAGGAGAGGGAGGGGGAGGGAGGGGGAGGGGGGAAGAGGAAGAGGGGAGGAGGAAGGAGAAGAAGAGGAAGAAGATCAAGAATGGGAAGAAGGAGAAGAAGGAGAAGAAAAATAATTAATCATAATTTTAGATGTCCCTGGAAATCTAAAAAATATATATATTCACCATTAAATAATTACTGAAGAGATAAAACTTTTCCTGTTTGCCTCCTTGTTCATACACAATGCTATAATACCTTTTATCACATTTTCTATTTTTTTTCTATAATTAATTCTATATAATAAAATGTCCCATTTACTGAGCATTTTTTATGTTCTAAGCAATTTTCTGAACAAATTAAGTATATTAAATCCTTTTTACATACATCAATACTACAGGGATGTTCCCATTACCAATTCCATATTATAAATGGGAAAACTGAGTTTCAGAAGTTAAGTGAGAAAATTTTTCAAGAAAGTACAGATTCAGATGCCTATGATATCATGTCTCATTAGTATTGTTGTATTTATATAATTGTCTTTTCAATATATGTCCTACAGCAAGGAACCTAAGCATGTATTATATAATAAGATTTGACCATCTTTTTACTGAAGATCATTTATCTTCTCACCTCTGTCTTCCTAGATGCATTCTGTTGTAGAAAGAGATCAGTTTAGTGCAGTTATAAAAATAACTAATAAAAGCCCATTCTAATTATGTTTCCAAATGCAAAGTTGATTAAAAATAAGAAAATTTCTATATAATAAAACTGACAAAATTATATTATATACATTTTTGAAGTTATTGAAACTTAAGCAATAAAATTATGTCTTTTGTGCATACTTCTGAATAAAATAAAGTTCTAGTTAGAATTTTAATAAATTAAAATGCCATATTAGTATCAAGAGATACTATAAATATAAATAGAAACTTTTAGAGTCACAATGGATATACAAAAAAACCCAAAATTTGGTGATGTGATCATTTCATACCAATAGTTTTGCCTGTCATGGGAGGAAAAAAAAACTAACAATTTCAAAATTACAATTATTTTCTATTATTATAACAGAATTTCAATGGACAGATTTTCTTTCTTTTTATCTACCCAAATGTATGAAAACTGTATGCATATAAACACTCTGATTCTATCCTTAGCAAACTTACAATATTCATGAGTCTAAAATCACTCTTCTTCATGTTTAGTCCAATAATGCCTCTTGTTCTCTCAAAGAAAGCGTCATATCCCCCAGATGTAAACATTGCTTTAAGAGCCAATGCCATATGCTGACAAATGGCATCCCATCTGTGGTTCAGTTATTAAAAATAAATTTCTTGGCTATGTTCAATAAATATAAGATATTCTTATCCATTTTTTTTCCAGAAATGTTTAGTTTTCAACCATAGGTTTAGCAAACCAAACCACAAAGCTCAATCCTATATAATAACTTGAGTAACAAAATAAGTTTTATGTCAGACTAAAACTATATATTTAGGCTAAGATGTTCAGAAGAGAAAACTATAGAGAAAGGTAAATGCAGACTTATTTCTCTAAGTATTAGACTTTTCATTTGGCTCAGCTATTAGAGAAGAAATTAAAAAAAAAAAATGTTCTCCCTTCTAGGAATTAAGCATTGGTGGATAGGGAGCATGAAATCCAAACTTCTTGAAATGTTTTCCACATTGCTCGTACTCCGAAATGCTTGTCACTAGTCCCTTTGTTGCTATGTCTTTACCCCTTCAAATTAGTCATTTTTTTTCATGTTTCATTGTCAAACAAGACTTTGAAGGGGAATGTAAGTAATATATTTCTTCTCATCATAAAGTGACAGAATTTTTTTGGATAGATAGTAAAGGAAGAAAGGTGATGTATTTTCTCACAGTAAATAATAAGGTAGGTTCCATAGTCAGAACTTTGATAACTGATGATGTCAGGAGGAAGAGATGGGTAGGCAAAGCAAGTGAGAATCGTGTTTGAAAACTTAAAAAAAAAAAAAAAAATCAAGATCTTGGGTGTGAAAGCCTTTGATACCCATATCCATGTTTCTCTTCTTCCACAGTATCTTGGTCTTGGTAAATGAAATTGGATATTTTTTTGTCCTTCCCTTTCTTTCTCTTTCTCTTTTTATTCTCCATCTTTTTGCTTTTTCTACTGTCTTCCTTCTCAGAAGCAATATGCTACCTATAACTTCTAAGTTATATTTGTCATTCAATCTTTGTTCAATAAAATTTGCCAATAATTTTTGCTCAGAAGGCCCATAGCATGCAGAAACATGAAAATATTCATTGGAAGTTGTCTTCCAACAGAAATTAGAAAATAATTAATTAACACCAATAGAATGGTGGCCAGTAGTGAATCCAAAACTAAAATCTAGTCTCCCAACTTCCCATTTCATGATCTTGACATTCTATCATGCATGTATTATGTGTCCTTATAAGAGACTGAGAGAATCAGTGACTGAGGGAACTAAGAGTTTTGGAATAATACCTCTATCATTCCTACCAGTTTAGAGCTAATATATCAGAAGCTAACAGACTCAGGTAGGGGAATAAGGGAAAGTGGTTAACTGCAGCTGAAGCTATACTTTGAAAATATTAAACATTAATACATACATTAATATATAAAGAGAATAAAGCAAAGGTCCATACATGATCATGATTAGGATTAATTTTAAACTCCAAACAGATAAGGCAGTATAAAATGGAAAATGATATGCCAATCTCACTTATAAACATGGTAAGAAAATCCCTAAATAATGTTAAGAGACTGTGGTAAGCATTTTAAAATGGCCCATAAGATGCTACTCTGGTTTTAACTTCTCCCCATGAGTGCGAGTAGATTCTGTGAATATAATGAGTTATCATTCCCATGCTCATGTAACAACATATGGCTATGATAACAGAATTTTACAAATATAATTGAAGTCCTTAATCAATTTACTTTGAGTTAATCAAAAGACATATCCCAGGTGGATCTGATCTAATCAGGTGAGCTCTTCCATGAGAGAGTCTCTGGCTGGCTTAGAGTAAGTCTCTAAGAGTTGAAAGTGGCCAGAGCCAACATAGAAGGGAAAAAAAATGAGACATCACTCTTATAACCAGAGAAATGAATTCTAGCAACATCCAAGGAACTTGAGGACCCTGAATCCCAGCTGAGATCATCACTTCTACCTAGTAAGACCCTGAGCAGAAGGCCCAACTCAAATCCGAACTAACAGAAATGGAAACTATGATATAATTAATTGTGTTATTTAAACCACTATTGTGTGGTCATTTGTTATGCAGTACTAGAAAGATAATAAACAAACCAAATCCAGAGTATACTTGAGAATAAAATTTATTATGTTATATTTTAATATATTATAATATATAAAATAGTATTTTATATTTTAATATATATTATAAAATATAATTATATATTTTAATATAATCACAAAGAGTAATAACTGATCAGTATTAAAAGATATATTCATATACCTTATCATATTAAATTAAAAGAGAAAAATCATATAGTCATCTCATAAGTGCATAAAATATTGATAAAATTCTGTGGATACCCATGATAAAAACTCTTTAACACCAGGAATAGAAGAGAGGATACCCCTATTGCTGTCTCTATTCAAATTGTAGTAGACAAATTAGTGAATATATTAAAAAAAAGGTAAATAAATCACAGATATAATGTTTCGAATAAGAAAAGATGAAATTATTGTTTGCAAACTATATGATTGTTAAATCAGCAATCCATACAATTTTATGGATAAATGATTATAATTAATAAAATAATCCAGCAAGTTTAGAGAATATAAGAACAATATACAAAAATCTCTCATGATTCTATGCAAAGTAATACACAATTACAAAAGGTACAAAATGTAAGAAATAAACCACACCATTTACAGCAACAAAATCATAAGGTTGTGAGGAATAAAACTAATCAAGTATAAAAATGTAAGACAAAAGCCCTAAGTAAATGGAGAGTTAGGTCATTTTCTTAGGAGAAAACTCTCAAAATTATTAACATGAGATTTATCCTCTAATTAACCTATCGATCATTTCAGTCAACCGTTTTTCATGAAATCTGAAAAAGTGATTATAAACTTCAAATATAAGGGGAAGAGCCTAAAAATTGATAAAAAAAAATCCTTAAGGAAAATGAGGGAGGAAATAGCTCATTAGATTCTAAGTTGTTAAAAACTAAATAATTAAAGTAAACTGCTCTTTGTGCAAGTGTAGAAAAATAGAGGAAATAAAACAGTTTTAAAGACCCCAAATTTATATGAATGTTTGGTACATGAATTAAAAAATAGCATTAGAAGGGGTCAATAATTCATAAATAATGCCGAGACAACTGACTATTCAAATAAAACTTAAACCAAATTCTCACATCATTCCAGACACACAAATATATTTCATATGTATTAAAAGTCAAGTTGTGAGAATCAAAATGATAAAAAAATTGGGATGCAATTCAGAGCTTATATTTATGTCATTAGAATGAGAAATGATTCTGAAGAAAAACTAAATTACAACCTATAAAGTAATAGATTGGTATTTTGATTAGATTAAAGTAACAACAACTCTAATAAACTGTTATGCAATGAAACACATCATGAAGTTTAAAGAAATGCCACAGACCGGAGAAGAGGCTCGTAATGTGCACAGGTAAGATTAGTAACCATAATATATAAAGAATTTCTACCAATCAAAATGAAAAAGAACACCACTACCCCTCCCCACAAGAAAAGGGCTTCCCATAATATACAAAAAAGAAACAGGAATGGCCAATAAACCATTTTTGTGCATAGAAAGATGTTCAACCTCACTAATAATGAGCAAAATTAAAATTAAGTAAATAATTCATTACCCAATGGATGGTGAAAATTAATAAGCCTGATAGCTTCAAATTCTATCGAAGATATGGGTACACAAAAGCTACTATATCTTGTGGCATGAGTGTAAATTGGTAACAATTCTTTTTTAAAACCTAGGAGGAAGACTTGGTGATGCCCATAACCTACTCAGGCAGACTGATTTCACCTCCAGATATCTAAGGTAGAGAAACTCTCACTCACATGTGTACAGAGAATATGTGTAAAGATATCCATTGTAATACTGCCTGGTAAAAATAACGTAACAATCTTACACAGGGCAAATGGATACATGTCAAAAACTTGGGCTAGGAAAGAAGTAACCAAATGATTCTTATGTATAAAACAATCATAAATGAATTATGAATGGATAAATGGGTGGTAAAATTACATAATTATACATGGGGCCAAGGCACAGCCATTTCAAAATAATGGTTACCTCTGAGAAGAAATGCTGGTTATGGTAAGGATAGAGTGGAACCTTTACTGTCTGTAACATTGTGTTCCTTGAGAGGGATGTATGGAGTAGAGGAAGTAGGGAAGGGAAAAGGAGAGGGACAAGCAGAAGGAGCAGAGTGGAGGGCAGACAGGAAAGATAGGTTAATGTGTATTTGTGTGTAGGTATCTCTGTTACTGGATTTGTGTTTTTTTTTTTTTTAACTTTTTGGAAAGGTAGAAAATTTCATGATTAAAATAAACTTTATAGTGACTTCAAGGGGAGAGAATCAGAAGAGTCTGGTTAGAAATGATATTTTCTTCTAGCAAATGTTAAAGAGCTTTTTGAGAAGATAAGTGGCCTCCTTTATTGGCTTTCTAACATTGTAGGCCAAGACTCAAGGCAGAAAAGGCATTTTACCTATTGACCCAATAAATCCAAAAGTTTTACAAAGCACTAATTAGCCTTTATTATGCTAAACACTCCAGCTGTTCTTTTGTTCTGATTTGTGGTGCTGTTTTCCAGTCTATATTACTCTATGCTGTGTGTGCTATTCTGTCATGTTTTTCCCCATCTCCTATTTCTTTTTACGAAATGCCAATCCTGAACAATTATATTGACTTTGAGACCCACTGGTGGATTCTGGCCCAGAGTTGGAAATAGTGATCTCATGCCAAGAAAAAGACATTCGAATTAGATCTGTAATTTAATTCTGACTTTGACATTGTCTGTAAAGTCTGTATAACTCAGTTAACTGTGTTGGCTCAGTTTCATCACAAGAGAAACAGAACTGACAGTGGCAAAGGGGCCCGTTCATTTGTTACTTACTGAGCATCTACCAAGTGCCAGATCTTTTTCAAATACTGAGATCAAGATAGCTGATGTTTATTGAGAATGCTTTTCATTAATGGAAGGACTATGCTATTTTCATTATTTTACAAAAAAAGAAAAAAAATACACCAAAAAAACCCATTAGAGATTTAGCAAAATATAGAATCGGTCTCAGTTAGACCAAAGGATTTTTATAAGACCTGGAAGTCTCAAATGTAGTCCTCTGGAGAATGTCAAACATACGGATATTGGAAATAAAATGTTTTACAGGAAAACTTTTCATGGGATGTATTAAATATGAATTGTACTCTTTAATGCTCTGGAGAATAAAAACGTGGTAACACTTTCAAAAATTAAATTAAATGTTATTCCCAGCTCACCCTTACTAGAAGGGGGAGCAATTTAACCTAATTTGGGCTTTAGGGGACCTCTTGACCTCACCTTTCACCTCCTCTAAGTCACATTCATGGTGAGGTATTTGTGGTGTTTAGAAAATAAAAGACTTTAGTCTTCCCTTCATTGTGTGTGCTGCTGAGGTGCCCTGGGGTCTTCTGCCAAAGTGGGACAGGGGACTCTTTCCTGAAGCTCCCAGCACGATGGCCCTTGGGCTCTGTAAACCTCAGTGTCTATAGGACAACTTATTAGAGACTTAAGGATGGTGTGGATCTTCACTCTGTAACCCCAACTGTTACCACCATAGAAAAACTCACACAGGAACCAAATCTTTCTACCTCGATCTGCCTTGGAAGCTGCCTGCCGGCTTCTCTCCAAACCCCAGGGCTCTTCTCCACCCTGAGCCTAGTATAATGTAGTTCTTACCGAACAAACCAAACCTCTTAAACATGTCTGCAGGGGAAGTCACCAGCACATAGTATCCTGGAGCGTATGCAGGGGAAGAATGGAAAAGGAATTCTTATTACAGGTATCTCCTGCTTTTGGGAAGGTCACATTCCACCACTTTACTTTTACAAGAGACCTACATTAGTCCCTGTTTTTGCTAACTGAAGGAAATCCACGTGATTTTCAGCTGTAGGAAAAAAGCCCTTGTTCAACTGGTATAGGTTTTTGGTAAAAGCAAAGTGGTGGAATATGAACTTTTGGGAAGTTGGGTTTATGCTTTGCTTTACAATTTTCAGCTTACAATGTTTTTGGAATGCTTTACTTGGGACAGCAAGGAAAGGCTATATTCCTGATTATTCCTCAGCTACAAAACATAATACAAATTAATATCTCAATAAATTATTCTGAAACACTTGTGTGGTATATAAGCTTAAAAGCCTATAGAAGACAGTGCTTTCAAAGGTAGCATTTGAGGAAAAATAGTTTTTCCTTTTAAAAATGGTTTATTTTGCCATTTCTAATAATATACTCTGATCTAACAAGAAACAGGGACTCAAATTAACATACTATTAATTGATCTATTTATTATTTACTCAGATTGTGTTCCAACCTTCCATTTTGAAGTTGTCAATATTTTTCTTTATATGTGTTGTGAATGTTAGGTGGGTCAATACTGGAAATTTTTATATTTTCCTTGTGGTAATACATTTTATCATAACTCAGAGCTCCTCCATCCATAATAATGTGCTTTATTTATTATATCTATGGCAAATATAGGTATAGCAGCTGTCTTTTGGTTTACATTTACCTCTGTTTTCCAATCTTTGATATTTCAATGTGCTTTTCAATGTCCTTATATTTTAAGCATGTGACTTGTAAATAACAACACATTTCTAAATCCAATGTGACAGGCTTGGCTACTAGTAAAAGGAGTCCACTCTTATTTTAATTATTGATTTACTTCTATTATTATATTTCATGCTTTGTAATTACTCTGATATTTTAATGTTCTCCATTTTCATTTTTCACTTCCATCACTGATGTATTTTTCTTTTTTTTTTTTTTTAAGATTTTATTTATTTATTTGACAGAGAGAGATCACAAGCAGGCAGAGTGGCAGGCAGAGAGAGAGGAGGAAGCAGGCTCCCTGCTGAGCAGAGAGCCCAATGAGGGGCTGGATCCCAGGACCCTGAGATCATGACATGAGCCGAAGGCAGCGGCTTAATCCACTGAGCCACCCAGGCGCCCCATCACTGAAGTATTTTTCTATTCAATATTTTTCTCAACTAGTTGGCTGTTTCAACTTTATTTTTTGTCTACCTTGATAATTATAAGCTTACATAATAAACCCTTAGGTTAAACAATAACTTTAGCCTTCTCCCAAATAATGCAAGAAAGAGTGCATTAATTATAATCAAACTTTTCTTAGTTTTGTTCATTTTCAGTTCCATTTTCTTAGTTTTCCTCTAAATTATTTATTTTATTATAATTCCAGCTGATGAGCATTCATTTAAATTTACCCACATATATAGGTATTTAGTTTTATACCTTTGTTTCTTGTAATTTGCTCTTTATTTGTGTGCGGGGGTTCATTTCTCTCTTTTTAAAGCATATCCCTGTCAAAGAACTGTTCAAAAAACGATTTTAAAAATTTCTTCGAAAACAGTGAGCATGTGATAAAGTTTTATTTAACTCACTGGTAATGGTAGCATGACATAGCTGGCCAAAGGACAAGTTTAGAAACATGGAGGTACACAGGCCCTGAGGAGAGAGGAATGCCCACCCGAGATGCTGTGTTACTTGAGCCAGAGCAACACACCATGGCTTCTGCAGTGTGTTCTCTAAAAAACAAAACATCATCCTACCTTAACAGTTCTACAGGATTGTGAAATGTCTGAACTTTAATCAGTTTTGCAAACAGGATTGCATTCTCTCAGAGAATCCACTGACCATTAGGCAAGCTTGTTAGAAAATGCCCTGTCTTACTCATCATTAACAGCTCAGTCACTTGTTTTATTTCCAAAGTTTGGATAACTTCTTTCTTTCTCTTTCTTTCTTTCTTTCTTTCTTTCTTTCTTTCATCTTATAAATGTTTTTTATTGATGTTATTATGAAGATTAATTTTGGGGAGGGGATGGGGGAGAGGGGATGGGACAGAGTTGGGGAAGGGTAAGGAGGAGAATTCTGAATACTTTTTGTCCTCATACTTAGTGACTTACAGGGCATAAAATTCTAGATTTAGAGTTATTTTCTCTCATCCTTTAAAACATGTTCCACTAGTCTTAATGATCTTTTGGCTCTCTGTTTGCTATTCTTTTGTAACAATTTGTTGCCTGTTTTTCTGGCTTCTTTTAAACTCAACTTCATTGTCTTTGGTGTTCTAGTTTCAATATGTTTCTAGGTATTGGTTTCAATTTGTTTTATTGTGAGCTCAGTTATGGATTTGAAATGAAGTTTATTTTATATATGCCTGATATGTCTAGGTCTTTTTTAAATAGAGGATATTTAGGATATATTGTCTACAACACTTCCAGAAATGGAAGTCCAGGCACCCATTCTCAGGACATTTGTTTTGCAACATTTATTAAAACAAAATGAAATTTTAAACCAAGAAGTCATTGGATCCTTAAAAAAAAAAAAGAAACAAATACAATGACAAAACTCAGACCATAGAAGCAAACTGGGGAATTCCAAGATAAGTATATGGCAGCTAGAAGGCAGTCTTGGTCATACTGCTTCACCTTTTCTGTGTTCTCCAACTGGAAAAGGAATAATAAGGATAAAAATGTAAATAGATAAGTATGGAAAGACCATTGAGAGGAATAACCATTATGAAAATTTTGGTGAGATATTATGTATGAGAAGTTATTTATAAACTCTGAAGACCTCCACAAAATGTTAGCTCTTCCTAGGTATTACATGACAAATTGTTTATCTTTTTACCTTGCATAAGAGGTCCAAACACACTCAAACTTAATTTTGTAAAGGAGGAAGAAAATTGCAGGACTTCAGTAAGAAGTTAAATCAATAGGGGTGGGGGGTAGAAACAAAGTTTAAGGGCAGTTTAATTTCCTGTAGACTAAGAGCAAATGTTGACAGAAGTAAGTGTTGCTTTTGTCTTAATTTCAGAAAATGTTATTTTGCTCCTGAAAGAAAACCAGGAGACAAGAAAGAGTGGTGGAAAAGCTCTATTTGGCTTGGTCATTGAAGGGCAGTTTCCAATCCTAGAAAGAGTTGAAGCAGTTCTTCTGTTTGATGTGCTTGCAAGAAATTAAATGGAGAACTGGTTGACCTTTTCAGTCTGAAAATATTTGAGTGTTTGCTAACCAATTTATTAACTAGTTTCACATCTGCTCCTAATGTGATTACTGGTAGATTATTTTCATAGCTTCACCAAAGACACATTAGATGGTGGTTTCTTTGCCAGGAAATTGAAGTTCGGCTTCTATTTGTAACTCTTGGTGGAAGTTTGGTGTCAGAACTCCTAGAGCTTGATTGTTTTGACAAAATGCTATTATTCAAGTAGAAATCCCTTCTTCATGCAGGCTCCCTGCAGAATCTATTGTCCCCCTACAGGTTTAGAGGTTTTGCTCCAGAAGAACAGAGAACATAGATAAAACCTGGAGGTTGAAAGTTATGTGTTTTTTGTTTGTTTGTTTTATTTTAATTTCCTATTTATTTTGCTGTATTTTGTCACTACTTGCATCTGAGATGGTAAGAATTCTCTGGAACCAGCTTTTTCTTGTAAAATCAGTGCTAGGTTTCTGCCTCTTGGACATAGAGTACTAGTTTGCTTTTTCCCTCTCCTGCTTACATATTTCTCTTTTCTTTTCTATTTTTTTAATCAAGAAATTTCTCTAAAGATTAAAAAAATCTGAACTTGCAAAGGAAATAATCATGGGCTTGGGAAGTGATAAAAATATAGTAATATCAAATAACTAACTGCTCCCACTGAGAACAGTGAATCAGACTCTCATCTTATGTGACTCTTGGGCAATTCGCCCACTGTGTCACCCATCTCAGGATCCCAGCCCAGGTGGCAGCTCTAATTATCCCCACTTTTTATTTCCTGGCAAAGAAAAATCTTTCTAATTATTTAATAATTCTGATTCATTCTGAAATAAATTTCAGCACATTATATTTTGCCATCAGTAAAGGCAATGTGTTAATTTCATTTTAATTGTCTGCAGTCAGGAGACTGTTAAAAACCAATGCATATCACTGGGAGCAGAAACTTAGGGAAAATGGACTGGAATCAAGTGATCAAATCCTTAAAGAATATATCAGTTTTTGAGTTTCATTGCATCCTTATTTAAAAATAAATTGTATTCTATAAATCCATGAGGATAGGTTACATATGGTTTTGACCATCACTGTACTTTCAACCCTTCACAGTTTGCCTCGTTATAATATAGTACATGTTCATTAGATATTTGTAAAATTCATTATCGAATGAATCAATGCGTATATCTAGATATGCATATGTTGAAAAGCATGAAATGTCAAAGGAAAAGGTTTTTTCTGCTTTTAGCTGAAGGGGTTTTTATGCTTCCTAAATGCTTTAGGCTATGCAAGAATAAAATAACATTTAAAAAGTACAAACTCTCTTGGGGTGCCTGGGTGGCTCAGTGGGTTAAGCCTCTGCCTTTGGCTCAGGTCATGATCTCAGGGTCCTGGGACCCAGCCCCGCATTGGGCTCTCTGCTCAGGGGTGAGCCTGCTTCCTCCTCTCTCTTGGCCTGCCTCTTTGCCTACTTGTGATCTCTGTCTGTCAAATAAATAAATAAAAATCTTAAAAAAAAAAAAAGTAGAAATTCTCACCTGTACTTATCTATCCTAAACCATGGTAAAGCTAACAGTTTAAGATGAGGTTTGATGTAGCAAGGAAAATTGTGCCAACCATGCTCTTCTGAAGTGACACTTCTCCTAGTATGTAGGTGGTGAATGTGATCTGATAGAGAAAAAGCATTTTGAAAAGCATGGCTTGACTGTGCAGGTTTCCAGTACAATTATTTGAAGAGATTTCAGTTTGAAGAAATTCATTCTGTAGTTGAGAGCTTTAGCAGAGCACATTTCATATAGAAGTATTTATATAAATCTGTTTCCATAGTATCTAGACTCTCTGAAGCCTTGTTTAGCAGAAGACAAGTGAAATATTCAAGAATATCCAGGTGATTTCAATCAGGATATATTCACTGAAGTCATTTGGCTAACACTGTGCTGTGTTTGGGAATCCAGGAAGATGAAGAAACAGAGGAAGATAAAGGTGTCCAACACAGGGACCCTCAGAAAAACCAGAGTGTGGGAAAGAAGTGTCTTCAGAATTGCAACATGGAAGATTAAATTCTACTGCCACAGAACCACTGTCTGGGGAAGGGGTTGAACAAAATGTATGTGCTGGTGAGTTGGCAATCCAATGCAAAATATAGCTCCATTTTCTGTGTGAATGGCTTTTTGTGGGATTATGCATGGGGATGGGGAATTTTCTGGACAGAATGGCAGACAGCACAGGGAAGAGTAAAAAATAAATACATAGAAATGATAAGGATATGGAGCATTTAACATAAATAAATAACTAAACAGACTTAATGCTTTTTTTTTCATATAAACAACTTATAAAAACAACTTAAACCCTTAGATTTTGTTTTCACTGACTGTGGCCATCATATTCCTCCATTCAAACAGTGCAAATATCATCTCCATCCCATGAGACAAAGATTTTAAGAAAGCACCCAGCTTGTCTCTGTATATTCCGAACTTCAGAACAATCATGAGGACTTCAGAAAGGGAGGGTCCACTTCTTTTCTTGGTCTATGAAAAGATATTAAATTAGTGCTGATGTGTTTATGTTCTATTGAATACAAGTAGTGAAAACTGTTTAGTATGCCTAAGTCCTAAATAGCTGGATGATACACAGATTTCTATCTATCTGTATCTCTATCTATATATCTATAGCTATACCTATATCATCATGCAGGATCTGCCCCCTGGAGCTGGAGACCTAAGATAGTTGGTGGTATAATTCAGTCCAAGTTCAAAGGTCTGCAAGCTAGGGGAAGAGATGACATAAAACTTAATCTAAGGGCAGAAAATGAGATGAGCTGTTTCAGTTGAATCAGTGAGTCCATGAAGTACCTCCCAAAAGAGGTGAACTCTTCTGTCCTCCACATTTTGTTCTCTTCAGACCTTCAGTGGACTGAATGATGCAAATCCACATTGGACAGCACACTCTCTTTTACTGAATCCACTGATCCAAATGCTAATCACATCTAGATACAATCTTAGAGACATACAGAAGTATGTTAATTTGGGCTCAATCTAGTTGACACATAAAATTAATCACATGAAGGAAGAAGAAGGAGAACATACTTAATTTTTGTTTTTTGAATCCCTATGATTTTTAGTGGTAGATAAGATATTTTCTCTACAGATGAAATATTTACATCACTGAGAGACCATACACCTTACTTAAACATCACAGCTGACCATAGTGGAATTAGAACCACATGAAAACTTCCGATTCTTCATTCTAAGCTTTTCCGGCTTTCACTTTCCCTCATAGGCTGTGAGTTTATTAATGTTTGTATGTTCTTTGAAGTGTCATCTGCCATCTGTGACTTATGTCTGGGTATATCACAGTCTGTATGACACCTTTGCTCAAAATGAGTCACTGCATTTTTGATTACTATACACCAACTTGGCCCACAGCCATATTCCTCAGCATTTTACAACTATGCCACATTGCCTTATTCAGGGTTTCAAAAATTCAGGGAGAAGCTCCTAGCACAGAATTCCTTTTAGCCTTGTCTTTTAGCTCTGCAGTGGTACCTGCAGAATTCTAAAATTGCTGGGCAAAGCTTTTGTAAATAAAGTTTTCACTGAAATCTCTCAAAAACTCTTACCTAGTTTCTCTTCCAGCTGTACAAATTATAAAATCCTTTCCTGGTGTCCATGGCTTCCTGTGATCTGACCACAAGTAATTTTTATACCCCTTTTTTACCATTATGCTGCAATTTGAACCCCGTGTACCATTCAGACAACTCAGCGCCTGGCCATTCCCCACATCTGCCACGGACTGCCCTTCCTCTGTGTCTTTCTTTACGTGCCTGGGTTCCTCTTCATCCCCAAAGCAAGTTGCTTCTACCCACTGTTTGAGGCAATTTATCTTTATCCTTCTAATAGTTTTGGCCAAATACTCTGGAGCTATCCTTGATTTCAATTTCATACCTCATATCAAATTGAACAGCATGCCCTGATGACTTTATTTTCCAGAATTTGTCTAGAAACTAATACTTGTTCACTACTTCTGCTGTGATTCTGATTCACTGTATCACTATTTCTTCATCTGTATTTCCCAAGTCAGTCAAGTAACTGCTTTCTTAGCTTCAGACCTTGCCCACCTTCATTCAGTCTCTTAGGATGAAAGCCAGGATAATGACATATCCTAGCAGTCCTTCATTCCCTGGGGGTCCAATATTTAAGATGGACTCCAAGGCTCTGGAACACTTGGTTCTTATGTCTTTCAAATTTCATTTTGCAAAACACTTCCTCTTAATCAATCTCTAACCACATTGGCTACCATTCTACTCAGGCATGTTCCTACCTTAGGGCCTTTGCACTTGTTGTTCCCTCTGCCTAAAATACCCCCCCCATATGAACATGGTTTATTATTTATTTATTATTTAGAACATGGTTTTCTTTTACCTCTATGACTTTCTAGTGTGGCATTCCTTATTTTAAATGTGCCTCCTGTCAGTACTTCCTACCTTCTTTCCCTGTCCTATTTTTTTCCATGCTGCTTACTACAATCTAACTTTAAAAAATATACAATGTTTTTGTTTATTTTTGATGATCCCTATAACACCATGTTAAATGCAAGCCACCTAGGGCAATATTTTTTTTTTTTTCTGTTTTGTTCACTGCTCTTTTCCCCAACATGTATCAGTCTATACCACATGTTAGAAAGTCAATAAAAAGATGAATGAATGAATGAATGGGATTTTTCTTCCAACCAAGAGGAAGTAACAGAGATTGGATTTACTGTCTTAGCTGAAGCAACAATAAAACAGAAAAAGATATGAAAAAGCAGTTTACCAGGCATCAGCCATGAAGGACAGTGATCCTTTAGAGACAGTGAACAAATTTTACAATTGCCTCAATTTTCTGCCTTTGCAGAGTCTTGAGGCACAGTTCAGGGAAGAATATTATAAAAAGAGATAGTGAATATAAATTTGCATTTCAGAATGTTGCTTAGAGTGCAGGGAGAGCAAGGAGGCTGAAATTTTCAGGCAGAGAACCCCAGAGACTGCAGAAGGTTCTCCTCAGGTATCAACTCAGTACCAAATAGCACGTGTGTGTGCCCAAACTACCCAAGTCCAAGGAATTAACCACCTTAAAAGATGACAGGTAACAGTGTCCAGGACTCACACAATTCAGGGGATAATAACCACTCTCATAACCCAAATTGGAACACCTCATAACTCACAGAGCATTGAATGGAGAAAGAGTTGCCACAGGTGGGGCAAAATTAGCTTTAGACTAAGCATTGTTGCAGTCCAACTAACACATCTCAAAAAACAAGACTTGAAGGAGTTAAACTGTTCCCAAGTAACTCAGAAAAAAATGCCAAGAATATTTTAGACATATAAAAATATCCACCAACCACAAAATTAACCTTCGTGATTTCTAACACACATCAAAAATCACCAGGTATGCAAAGAAGCAGAAAAAGATCACCTCCCATGGAGACAAAAATCAATCAATTTGAAGTTGACACAGAACTGACACAGATGTAATGCTCAGTAGACAAGGTTGTTATAGAAGTTATTATAACTGTAGTACATAAATTCAGAAGGAAACTTTGATGAGGTGATAGACATATTCATTCATTGATTATACTAAAAGTTTCACAGGAGTGTACAGATGTTAAAATATTGATTTGTGCACAAATATGTAAAATATATTATAAATTAATATTACTTCAATTAAAAAATGAATGAATGAATGAAATATTTCCTCCTATTTCAGCTCTCGTCCTTTAGTACTTATATTGTTCCATGTTGGTATGTTACCTTGTATATTATACATATCTACGTGAATGAGAACAGATGTGGCATATATATTTGTATCTTATGCTGTTTTATAAAGTTTGTGTTCCATTTATACTTGACAGATGACAAAATTAACAAAATAACTTGGAAGCATCAGAACACTGTGTAATTGTGTAATTGTCAAGTGTTGTAATTTTTTCCCCCCACTTTATTGAACTTCTGGTATAAAGTTACAGAGTTGATTATTATATAATCCACAGGATCATTTTGAAACACGGTTAGGAGATTTTGGAGCTTTGTACATGTTTTTCCTCTTCTTGGAAACTTCTTTGTTTCCTCATCTTTTGCTTAGTTATTTTCTATTTATCTTCTAGTGCTCAAGCAAACTACCAAGGAGTCAATTCTTCTGATCCCTAAGAATATTCATTGTTCTCCATTAACATGTACTTAGTTTGCTTTACTATTACTTACTTTGCTATACTACCAAATCACAATAGTAATTAAATAATGTCAGTCCCAAGTATCTATTTAGTGTTTGTGTCTATCTCTAAATGTAAGTCGTATAGACAAAAGGACTGTGGCACCCAATAAGTATTTGTACCCAGTAAGTGTTTGTTAGATGTGTCAAGACGGTAGGCTAAATTATACGATAGATAAGAAATTTGGGAGAGGCTTGCCACACAAAGACATAGAAGTCCAAAGGAAATGCCAAGAAGTCCCTTATTCATGGGAATATCATTGAAAGAGCAGATTTTAAGAGAGGATGTGAGGAAAGAGTGATACTATGAATTTTATCTTCCAAGGGAGAGGGAATGCTTCTCACTTCAGGTCTGGTGAAAGGGACATCTGAGAATTACTCAGAGGCCTTGTTAGATGTTCTGTATGGTGGTGGGACCATTTGTCTGGAGTCCTTTTAAAAGATTCTTTCCAGGAGGGCTTCCTGCCAGAGTTAGGAGACTCCAGAGTGAGAGACTGTGGGGTGTACTGGCAGAGGCTGAAGCTGAGTGGTGGTGATGTGTAGCCTAGAGTAGAGGCAGCGCCTCCATCAAAGGGGCTGAAATTTGAAAGACACAGAAAAGGAGGCTGTGACAAATTTAGGAAAATGTGTCTACCATGGCAAAAGATGCAGAGCCATCTTATTGCAATTCCAGTCAAGTAAGTAATTTCCTATTCCCTTACTTGGCCACACTGTCCCTATTTCAACTCTTATGTTGGAGGAAGAACACACAAATCAATGGGAGGAGGGGAGCAAAAAGAAGAGAGAAATGGACAGATCCTTATTCTAGCTGGCTCGTCTCCAACCAGTCCCAGCTGGAGAAAGTGAAAAGTCTCCTCTTGGGATGAAGATGAAAGTGTTAATATATTGGACTGATACCCTAATTTCTAAATTTAGATAGCATTTTGAAACCTAAAGGGATCATAAGGCTTCCTGTTACCTAAGACTGAACAAGATTTCAGGCTTGCTCAAGTTTTCAATGAGGGCAGGACAATTTCATTCCATAAAGGAAGCTTGGAAGGGAAAAAGGGAGACAAAAATAGGCTCCTCAATTTATTTCATTCACTCAGTCTTGTTTTTACCTTCACAAGTGAAAGAGTAAATAAATCAAGCTAGTAAGGGCTCCTTGGTCTCCTGTTTCCACCTTCAGATAAACCTGTTTAGCCTCAGTCTGGTCATTTCAATTTACTAGTAGGGCTTATTTGTTCTTTCATTTTTAGCTATACCACAAATGTTTCAAATGATACTGCTCTTGTGACAGTTGGAACATTCTGAGGGACTAAAATTCTGTGCCCAATTCCAATGGGTATGTGTGGGAGTTCTCTACACCAAGGAGCATTTCTCTCACACCAGCTGGGCATCCTACGATTAATCTCATTTCTGGTACTATCTAACCGGAGATAACATCAGATTTTATATGGTAAAAGCTCAGTTTTCCAAGACTGTCTTTCCTCCACTCCCACATCCACTTCAGACATTAATCACAAATCCAGTTTATCTGCTATGCTTCTAACTGACCAGCTATAGATTGAAGGTTCCTATGACCTCCTCTGTAGGTTTGATTAATTTGCTAGAGTGGCTCACAGAACTCAAAGAAATATTTTATTATTATAAAAAGGTAACTCCACTCCATAACTCAGGAACAGCCAAATGGAAGAGATGCACAGGGCAAGTTATGTGGGGAGAGACACGGGGCTTCTATGCCTTCTCCCAGAGTATCACTCTCCCTAAATAACCCTGTGTTCATTAACTGGGAAGTGTTCCAAATCCTGTCTTCCTGGGATTTTATGGAGGCTTCAGTACACAGGTACAGTTGATTAAATCATTGATCATTGGCGATTGACTCACCTTCAGCCTCTCTCCCCTCCCTGAAGGTTATGGTGTGGGACTGAAAGTTCTAACAGCTACCTTCCTTGGGTGGGGTCCAGAAAGCCAACTTATTAACATAACAAAAGACACCTTTATCACTCTCTCACTTAGGAAATTCCAAGGTTGAAATGGTTTAAAGACAAGATTCAATTACCATTAATTTATGTGGAAAAATTCTTGAGCATTCCCAGACCCCCCCATCCCGCAAAACCACCTCTCAGGCTTTTCTAAAACACATGAGGACCTATCTTGCTAAGAGGCACACAATAAATGGAGATAAGCCCAAGTGTCCACAGACACAGGTCAAAGCTCTGGCAGCTTGATGCTGAATGCTGAATGTGGTCCCCAAGGAAGAAGGTTGGAGGCACCACTCTCCCAGCTCCTGGTGTCAGCTGCCTCCAATGCTCACTGCAAAACAAAGACTGAATGATGTTTTCCCTTGATGCTTTTTTTTTTCCTTTTTTTTTTTTTTTTTTTTTTTTTGTAGAAGCAAAATTCCTTTTCCCATTTCTTTTGGTTAGCCAGAAACAGGCTCTAATGTAGCTCTTTCATAAAAGCAAAATGGACTAATGCAAACTTCTGAAAAGCGAGGAATATCTGCCTGTATAGGAAGTTAAAGGAGTGGAGGCTGTAGGATTAATAATGTGTTTGAGGCGCTGAAAATAATTTCATACGTGGAAGTTACCTGCCTTACAATGGTTCAACTTTATGACGATGGGAGCCTTACTTACAACTGTTCTGTATCCATAAAACCATTCTATTTTTCACTTTCAATACTATATTCAATAAATGACAGGACCTTTACAACACTTCATGATAAAATAGACTTTTTGGGTTAGATAATTTTGCCCAGTTGTAGGCTAATGTAAGCATTCTGGGCATGTTTAAGGTAAGCAAGGCTAAGCTATGACGTTCTGCAGGTTAGGTGTATTAAACACATTTTTGACTTAGGGTATTTTCAATTTATGATGGGTTTAACAGGACATAACCCCATCAAAAATTAAGGAAGATCTGGGGCACCTGGGTGACTCAGTGGGTTAAGCATTTGCCTTCAGCTCAGGTCATGATCTTGGGGTACTGGAATTAAACTCTGCCTTGGGCTCCCTGCTGAGTGGGGCCTCAGCTTCTCCCTCTCCCTCTGCCTCTTACCCCACGCAAGCGTGCGCGTGCGCACACACACACACACACACACACTCTCTCAAATAAATAAATAAAATCTTTTTAAATAATTAAGGAAGATCTGTATCAGATTATAACATATATTGGGACTGAGGAATGAAATAGAAGCAGGAAAGGGACACCAAAGAGACTGAGAGGATAATCTTGGTAAAGAGCTGTTTTATGTGCCACAGAAGTTAGTTTAGATTTTATCATTTAAATAATGGCAGGATTGGAAGACTTTTAAGCAGGGGCTTGATATAGTTTTATTTACATATAGGAAAGATCAGCTTGGTGCAGAGGTGGCAGATGGTTTGAGTAGAAGTAGTGTTAATAAGACAGAGATAGAAAAACCTTTACTTTAATTCAGTCTTTTGTTTGGGCCATTGTATTCACCTTCTTACTGGTCTTCCAACTTCTTCCTTTGCTCCCTAGAAGGATCCTCTTAAAACAAGACAGATAAGATCATTGCTCTGATCAAATTGCTCCAGTGTATTCTCATCTCACCTACATTAAAATTCAAGGCCCTAACTATGGAGCACAAGGTTGTGTATGAACTGGCGCTGACCACCGAATTGTTTCTCACTTGACCTCATTTCTATGCCTGGACCCCTGCTCACAGTGCTCTGACTGTATTCTTAGTTCAGTTTATGGAATTGCCACAGGACCTTAGTATACTCTCCCCAGAGAGCCATATCATTTCTCAGATCTTTCTGTCATTTGCTCAAATAGGATCTCATTTGGAATATTTTCCTGACTCCCCTATAGTAAAAAGCATGCCCCCTTAATACTTGATCAGTTTGCATCTATAATAGTCCCTTATTTTTATGCATAGTTCTAGCATGTAAACTAATATATGCTTCTTCTTCTTCTTCTTTTTTTTTTTTAAGAGTTTATTTATTTGAGAGATATAGCTAGAGACAGTAGGGACGGGGGCAAAGGGAAGAGGAAAAGGGTGAAGCAAACTCCCAAGTGAGCAAGGAGCCTGACAGGGGACTTGATCCCTGGATACCAGGACCATGACCTGAACCAAAGGCAGTTGCTTAATGGACTGAAACACCCAGGTAGCCCTCTTATTTAGACTGTTAGACTCCCCTCCTCCACTCTCCCATCCCTACTCCCCAACTCCCTCACACACACACACACACACACACACACACACACACACACACACTGGAATATAAATCTACACAAGAACAGAGATTTACAGAGATTTAGTCTGTTTTCAATTAACAAATAATTATTGAGTGCCTTCTATGGTGCAGGCACTGCCGTGGGAATTGGCAATATAACAGTAAAAAGAAATGAATAGAAATCAGCATTTCTGCATTCAAGGAATTCACATTCAAATTGTGTTCTACTTTTGTTTGCTGGCTTATCCTCAGCACCCAGAAGAATGCTCAGAACACAGTAGGAGTTCAATAAATGTTTACTGAATGATTGTGCTATTCATTGTTGAAACTCAGGAAAGAAGTCAGGAAAGAAACTGCAGATAGAGATTTGGTAGATTATGGGGACTCAATGTTTGTGGAAGGTGAGGAAGGGGAATCATCTAGCACAGCTGCCAGTTTTCTAGGTCATAATGCCATTTGTTCAGTCATAGTAGTTATGAAATTATGTTACCAGTGCATAGTTACTAGTTAAAATGATGTTCTTCTACTGTCAAGATATTTCCTTTGCTATCTAAGCTTGATATCTACCCATTTTTCAAGATGAGTATGGGAATGGGAAATAGAGTTTCAAATCCATATATAATGCTTAAAGCTAAAAAATCAGCCAAATGCCACTGACAACTTAAAAATCTTGTCAATCTAGTGATTCATGCATAAACTTTATTTGAATTGAACGTCTTCAGCTTGGTATGCTATTCCTTGCTTGCATTTAGGTTTAAGTTTCAACAAGGCCAAGAAATTTCCTTTTAAATCTGGAAGGTTCTTTCTCATTAAGGAAGAAGCAAGGATCTCTTATCTTTGACCCCCTTCCTCTGCCCATCACTACTGCCATCACCCTTCTTACTTTCGCAAGAAAGTATTGTAAGAAATTACTTGCAGTCATCTTTATGCATAGAAGGAGGTATATTTGGTTCATTATCTAAGAACATGTGATTCCAAACGTGACACAAAAATTTAGCCTGAGTTTTCCTACGTGCATAAGATGACTTACTACCTGTTCTATAACATGATCAGAGAGATGAAATAGGAAAATATGTATAAAGGGCTTATGATAGTGCCTGATTATAAATTGTAATAAGCAGCTCTGTTCTCATTGTTTCTGGAATGTCTTCTCTGAGCAGCATAGGCCACCGTGTACGTTCCTCCTCTGTACGTTCATAGAACTTTTGTTATGCCATTTAGCACAAATTGTCTTTTGTTGCTTTTGTCTGACTTTCCATTATTGGAAAAAGTTCCAAAATAAGGGCTCACTAGGGAGTAATTTCTTGTACAAGTTAGCTCTGAGGCAATTGTGCAGGCAAGAAATGAAATGGTGAAGTGACACTGAAATCAACCTTTGGCTAATTGATAAAAGTCACACTGAAATCAACTTTGGCTAATTGATAACTTTGCTGAGGACTGATCCTGAACTCATCAGTCACAGCCATTGGCAAACCCCAAGAAAAGTCAGTGTACTTTTTCTACCCTCTTGGTGGAGTACACTGTGGACCAATTGGACACAAATGAAAGGCCCAACTTGGAATGTGCACTCTCTTATGCATGGTGTAATAATCCACTGCTAAAAATATATTCCAGGAGTGATCTGACATCCAGATCTGAGTTTTGGTGTCATGGGTTGAGAAAGTTAGGAATTAACAAGACTGCCTTTTACAGGATACCCAGAAGGGGAACAGAAGTGTTAGTTACCTTTGGTACTAGAATAGCCAACTGATGGCCCTTTACACTGACACATGATGATTTCATTTGAACATACTATGCCCTTCTATGCTGTCTTTGCACTGCTATCATGTGAAAATTCCAACTTTTTGAGTGTGATAATTTAAGAATCACTCTATTAGGGATTCAGCAGCAGGGTGTCACACTCATTATTCATTAGCCAAAAAGTAAATGTAACAAAATATATTTTGTTTCTGTAAAAAATCCAATTCACTGAAATTTCCCTTAAAATACAGACACTAAAACTGAATAAACAATTATTACACATACACACACATACACTTACACTATCATAAAATCCAAGATACTAGAGATGTTAATGTAGAGTTAGTCTAGCTAAATTTTGCATTGTCTTTGGGGCTGGATTGATCTACTGAACATTGCCAGAAGAACAGAAATGAACACTTTAATACTGTCTAGCTATCTTAACAGATGGAAGTACAATTAGTTAACATAAAAAAAGATCCAAAACAAAATAAAAAGGAACTTGAATTTCAACTAAGTTGGCAGCAGAAATAGGATTTTGTAAAAAATCAATTTAGCACTAATTAAGGAGGGTGAATCCTTTGGTTTT
Organism: Enhydra lutris kenyoni; assembly: GCF_002288905.1. Classification (NCBI taxonomy): domain Eukaryota; kingdom Metazoa; phylum Chordata; class Mammalia; order Carnivora; family Mustelidae; genus Enhydra; species Enhydra lutris. Next base: position 53,842,381 of record NW_019154105.1, read on the forward strand.
AAATAGATTGCTCACTGTTTATTCTTAAATTTTCTCCTGTTCCAGTCCCCAACCCCCAACCTACCCATAAATGAAACAAACTCTGAAGGATCTGGAAAAAATAGTGTTTTAATAAAGATACTTTAAATGATAAAAGGAGGTAAATATATCCTGAAAGTGAAAACCAAAGTGCAGAGGGGGAAATCTGATTTTACAGAACGCATTGTAATATAAAACCAGATTTGTGTACTTATAAATATAAGTTGTGTGCATTATTCCTCTGCCAGGAAACTACATTAGACACATCTGTATAAAATATATTTCCAATTTAACCAGTCTGGAATGACCACATTCATTTTCTAGTTCACTGCAAGGGTAAGTAACATAATAAGTACAATGTATTCTCCAAATTTAATAATTTAACATGCTTGCTTAGTTAACTTATTATTACCAATGTAACATCTTGGGCTTTGTTTCTTTCTATGTAAAATGCCAAGCACATTGAAGATACTTACAAATTTAGAATTAAAATGAATTATCTCCCTCAAACTAAGTTGTTGAAACAAGGATATTTTTTTCTTTTTTACCATATAAAATAGTTTTTATTTTAAATAGAGCTCCATAGTTGATAATCATAAACATACAAACTTCTTTGAAAAATCAAAATGTTCTTCTCCTAAATGGAATAAAATCAAGCTAAGCAAAGACCTAAAAATAAGTCTAAGATGTTTATATAGAGAGAAAATCAACTTTAAAAGGAAAATGCATGTTGTAATTAGAAAATAGGCTATGGTTGATGGAACACAGACACTATGAAGTTACTTTTTTATTGTGTATTTTTTAAATGCAGGAAATATATCCCACAGAGATGTACTATGTCATTTCCAGAGGGGCTCTTTTGGGCTACAGATGAAAAACCAATATTTAAATATATGAAATATGCAATACAACATGAAAAACCAGATTAGTTGAAAGCAGGTGTAATTTTTCCTTCCATATTCCCTTTCTCAGCTTTCATTATTGTATCAGAACTCAATACAAAAAAAAAAAAAGAAACCCGTACATGCTGAAATCCGTTAATGTGAGTAAGGACAAAAATGGGTGTCATTCAATGTTTTCCCCAAACTTCCTTATATTTCATACATTTCCAAACTTGTTCTCTCTGACAGAAAAGTCATATTCTTGTGACTTAAATTCTCACCACATTCAGGTCTTTGCTCAAAGGTCACTTTATCTCAGTACCCACAGTCCCTCATGATACAATTCTCTCCGACCACATTTCTTCCTCCTTCTTTTCTATATTACTTTTCTCCACAGTATATGCTATTTTATTTTATTAATTTACTAGCTTCTTGTCTCTCCCTGTTAGTTATAATTAATATTATAATCCATTGGCTCAAAAATTCAAGGCACATTAGTAACTTGCATCCATTAAGTTTCTATTAAGTTTCTTGTGATTAAGTTAGATAAAACTTGAAATTTTCTTCTGTATCTTAGAAATCTAAAAATTTCCCTCTTCAAAATATTTTTCTTCCTGTCATTCATAGTATTTTACCTTTCCTTTTCTATAATCCTTTTTTCCCCCTAAATTTTCTAGAGCTAAAGATGGAAGACCATGGTTCTTTCTTTATATATAACCCAAAGGAACTATCATTTGTTACTGGAAATAACATTTCTTAAAATGTAAAATGATTTGTTTATGACCCAAATAGCAAGTGAGTTACAGTCCAGTTTGTAACATGTTCTCACTTAGAAATATGCATGCATCTCTAAGTTGTGATGGCCACATTCTTATCAGAGATTTTTAGATTACAATATTATTTAGAGTTTCCATCACTTTGTCTAAATTTAAGGGTAAATCATCATGTAGTAATTAATCTAATTTTAATTCTTGAGTATATAGAGTTGGTGATGACACTATGTTGAAGTAGAAACATGAAAAGTGATGGTTATTTTCAGAATTCCACAGCCTTCATTTACAGTTTGTTAATCTAAAGAAACCAGATGTCTTTTTCTGGGTGGAAGAGTCTTGGAAGGATAACTATCCTAAGGAAAGATGATAAAAGATTGCTATATACTTTATATATATTTACATAGGCCACTTATGGCATGTGGATAGGGTTATCGATTTGCCATAGCTAAGCTGTATGACTATTTTGCGGATGTAGGTGTCCAGAAAAAATGGATATAATTATCTGTAGCCCTTCATAGACTATCCATGATAATGGGTCCCAAACTTTACAATGGCAATGATAGTTATCTTGCTTTGAGTGTTGAGAAAATAATAAGAATCACAATTAACAAAGGAAAAATTCCCAATGAATTTGAGGTTTACTGATTATGACAACATCTACTCACAGTTGAAACACTGTGACATTTCTCTGTGTTGTGCTATCTGTTGAGACTCCTTTAATGTTTTATATGTGTTTGATTTGGACATCCTTGTAGCCATAACCTCTCACCCCATGATCATTATTCAGACAGGTAACCAGTATTCTCCAGTTTGAAACCCCTGGGAAATTCAACTGCTTGGCCAGTTTTTCTACAAGTGAAGTATTGTAAGGATTATTTTGGAGTAAGTGATGGTCTCAAGTCTTGGTCTGAGTTAAGAGTTTGCAGAACAATTCTTCAGCAAGTTTGATCCCCGGGCTGGAGTTTAGCATGTATGTATTGAGCATTCTATAAACCTCACAGTACCAACTTCCCGTTGTAGTGAAGATAAATTAAGTGCCAAATTTCAAAGCTCTTAAAATAGTGCCTGGAAAATAGAAAATGTTCCTTAAGTGTTAATAATCATAGTGTTACTAATACTAGTCATTGTTTTAAAAATTCTAGAGACAATAGGAACTTCAGTGCTTTTTTTTTTTTTCTTCCCTAGATAATCATTGAAAAGGCTATCTGTATCTTGGGAATCCAAAATCTTCCTCCTTCTTTAACTGTAATAGGTGTTGGGGGTACAGGGATGAATTAGATAGATATGTCTGTTGTCAGAAGATGTTTATGTCTCTGTGGGACATAGGTGTCTAACAAAATATGCGTAGAATTATGTAATGAATAGTAAGTGGTCTGAAGGAGAAGTTTGGGAACTAATGAGGTGTATTGCAGGGGACCTGGCCAAAATAGAAAGATTAAGGAAGACTTCTTGGATGAAGTGACCTTTGAGATGGAGTACTCCTGGCAGAGGGAATGCTTTCATGTGAAGGTTCCAAAGCTGCTGGAAAAACTAAAAGAAGATTCATATATAGTCTATGAGTATAGTCGTCATGGGAATATGATCAAAACCAAGACTGGCAAGAAAGATGGGGGCCAAGCAGGCAAGGCCAAGTTTGAATTTTGAATTTTGTCTTATGGAGAATAAGAAAATATTAAAGAATTTCCAGTAATTCCTATAAAGCACTAACTCAATCATAACACTTTGCCATCTGTGTTGTCAACTAAGAGAAATGAAAAGTACTACTTTTCATGAAAAGATGAAAAAATGAAATGAAAAGGACTACTATCATTGACATTAAAGAGGGTGCTCCTAGTCAAACATTTTGGGCACCATTATTATGGAAAACCTAGGAAGGGCTAAACACAGTAACACAGGTTTTATTTGAGCATAGTTACTCACAAAGTATTAACCCATTTTAGATCTGGCAAATTTAATAAAGGTATTTACACTTCAATCATCTAGACACATGTAAATGGTTATAGAAGGATCCAGACTGCTGGGTTTTAAATCCCATTTCTGCCATTTATCTTTTGTATAAGCTTGGGTGAGGTTTTATCTGTTTATCAGTGTTCTCTCTGTAAAATTAGAGTAAAAATAATGCTTTAATGATTAAATAAGTTAATATGTGCCAAGTAACTTGAAGAATTTCTGGCACATGATAGGCTTTTAAAAATGTGAAGAGAGACACAATCATATTTTATGGAGTACCTGGATACTCAGCACCCTATCAGGTCTATTAGAGCATAAAAAGGGTAATTTTTAATTTATAGTAGTTTTGCCAGGCTACAGTGAGACAATATGTATAAAGTGTCTAGCATGGACATGAGCTCATAATGAACACTCAGTAAATCAGAGAACTTCAGGAGTTTACAGAAGACCTGATCTAAGGATGGGTTGGGGTTCTCCAGAGGGTCAAGAAATGAAGGGAGAGTGTAGAGCTTACCTGAATTTTTCCAGAAGTTTATGCTTTTAAGCATTTTCTTATAATTATTTTGAGAATGCTAATAGAGTTCTTCATCATGCAGTAGGCAGAATTCATGGATTGGGACATCAGAATACATGGATAGGGTCATCAGGATCATCAAGAAAGGAGGGGAGGGAAGGAATCGGGTATTTTTGGAAGGAATTGGTATTATAGATAAAAATAAAAAGCATCAACATAGTATGAGGAAAATAAGGCTCTTGAGAGGCTTATAGTTTTATCACAAATAACTATGTCTATATCTCTATTGTCCTCTATGTAGATATTTTATTTTGAATTACCAATTTAAGATGCCATAATCTCAGGGTCTAAGGATCTCTATAAAGATTGTAATCTCACTCTGGAGGTAAGATACAAACAGGTGGAGAACAAGATATCTGACAAGGACTTTCAAATGGCTCAAAGGGAACATATGCCGTGGTTGTTTGTGTAAGGATGATTCACTCTCACAGGAAATTGTGAGTAGGATCTCTAGGACATCTCTTACAAACTGGGTATCTGTTGGCCACATTTATTCATTCATAAATCTGTTAACTATATATGAAATACCTAAGTATTGGTTGGAGTCCAGTAAGAAAAGTAGAAATCACACCAGCTAAGAGAGGATTTTGCAGAAGGATTTGGGTTGGGACATCAAAGGCAGGAGGCTCAGGTTGTTACAACCTAGAAGCTTGATGGACTGCCTCATGTGTGTGGGAATTAAGACTACTCAGGATGAGTGTTGCCTGGTGGAGACAAAACCTCAGAGCAGGGTTTATAGAGGTGGGATTTCCTTTATGGAAGGGCTCCTGCTTGGCAGGTCTTGGTATCTCTGATGAGGCACTTGTTATGGGAATGTGGAAAAAAGGTAGAAACCAAAATGGAATGTTACTGCCAGAGCCTCAGGAAAACAGGAAGAAGCAAGTCCATCCCTACCTTCTTGCCTTCCATTACCTCTCAAGTGCTCCTGATTAGCAAAGACTAATAGGAATAAGGCTGGCAACAGAGAAAAATATGTGTTGCCAAGTTATAGGCTCACTGGGCAGAATGTAGAAGGATGGATTCAGAACTGAGGAAAATAAAAAGCTGGACATGGAGCAGACCTACTATGTGCTAGAAGTTATGCTAAAGTCACAACTGGGAGGGGCACCTGAGTGGCTCAGCTGGTTAAGCATCCTACTCTTGATTTTGGCTCAGGTCAAGTTCTCAGGGTCATGAAAGTGAGCCCCATATTGGACTCCACACTCAGTGCAGAGTCTGCTTATCGTCCCTCCTCCTGCTTGTGCACGCTCACTCTCTGTCTCTCTAAAATAGATAAATAAAATCTTTAAAAACACAGCTGTGAGTGAAACAAAGTCTCTACTTTCACAGTGCTTATATTTTAGAAATAATAATACAGTAAAAGAAAAATAAACAGTGTTATTCCAGATAACCATACATTCTAGAAGAAAACAAAACCAAAAGAGAGACAGAGAGTGACTGGAAAGGTAGGAGAGGGAAACTATGCTAGAAAGGGGGTCTGAGGAAAAAACAATGGAACAGAATTCACAAAGATGAAACTCTGTGAAGAGCTGATGTAATCACATTGCCTGTAGAAGGAAAAACGTGTTTAGACCCTGATCAGAAAGCATCCTGACACAGAGAAGAGGAGTATGAAAATGAAGTCCTGGGACAGATTATACAGGCCATGAAATTAGGTTTAATTTTATTCCAGGTGAAATGGGAAGACATGGGAGAATTTTAAGCAATCTGATTTGTGTAATTAGAAAATCATGCCATCTGCTTTGTGGGGAATGGACAATGATGGCAAGACTGGTCATAAATGCTCACAGATGTGTTTCATTTGGCTTGCACTGAGTTAAAAAAAAGGAAGTGACACTTATACATTGGTAAATTTCTAAGAAAAATGAAAGTTCTGGCTTCTGTTGAAATACCTGCAGATCTGGCATTCCTGGGCTCACAACACAGCAACCATCTGCTGATGCTAAGTGACCACTGACTTTCCAGAAAGGGCAATTCACCACTACCCACTCACTGCTCATCTTACCCCTGAGAAGCCTATTAACTTCACTAATATTAATTGCCTGAACCCTAGGGCATTTGAGTTTGTAACTTCTGATCATTTTTCTTTGCTTTCAAGCAAAAACTTTGCACCCCACCCCCTATTTATAGTACTCTATTTTCCTTCAGGCCTCAGGCACACAGAATGAAATAAAATATAACTCTTTTCTTTAAAAGATTTTCCTTATTAATTTGAGAGAAAGAGAGAGACAGAGAGAGAGTACAAGCAGGAGGAGGGGTGAAGGAGAGAGGGAAGCATACTCCCTGCTGAGCTGGGATCCTGATGATCATGGATCATCACGACCCTGGGATCATGACCTGAGCTGAAGGCAGACGCTCAGCCATCTGAGCCAGCCAGGTGCCCCAAAACATAACTCTTGATTCATGTCATGCTCCCTTTGTTGCTGCTGCTATGTAGACAGTGGAGGGAAGATGCATGAGCAGAGAACTCCAAGTTCTTCCCTTTTTCATCCTCCCACATCCAGCCTGGTGGCCTCCTGCTTCAAAAAGTAAATCCTTTTCCAACACCAGTTCCCAACAGCCGGTAAGAACTCGGGGTATCCTCTCAGTCTTCTCAGTTTTTTGGTTCAGGTGGATCTTAAGGGAGAGAGCTAGCAGTCATGCTAGGTCAGGAACCGGAAACAGAGCCACAGAACATTATGTTTTTCCAAACATAAAGTCAGCATCCTACAGAGCTGTTTTGATATATGAGTGAGAGGAATGACTTCATTTTCTTTTGTAAAGAATTTTTTTAAGAACTTGGTCTCTTTGGGGTCCTATTTATTATTAGGCATTTTCCAGCCTCAGGTTTTGATTTACATAAAAATTTGCTCATATTTTAGCTTTTACTAACTGATGGGGGGAATAAACATAATTAAAAGGGTATTTGGGGTAACTGGGTGGCTCAGTTTGCTCAGTGTCTGACTCTTGATTTCAGCTCAGGTCATGATCTGAGTCCTGAGTTCAAGCCCTACCTAGGGCTCCCAGCTCAATGAAGAGTCTGCTTAAGATTCTTTTCCTCTCCTTCTGTCCGTCCTCTACCCTCCTCCACTTGTACTCTCTCTCTCAAAAAATTATTAAAAATATTTTGACATTTTAACAATAATGTTCATGTGTTTGTGATTATGATTTAGTTTATACATTCATTTGTTCATGCAAGTACCATATACTTTTTACTAATTTTATCATCTTGAAATTAACTACCTGAATGGTATTAAATTTCATCCCACGTTGGAAATATGAAAAACAATGTAATTCAGTAAAAACAATTCATGACAATGTAATTATCCAAATGATATCTTTGGCAAAACTCTATGTTACTATTCCTATTGCAAGTACAAATTCCTGGAATTCTTCAGGATGATTTATATATTTATGTTTAACATAAAAGGGTTGTATATATGAAAAAAAAAAACAATGTAGCAAATAAATAAAATATATTACAATTTCATTCTCTTAACTTTTGTTTAATTCTTTTCATTTATTTTTTAAGTATCTGAGGCAATTGATATTCTCCCCTACTCTCAAATACTTTCTCTAAGTAGATTATTGACAGGAAATGGAATTTATTTTTAAATATTTTCTATATACATTTGATTCATTATTCAATCCCATTCCATCATTAGTGGAGTTTCAACAAGGGTACTGTTAGTGAGGGGTTTGTAATAAGCTGTTTGGTTATCATCTGGCTGTTTATTTATAGACCAAGGACTTTAATATGGAAAGTCAGAAATAAAAGCTGTCTTTTTCCAAAAATAAAAATCTAAAACTATAGGGAACACTAAATTCAAGTAAAGTAATGGTTTTTTTTTCCAATTCTTTTGCAATTTAAAATGAAAAATAAGAAAAATATAAGCTGCATCCTGGAGGCTTTCGACTTAATGATTTGGGATATGTTTATTGGATGACATCTGTGTACAAGGCCCTCCATTAAATCCTATGAGGAAAAATATCAAGGAAGGTTTGATTTTACCCTCATGAATCTTACTTTTGTGAGAGAAACAAGCATTTGACCAAAAGGTTATAGGAAAATAAGAGCAGGAGCTCTCTGTCAGACTGACAGAGCAGGTAAGGTTTTGCTAAGGAGCTGGCACTTGAGCTGAGTTCTGAAGGACTCAGGTATTAACTAGAGAAAGAATGGCATTTGATAAAATTAGAGCTGTTCAGGTTTAAGAGAGAATAAGGCAGAAGTAAGAGTGAGGAAAAAAAGGGGGTGATCTTGGAGATTGGGTGGGTGAGGGGGAGAGAGAGAGAGAGAACTGCCTCCTATAGTTTTAAGTTGCCTTATCACATGAGGTACCAGGAAGAGGCTGACCTTCTGCTTGTTGTATTGAAGAAAAAATACTTGCCTTCAGTTGGAGAATTTACTCAATACTAATAGGTCCCTTTTAATACTCAGATTCTCTGCTCTTATTAGCCCTAGGCAAGAAAATAATCATGCTAACATTAATCTTTGGAACCTCTTTTAAAATGTAGTCTTTCCCACTTATAGACTAATATTCTACCTTGCTTAGTTTAGCCTTCCTCCCTATCCACCAGCCCCACTCCTATGTTTCTAGACTCAATCCTCCCCTATCCCATTTCCCATCACTGACAGCCACTTTCAGGTACTAATTGTTGATGTAATGGTAGAACATGATGTTTTACTCTATCCCACTAAGGTAGTGGCATTTAGCAGAGACTCTTTAGTAAAGTCTCTTAATCCCAAAGTCTTCTACTTTGTTGGAAACACCTGAAACAGACCGGCAAATATGTGCTAGAGAATTTTAGGTAGCAGTCATCAAGTCTTCCTTGACCATCTAGCTCTTCTTCTATGTAGTTCACCATCATAGTAAGAATATGTACAATTTAGTAGTCTTAGAAATTGTTAAAAGTTGAGTAAAAAGTGACCAGATCTTTATTCACTTCCTACTCTGTGATGTGAATACCAACAACCTTTCTGTAATTTGATTCCATTTAGACAGGCAGGGAGAGAAACAAGCTAAAATTAGATTAAAAAAAGTTTGGTGACTCAAAAACACTACTGAAGTTTTTTTTTGTTGTTGTTGTTTTGATTAAAACTAACAGTCACTTTAAAATCAGTTGAAAAGTTCAGAAAAGTCGCAGTCTTAGTGCAGTGAGACCGTATTAGTGGTAGATGCTTGAAAAACAGAAACATATGATAACCAGCTTATTTCCTTTTTAATCCTTTTGTGGACACCAGAATTCAGAATTTTTTTTTTTAAAGCTTAAATAGTCCTTGATTTAAACACAAACAGACACACACACACACACACACACACACACGTTTGAAGTCCTTTCTGAGTAGTGAGGCTCTTATTTCCTCTTCCCTTTGTCACCCATTTTCTATTCTACTCACCAGCATTTATGATTATATGTGATTATATGGGATGAATTTTTGGATTTAATTCAGCCTTCACAATGTTAGGTCTGCTTTTGTCCTGTTCATTCCTGGTTATTCAGTTCAATCCGCCAGGGTAAAGTTTTGGAATAGGGGCAATATCTTTGTGTGAGAATAAGTCTAAAAGGTTGGAGAGATATTTACAGAGATAAATTAGGTTGCACAAGAACTGAACCTCAAGAATGTTCTAGTGACTGCAAAGATGACTACAAAAAGTCCATGAAGTCGTTGACTTCACCAATCCTGGAATCAACCTAGTGCATGGGATAAAAACAGAGAATTACAATCCATTTTCAGAAACTTCTTTTGCCACATACTAGGTGTCCTTGGGTCAGAATGCTCAATCCTCCTAAGACTCTTAAGATTGATTTTTGGTCTTAGCCTTGTCACCTATGTTAGAATCCTAAAGAAATTGGGCTGGTTTAATCAGACCAGGAAAAATAAGGTTTAATCATTTCAGTATTTATAATTCTTTGGGGTGTAAGACTAAGTTTAAAAAATCATTAAATTTCTTAGGCAAACATGATGTAACATAGTTCATAGTCAACTTGTAAAAACTTTGGGGGAAAAAGTACTCTTTAGGAAAGTGGTATCCCAAGGGATGCATATTAAAGAAATGATGCTGGTATCCTATAGCTCCTCAATGTAAAGTATAATGATCAGTAAGACAGACTTGTATAATTTGATCCTTCTCCAGAACTACTTTAAGTTATACCCAGCATAGCCATGCAAACTGCTGCTGATGAATTTCTTGTTTATTTAATAATGGAGAACAATCCTTCAAGATTTCCTTCACCAGTCAGATCAAATCACATGCCCGTTCACACACCTATCCTATCACTTGACTCTGTACAAAACCAGTTTCAAGAAATGAACTCGTTGGCAGGCACACACACAAATTCATGTATATACAAATTTGGTTTGAAAGCAACAAGTTAAAGAATAGATCTGTGCTGTCAAATTTTGGCTTGAAATGAAACAAGAAATGACCTTGTCACTATAAAAGCATAAATGTGTCATATACCATACATTTAAACTACTTAGCATTTAATGGAAAATTAAATTCTTCATTATTCCTGATCCTTCTTCTAATTCTTTTATAAATGCTAATAGACAGGGCATTCAAGAATAGCATGTATGTACTCAGAGCATTTCCCTGGTATTTTCATTTTGCTTGTATTCAAAGATAAATGCTTTAAAATAAAGCTCAGCATACAAAAAGAGGCTTTCCCTAAACACTGAAACAACTCAGAGGGCCATGAGAAATCTTGTGACTGCCTCCACAGCAATTTCTGGGCAACCCTTTGAAGACCATAAACATGTATTGGTATTTCCCACATAACCCAAAGGCTAGTATTTACCATCAGTTAACAAGAAAAGACCCCAAACCACATATTATATTTTATAACTTTTCAATGTTCGCTATAAATGAGAAGCAGAATTCTATTTCATGCAAGAATGGTGTGTGCCCAGGCTCAACCCTTGCCAGAATTTGAAGGCTAGATTGGCTTGAGCACAAATCTGCCTTCTGCTTTCTTTTCTATTAAACAAAAGATTAAATGACTAGGTGCAATTGTAAATGCTGTCAACAGTATTTGCGCTGTATTTTTAAGATACAGTTGTACTGTCATTTGAGTGATTTATCTTCTAATTATTTGTCAAAACGGTGTGATTAAATATCATGCTCCATTATGGGTTTCATGTAAATAGCCTAATTAGCCCCGTTCTGACTCCAAAGGGCATCTCCACAGAGCTTCCAGATTCTGAAGAGAGACAAGCTTTCCCTTCTGCCTCTTCATAAAAAGGCTACTTCTTTCTCCTTCATCCTCCATGAGATTTATGGGCTTTAACTTCCAGCTCATAGGGTAGAAGATCAGGCTACATGCCTTCATTTATTCTTGAATATTATGGCACATCCTCTATTCTAACTGCCTCGCCCTTCAGGATGCCATAGGTGGAATCACGTAACTCTGTATTAACATTTGGAAATGGCTTTTACCTTTTGGGTCATTTTAATGGTGTCATTTCAGTCAGTTACCCATTTGGAATATTACTTAGCTGTATGGAGAAAATACTTTCTGCACTATTACAAAATAATTATTTTGCTTTTGATATAACGAATATATTGAGTTTGCATAGAGTTTCTACTCAATTATTATTATTTTTTTTTCCTGTCGTAGGTATAGGGACAGGGTAGCGATGGTAGAGAATTGACTGAGTAGAGTTTCATGAATAAAGATCCATATAATCTGGGGCGCCTGGGTGGCTCAGTGGGTTAAAGCCTCTGCCTTCAGCTTGGGTCATGATCTCAGTGTCCTGGGATCCAGTCCTTCATCAGGCTCTCTGCTCAGCGGGGAGCCTGTTCCTCCCTCTCTCTCTGCCTGCTGTTCTGTCTACTTGTGATCTCTGTCTATCAAATAAATAAATAGAAAATCTTTAAAAAAAAAAAAAAGATCCATGTAATCCATGGCCTTGAACACTTCAGTGAATTATTTTGAGAGAGCTGGTGTGGATCTGTAGAATAAAGTAAGACAGCGTCATGAAGAATTACTAGTGAGTCTTTGTATGCTATGTCAGATTAAAGTCTTTAAACCTATCAAATACACATTCTCCTTTTAGCTTGTGAAGTCCTTTAAAATCGGTTTGTAATTCAAAATATATTCCTATCACACAGAAGGATTATTATGATGTTTCTCTACCCCTTTATATACTTACACAAATCAAAAAGACCAAAAGTTAGTAAGCCATAAAGGGAAAGACAGTTGTCAGCCCTCCCAGTAGACTCCTGTCTTCCTTTCACTTGGGTGTGTGTCTCTCAATTCAAGGCAAAGTCAGGGGTCAGGAGTTCTATTAGACTATTTTAACTGTTCTTTTAGGGCAGACCAGGTCTCTCGGACAGGCTAAAAGCTGTAGATTGAAAATAGCCTTAAGTCATGCATTTTTTTGAATAATTTAGGCACTTTTATTCTGAGTTTCTTTAAATCTAAATTGCCTTCAGCTAAAAGTTGGCTTATCTCTTTGCATAAAGCCAAATTATCACAACTCCAAACCAAAGAATCATTTAAACTCTTTTTTCCCCCCTCTCAAAGTCAACCAGAGGAGGAATGGTCTCAACAAAAAGGTTTCTTAGCAATGCAAATGTGAAGTTTCTGGACAGAGAAAGAGCTATGTAAACAGAACAATAAAAAAGGAAAATACCAGTGAAATCTTTGGGCTTCATCCTTTGGAGGACTTTGAAAGGTAGCAGGACTTACTCCAGTTAAGCAAGAATTGTTTATTCTGCTTATCTCTGGTCAGAACTAATAGTCTTAATGGTTTTGAAGAGCCTCAACTGGTCCTGGGTTGATGTGGTCATTTGCAGATTAATTGTATCCTTTTGCAAACAGTCATATTTCCACATTATCATTTGTAACATACATGCTGTAGGTTGTTAGAAGATTTGCAGTCTAGTGAAATAAATGTCATCCACTTTTAAATCCTCAAAGCATATTGTCACAGCATCAAGCAAACATATGTGAATGCCTTTTCAAGTTTTGCTACTCATCGACAGATATCTTTGGATATCCATAGGCAGCACAGGCAAAAACCACACACAAATTAAAATGAACCATAATTCCAGATTTTTATGGCATTCTCTTCAACTTGAAATTTCACAAAGTTTAAACAAATGAATATAAAGAAATGGAAAATACAGTGAAATTCAGTACTGAGGAAACAGATTGAATGGATGGGAACATTTTGTTTGCATGTAGTTAAACATACATAATTAGTTCTCGAAGAGAAGAATCCAGTAACTGTATAGTCCTTGGGTCCTACTGCTCTGCAACTTAATGAAGAGATAAAAAAACAAAACAAAACAAAACAGTATTGTAGAAAAATGGTTCAAACTCTTAACAACACATTTTATTTACTTGGGGAGCTTTAAAAACTCTTTTAGTACCTGAGCCCCAACAGGTTCCAATGAAATTGAATGTCTGGGGTCCAGAATTTAGTTTTAAAAGCTTCCCGGGTGATTCTAATGTTCAACCAGAGTTGAGAACCAAAATTGTAAACTGATGGTTTTTATATATTAGCTTATCTTAGGTCACTTGGAAGGTTGGTTAAAATATAGGCTGTTGGACGGGGCACCTGAGTGGCTCAGAGAGTTAAAACCTCTGCCTTCAGCTCAGGTTATGATCCCAGGGTCCTGGGATCAAGGCCTGCACTGTGCTCTCTGTTTGGTAGGGAGCCTGCCAATCGCCTTCCCCCACCGCCACCCCGCGGCTCTCTGCCTGCCTCTCTGCCCACTTGTGATCTCTGCCTGTCAAATAGATGAATAAATAAATCTTAAAAAAAAAAAAAAAACCCACAGACTTAAAAACACACACACACACACAGTTTTTTTACAATAGGTCTTTTATAGGGCCCATCCCAGGTGAAGCTAAATGCTGTTACTGCTGCTATTCCAAGTATCACATTTTGAGAACCACTATTACGTATAATGTTGCCTCGTCTGACCCAAAATACACATAGTACCTAGGTATACTAATCATATATATTTTGGTTGTTTGGGAAATCCCCCCCACCACCACAAGCAAAGGTGTAACAAGACGTACATGCAATTTTAAATCAAGTATGTGTTTTGGTTATTATAATAACTGGACACTTTACAGTATTAAACAGAGAATGTGTTTTTCTACTTAAAGTGAATTTATTCTTATCGAAGAATGATCAGAGAATCATGAGATAATCTGAATTATCTTCTAGGAAAAAGAAAGAACTTTCTTCACTTACTCAACTTTAAGGTACAGTAGGGAAAAGAGTTGCTTTATAATTTTGCTCCATGAGTTCTGCTTGCTCATCACATTGGTTACACAAACATAAATTTAATAATAATAAAAAATGAATATGTGAGTTCACTAAATGGAAAGTTAACATTAGGTTACCTAGGTCAAGGAGAGTAAACAGGAGCATCAGCAATCACATCTCTCAGTGATTCCCATTTGGGGTGTTTTTTTGTTTTGTTTTGTTTTGTCTTTCTCTGATGGTGGAATTTTCAGGCATACTACCCCATTGATGTTCAAGACATTGAGCTGTTTTAGGTTTAAATTACCCTTGCAAATCAATTCCAGAATGACTCTCAAGGGTATCTGATTGGTCCAACTCGCTCATTTCTGTACCAATTACTATTAAACACTATGCTCTCTACAGCCAGGCCTGTGTCGTCCAAGTCAGGGGGAAGGGTTTAGCACCAACTAAGTCACAAAAAAGAAGAGATTCTGTTAAAAGAAGCATGAAGAAGCAAATGTTGCAGGACAGGTTTAAAAAAAATTATCTATCTATCATCTATCTATCTATCTATCATCATCTATCTATCTACCCAACTAGTCACTGCAGTCCTGACTATGTTAGCACTTAGTAATTGCTCGATAAAATTGGATGGCTAAGTGAGTCATTTATACATATTTCTTCTTTATTTACAGTAAGTTGCTATTAGATCTTTTTTATGACAGTGTCGTGGTAAGGTTTATAATATTGAACCTCAGGTTTTTAATATCTTGTAGTGCAAAAATATTTCAACAATTAGTATGTAAGATTAAGCAATAGGGGCATCTGCATGGCCCAGTCAGTTAAGCATCTGCCTTTGGCTCAGGTCATGATTCCAGGGTGCTGGGATCAAGCCCCGTGTCTGGCTCCCTGCTCATCAGGGAGTCTGATTTTCCCTTTCCCTCTGCCCCCTGTTTGTGCTCTCCCTCTCTCAAATAAGCAAATAAATTAAGATCTTTAAAAGAAAATGATTAAGCAATAGATAGTTTCCAAGGATGTCTTATAAATCTATCGGAAATCTTAATTTGCTTAATCTCTCCAGCACACTTCTACTTGCATTCTTTTCAAAGATATCTGATATTAGATATAATACCTAATTATATATATATATATATATATATATTTGGGGGGGTAAGATTTTGTTTAGTGACTTGAGAGAGAGCAAGAGAGAGAGAGAGAGAGCATGAGCAGGGGGAGGGGCAGAGGGAGACAGAGAAGCAGGGGAGCCCAAAGTAGGGCTCAATCCCAGGCCTCAGGCCTGGATCACGACCTGAGCCAAAGGCAGATTCTTAACTAACTAAGCCACCCAGCCACCCAGATTATATATGTTTTTTTAAAATGTCAGTTAAAGACAGAACTTACAGATTTCCAATCTGGGAATGGAATGGGAAGGAAGAGAGAAGGTGATTTCATAGATTTTTGTCCTTTGTGTAAAAGTGTGAACTGCCTGAGCCTCCATTTATATTACTGGTATGAAGAAACTGGGAAGAATTTGTGCAAGAACCACTTGGGTTTTTAGAGGTCTTTGAAAACATACTGATGAGTTTTTTCAGTAGTTAACAAAATCTTCCTTATAAACTGCTTGGTTACTCTCTACTGGGGAGACTGGAACTTGCATATAGTTTTGCACTGCTGGTAGAGGATCATGACCATATTCTTAAACAGTCTTTCCTAAAATTGGAGTACTGATGTAATTAAAGATTGACCAAAGCATGAACTTACATTCCAACTGTGACATTCAGGTGAAAGATTGATCTTTAACTGTATGTAAATAGAGGGAGTTAACATTTATTTGCTCTTAGGAGTGTATAGACATGTGTGTTACTTTCTGAATTTTGGGCGTGGGCTTGACTTGGGGAATGGAATGATGGCTAAAAGATATAGGGCTGATATTGAGAATAATTATTTTACCTCTGATTATACTCTCAGTATTAGTTTCCAAGGGCTGTTCTAACAAAATACCATAGGCAGAGTGATTTGAACAACAGAAATTTGTTTTCTCATGATTCCAGGGGCTGGCAGATCAAGGTGTGGCCAGGTTTGGTTTCCCTCTCACTGTGTGCTCAAGTGGTTTTTCCTGTATCTGTGTTGTGTCTATCCTAGTTTCCTTTTCATACAGGGACACTAGTCATATTAGATAAAAGACCACATCTATGGTATCTTAATCACCTCTTTAAGGACCTTACCTCCAGGTTGTCACATTCTGAGGTACTGAGGTGGTGGGGAAGACATTAACATATGAATTTTGGAAGGACACAATTGAGCTCATAACACTTTCTAATTTCTAATGACCATAGTTCTGAGGGGTTCTAGAAAAAACTACTTGTACTTGCTTCAGAGACATTTGGCAAATTAGCATTTTCTTTTTATTGATGAACGAATATGGATTTCAGAAATTAAGAGTCTTGTCTAAAGTCACTGAATAAACAAGGACCATACCTTCTATTAGAATTCAGGATTTTCTGTAACTGTTCTTTCTACTCCATCACCATACCACTTTTTAATGTCTTATTACAACAGAAGGAACAATAATACAACACTGATATGGAATTTAGGAGGGAAAAGAGATAGGTTAGGACAGGATAAATCCTCCCACATGGAAGCCTGGTTCAGACAAGAATGGCACCAGATATGTATGGGTGTGCGCACAGAAAACTCAATACTGACAGAGTAGAGCACCGCCTTCTCACATGACTGAGTGCCCTGGGTCCTGTCTGACCAAGAAAACAATTGACTTTATTGATTTTATAAGACTTCAAAAATTGGTCAATAGTTCCAGTGTGGTTAATTTACTATAACTCCGTTGGCCAAAAAAATCCACAAAAACAAAGTCTAATTCAAAAGCTTGGTCCCATCTCAAATCACTAAATTAATCAATATTTAATTGTCTCTTTATGATTAGCACCATCTTTTTGGTACATTTAAAAATAACAACAAAAATAAATATGGGAAGAAAAGAGGTCCCTGATTGCCCTCAGTCCACATATGGGCTGCTCTATTATTCATAACACATTTTAGGCTCCACTTCATTTAATATGTTCTCCGTGTACACTTGCTAAATAAAAAGTGATATCTTGAAAAAGCAAACGTTCAGATTTACTAAGTAGTGTTTAGAGCAACGGAGCAGAAACCATTTCAGGTTGGGATTGTTATGAAGAACTTTCTCCTTCTGTGTTATTCATATTAAAATTCCTAACATTCAGGAACTTTGGATAATCCAATAGGAAAGAAGATTAATCCAATGAGATCAGATTGCTTTCAGGTGACACTTTTCTTGTTGTTCTTGGAGGAGATAAGGCAAAGAAATGAGGTAGATTTTAATTTTTTTTTTTTCTTTGGCTCATCTTTAGTTTTTAGAAACACAACGCATTTGTAAAGAGGGATGAATCCTGGCTTTTATGAAATGAAGAATAGTAGCATAAAGCAGGAAGATCTTGAGAAATGAAGATATAAATTCTGAAGCAGGTCAAGGGATAGATAATAGATTCCAAGCTTGGACATTAAATCTGACAGTTTCCAAGCTGGCCGCCAGAAAGGACAGAGCAGGTTATGAAGCACAGGCCCAAAAGGAACAATATTCCTCGCTGCAATCAGAGAAAGAGAGTAGAGTAATTATGTACATATGTTTGTGCTTTACAGCATTCTGATACTAATCAGCGTGTATTTCTAGATATGTAAATACCAGATCAATGGAAAACCCTCCGTGTGTGTATTTAGCTTCACGCACCTCCTTGGTTAGATATATAGATAAATATACACAGTGAAGTTAATTGAATATGAATGAGAATCTAGGTTAAAGTAACACGGATCAAAAACTGGCTGCCACAGGTTTGGCATTCAAGCTCTCATGCCTACAAGTTGTAGCATTTTTCTCACTATGTTATTGAAATTGGGAGTTGGTCCAAAGCATAAACAGTAAAGGACTGAATTACTGCAACATGATCTACTCAGAGATACTCCTAAGGCCACCCAGAAGCTCCTGTTGACAGAGAAATCAACCACCCCCAGGAGCCCAACTAGTCCCAAATGACTGACGTGGGCAGGGTGACCCACCCTGGCTACCTTCTTTCTCAGGACAATTTGAGGTTTGGACGCTAGTGCAGGGGAATCCACTTTGGGCTAATGTGTGGGGGTAGTGTATCAGGAGTCTGAAGAGAAAAAAATCACCACTCTGTATGTCTTATCTTCACAAAGCCCTGTGTTTTATCCTCCTTCGTCTAAAAAAAAAAAAAAAAAAATTGGTGATCTGATGTCTAATATTCTTTTTCTCATGTACGATATTCTGTTTTTTTTCTTCCCCTTTCTCTTTCTCCTATACTTTTTTGCAATGATCAAATTCATAATGAGAATGTAAGCCAGAACACTCAGAAAGGGATCTTTCTCACCAACCACTCCTACATTAGAACCACATGAAATAACACTTGTGCACAGACGGTGAAGACCATTTAGTAGGATGTGCGGGATTTTGGATGGCTGTGCTCGTTCACTCACTGGTTGAGATGATTTACGATTCTATTGCACCTTGAATGTTGCTTCTTTAGGCTTATTTTATGGGGTTGAACTCATTAGTTTTGCCAGTTACTTTGGAAGTATATGCACAAAACCTGTTTTACATTGTGGGTAGGCCTCAGGAAATAGCCCTTCATGACTCTAATTTGGAAAACAATTTTGAAAATTTAACACGAAATGTGTGCCATATTTCTTTAAAATGATAATGATTAATCTGAAAATAAACATGGATTTTTGTAAGTATATTCTTTTCCATAGTTTAATGTAACTTACAACGAAAGGGCTTCATTACATTTTTCTCTCTTTCTCCATTCCCTCAAATATCATCAGGCTTTTATTCAACGATTTGGAGGACATGTGAACTTGGTTGGCTTATAAAATAAGTCTTCATTTTGAAATACTGATCAACAGAATTTTTAAAAATCCAACTATTTAAATATAAAAATATATAATATAAATACATACATAAGCAACAACATGATTTTTTAGTGATTTAAAACTGAGTTGATTTAAGCTTTAAAAATTCCTTGGTGATGTAGCTACTACTCTTTTTGAATATGACGTAGTTTATAGCACACCTTCACCTTTTCAAGGATTTTACTCTCTCTCTTGACTTGAAGTCATGGTATAAGAGAAAAAAACAAGACATTCTGGAAAGAACAGGAGGTTTGAATTTAGCAGTCCTGTGAAAAGTGATTAAGCTTACTTAGCTGTACTTTCCTAATTGGAAAAAATGGAGATACCTTGAATTGTTTTTAAAGATTAGAAATAATATAGTAAAATGTCTTAACAGAGGGCCTGGCTTGTAGTGTTTGAACTTGTAGGTTCTCAATAACTGGGAGTACTCTTTAGTTATTGTTTTCCACCACATTTTCTACATACCACCTAGATATATGCTTACAAAAGATTCGTGTGTAGGAATTTTTGCCACATGCATTCATTGTTAGCTGTTATTTTTAACATCTTTATTGAAATATCTTTCACGTATAAAAGTTGTATCTACTTAAGGTGGACAGCATGATGTTTCTGAGGAATGCATACATTGTGAAAAAAATACCACAACAAAGCTAAAGAACCTACCCATCACCTACCTCTACATAGTCACCACCTATGTATGTGTGTGCGGCAGGGTCTATGTGCAGGTGTGTGGTAGAAGATTCAATTTAAAATCAATCTTTTTAGCAAATCTTGAGTATGCAATACATTATTATTAACTAGCATCACAATGCTTTACATTAGAATCCCAGAACTTATTCATCTTATACCTGAAAGTTATCCCCTATGACCAATATCTCCTTAGTTTACCAACCTGAACCCCACCCCCTTGCAAACCACCATTCTGCTCTGTTTCTATGAGTTCAACTTAGAGCCCACATCTAAGTGAGATCATGCAGATCTGTGTCTGGTTTATTTCACTTAGCATAATGTCCTCCAGGTTCATTCATGTTTTTGCAAATGGCAGACTTTCTTTCTTTTTTAAGGCTGAATAATATTCTGTTCTATGTATATATCATGTTTTTATAATCCATTCATCTGATGATGGGCATTTAGATTGTTTCCAGAGTTTGGCTAATGTGAATAATGCTGAAATGACCATGGGAGTACAAAATATCTCAGATCCAAATTTCATTTCCTTTGGATATATAACCAAAAGCACTGTCGTCTGTTCTTAGTGGTCTTTTGCCACTCCACTCTGACTAAAGAGGATAGTGGTGACTAGGTCATAAGGCTGGCAGCAGTAAAATCTATTTGCAGAATGAAAAATTATCTTCCTTTCACAGGGTTGCTGTTCCTGTCCTGTGAACAGCAAACAGACAAAGAGGCAAGCATGAACTTTCCAAGATGATTAAAAAAAAAAAAAATCTAAAGTCATTTCGAAAAGAAAAACAAAGAAAGAAAAAAAAAGGTCCAAAAAGTTGTCAGAAATAATATTTAAACATTGATAAGGCTGATTGATTATTATTTTCTTATTTTATTCATGACACATTTTGTGAACACATCTAATAAGCATACATTGACTCACATTCTCCATTCATTACCAGGATTTATTGACCCTAGAAATTAATATTGACTGGGGCAAAACAGCCACTGACTTTTCTTGCAGGTCAATAAATCTGGTGATAGAGGAACACCAAACCAGGAGTCAGTACATTTTTTTCTTGGTAGTTGTTTTTTTGCTTGGCTCTAGGAAGAATGTTCGTGCAGCTGACTGCTTCCAGTGGACCTATTATGTTTTTAAAAAATTTAGTAGCTGACCATTTAGAATCTGTTTCCAATTTACTTTGTGTACTAATAGGGCCTGAATCTAAAATTTCCTTCAGATGCATTAATATGTGTAGGTATAATGAAGTCAAAGCATATTTATCATAGTTAAATTTCATAAATAATGCCAGAAGAAAGAAAAAGAATAAAATGATAAACTTAATACATTCTACAATAGCCTAGGAAATTTTATACAATTTAATTACGCATTTCAAAGGATATACCTGAGATCTCGTCAAGTCACTCCATCTTTCTGGATTTCAGTTTTTTTTTTCTTTTTTTCTGTAAAATAAAGTGTTTGAATTTGTCTTTGAGGTCTTTGTCAGTAATAAGATCCACCCAAGAAAGTACACAGGCTTTCCAAAATTTAGAATTTGTGGATATGGGTTATTCTTTCAATCTGAACTCCATGGGGAAACTATTCAAGATTTGGGAAGAAGAAGTAACAAGGAAATGGGGCATATCTCTCCTTCCCTCTCTCTCTCTGTAAATAAAAATATGAATATGAATATGAATATAAATATATAGATTTTTTCAGAACAATTTGTTTTGTATGAAAATGAATATTGGGAGCTTCCTGACTTACAGAAAGAATGGAGTGTTAAAACTATATGATTTGAATTTTAAAGATCTGGTTTTGGAGCCTACATCTATCCTGAGCATGTGTGTTTATGTGTGTGCAAATCCATGTGTATGGGGGTGTGTGCGAGAGTTAAATTAGAATTAATGTGCACCTTCTATGTATGGGTCATTTCTCAAGTACTCAGTCATCATGATATCTTGCAGAGTCACGTGTTTCTCATGGAGAAAGACTACATTCAGAGAACTCAAGTGGTCTATGCAGAGTGAATAGTTGGGCTGTCATATGAATTTGTGCTGGACTTACTTCAAAGATGGTGCTCTGGGTGGTTATTCAGCTTCTCTGAACTCCTATTCCCTCTGTCCAAAGAGAGAAGGCATTGGAAAACCATATTGCCTGAAAGAGTCCAACATCAGTGTTAACTGTAATTAGTGATTATAGTGATTATCATCTTAGGGACCACCCTATGGAAAATATTTCTCAATAAAAGGTCATCGTGAGTAACACAAAACTTAAAATTTTAAGTATATCTAGAACCCAAGCAGTTCTTCAAAAAGTGCTTAGGAAATCCTTCTGGCAAAAATGTCAAGTATGTGGGATGTGTTGAGGAACATGGTGCCCCATCTTCTGTTCCTCACCTGGATGCTTAGGCCTTTCCAGCTCCCAGATTGCTCTAAAATCCACTTAGGTGTACATTTATAATAGCAGGAAGGCTGCAGACCAAGGATTCCGGTTTTGCATTCAGAAACACTGGGGTTTGAGTCCCAACTCTGCTGCTTATAGTTATTAAATTAAAAAAATAATATTTAAAGGCACCTGTCTCCTTCTCTGAATGGGGATAATAAGAAGACAGACCACATGTGGTTGTTGAAAGGATAAACTAGGCAGTGGCATGTGAAGCATAATGAGCAGTGCCTGGCTCACCCAAGTTCACAAAAAAACACTTACAATAGTGCCCCTCTATGCACAGTTTTACTTTCCACGGTTTCATTTACCTGTGGTCAACCACAGTCTGGAAGCAGATGATCCTCTTTCTGAGATTTCATGAGAAGGTCCATAGTAGCCTAATGCTGCATCACATGCCTACATCATTCACCTCACCTCATCTCATCATGGAGACATCTTATCATTTCACATCATCACAAGAAGAAGGATGCGTTCAACACAATAAGATATTTTGAGAGAGAAAGAAATCACAGTCACATGATTTTATTATAGTATATTGTTATAATTGTTCTATTTTTATTATTAGTTATTGCTATTCTCTTGCTGTGCCCAATTTATAAATTGAACTTTATCATAGGTCTGTATTCACACACACAAAAAAAACAATAGCAGCATCTATAGAGTATGGTACTATTTATGATTTCAGGCAACCATGGGGCTCTTGGAAATGTATCTTCTGTGGAAAGGGGAGACTACTATAATAACAGCTTAAAAGAGTCATGCAGTCGTTTTAAGAGGCATAGTCTTCACAAGTGATCAAATTCAAGTGTAAAGGCAGAGTTGAGTTATGTGATATTAATGTAAGATGTTATATTAGGTCTTCTCTCCTTTCCTGTAATGGTTTCTCATAGATAGTTACTACTGTCTAGAGGCAATGCTTTCTCTGGTCCTGATGATTTCTCTGTTGTACTGGTACCAATAAAAAGCTACCAGTACAAAAGAGAATTCAGCCCTCTTCCTGGCCATATCATTTTTGCAAAATTACTTATCTTGAGATCTTTTCTATAAATAGAATGCTCCCTGAGGTCTCCGGCAATGCACAAGTCTGGGACTCCCTGTCTTTATAATAGCCAGACTGGTATTGAGGCTTTGTGGCCAGAGAGTCATGAGATACAGGGAATGGACAGTGGCCTGGGAAGTCTGGTGCTGGTCCTGGCTCTATGAGTAAATTTGTGGGCCCGTGAGTGAAGGATTTAACTAGCAAAGACCTCACATTCTTCATCTATAAACTGGGCAATGATGATTATGTTACAGGAGTGTTTTGGGAAGGGGATGATACCTTCTAGTCATAGATACATGTAGAGGCTACATATAGAAGCTTGCCTCCCTTCTTCCATCCAGGGGTAACCCTTTCCGTCTTTGTCCTTCCCCTACCTCTCTTCCTTTATTCAACCCTTCCCTTCCAATAGCCAGCTGTCCTCAGAGTATCAACTTCTTCTTCTGTAACATCTCAAAAGACCCTTACTCCTATAGTGGAGCACTTATCACAAGGTAATATGTCTGCTTGTTTAATCACCTGGCTTCTAGTAGGCACTACAAGTTCCGTTAGAACAAGGCTTCTCCTTTGGTTACTGAATTGTGTATCACAACCACTCAGTATGGTGCCTGACACATAGCAGATATTCAGCTGCTCTTTGTTGTGCCAAGTTCTGTGATGGGCACTGGAGAAAAATAGTGAACAAGACCCAGTGCCCAGTCTTCATGAGCTCATATTCTCTGACTACAGGTGGCATCACCGAGTGATTCTTTGGGCAACCATTGACTCATTCCACAATCACTTCATGAGCATCTACTATATGCCAGGTGCCATCTGGGGATCTAGGGGTGGGCAATACAGATGTTCTTTTGGCTCTTAGGGATTTATATTCTAGTGAGTGAAGACTTACTGTGAACAAGGGCGTGAATAAGATGGCCCCAGACAATTGCTCTGAAAATGACATAATAGAATAAACAATGGTGGTATGTAGGGGTTATTTTAGATCATTTGCTTCAGGAAAGTCTCTCTGAGGAGGTAATGTTCTTCCTGAGAACTGATGACAACGTGGAACAGCAAAGAAAGCTATAAGGGAAAGACATGCCCTGCAGAGGCATACCATATACAAGTCTCAAGTTTGGTGGAAGCTTGGATTGTTTGAGGAAAAAAGGAACAAGGTCTGTATGTCCGGTGTGTGGTGTTGGGGGTGGGTGAGAGGGGAGTGGGGACAAACAAGACAGCAAAGGCCTTACAATTTAAAGTCCCTGAATGTATCTCCTTTCCTCGTCTCTGTTAGGTTCTCTGTGCTCAATGAAACCACTGTGGATGGGTTCCATAAGCAGCCAGCCCAATAATTTAAATCAAGGAACACTAGAGAAAAACTTAAAACGCAGGAGACCTCTGCAAAACAAAACAAAACAAAACAAAACAAAACAACACAAAACCCAATACACACATGTAGTTCAAAAAGCAGGAAGAAAAAAAAAAACCCTAAAAATATGGAGGAGATTCCATTTCCATAAATGAATTGATTTTAACAAAAGAAATGTTTGTAAATGCCTGCTTTCCATACTCAGTTGGATATCTCTTACATGAAATGAAGGCAGACTGGGGAAAAAAAGGAAAGTCAGCTCCTGCCATACTCTCAGAAAATGTCCTGTGCTGTTCACTCCTGGAAAACGATGGAAGGACACAGATTAGAAGGGACTGAAATTCCATATTTCATAATATTGTAAGAGAAATAGTTCCTGTAGGAAGATTTTCTTAAGCCACAAATCTAGAGAGGGAAAGAAACACAGTTTTGTATGCTGTTTTGTTTATAAACAGATCTCTCTCTCTCTCTCTCTCTTTTTTTTTTAATTTGTGTACTGTTTTCCAGAAGGAAAAAATGTTAGTGCTGACACCTTGCTCCTTCATTCCTTTCCCAGAACTCCCACATTTTTTACTGATGCTGTCATTAGGGAATGCCAGGGAAAAAGCTTAGTGCTTTCTGTGAAAATTGTTTCACTAAGGGGAAGCAAGACAGCTAAGTGATAAGATAATTTAAATGGCAGCAGGAAAGACACTTAAAGTGGCTGAGGGTATAAATGACAGAAAGAACAGAAATGAGAGGTTTGGAAGATGTGGTATGGGTATCTGCTCAGGAGACCGTGGGAAAGGACATCCAGAGCATGGCCCTAGTTTGCATTTTTCTATCAGAACAGGAATTTCTTGTGGTTAGAAATAGGAAAGACAACTATTGAAAAATAATCTTTCAAATAAAAAGGAATGTAAAAGGCTTTTTTAAGGGAAGGGGAAAAGACAAAGCATTTACTGGGTCCCTAGCCTGGGCCAGATACTGTGGATAGTACTTGGTATTTTTATTTATTCCTCATTCAACCCAATAAGGCAAGCATCACTATTCACTGTTAATAAAGGAAGAAATTAGAAACTCCAAAAGTGTAACACAGTTATTCAAACATTGTCTTGCTGGCATGCAGCAAAGCTTTGATCTGAGCTAGGTTTCTTTGACTCCAATTTTCAGGCCATGTCTGTGTGCTTTTACAATTCTTCCTTAAATGTAATAATGTAGGGAGCTCAAGCTAAGTATTTGAAATTATGAAAAACCATTACCATAAAAGATAGTTACCTATTTTAAGAAAGAATTTAAGGGAACATATCTGGACTGTGTTGGCTGGAATACTGTATAATTAATTTGCTGGCATGTTACCCCTTAGCTCATTTGCTCTCAGAACCATATTTGGCTCTTCATTTGCTTTTGGTTGACTCAAAGAGTGAGGAAGTTCTGATCTGGCTGGATGTCTGAGGCTCTCATGTCAGCTGGCTTCTGGTTGGGTTTAAGGCCCTGAGAGCAGACTGGAGAGAAGACTAGAAGAACTGAGATATTTCTCCCTCACTGTCTTATCTCCGGTATCCTCCAGAGCCCCAGCTACAGTTCTTCCTGGTCCAGGTCCTGCCAGTCAGGCCCACATTGTTCTAGCTTTCCAGGTTCTGGAACCAAGACCACCTTCCTTGGTCCTTCTGGCCCAGGAGAATAAGGTTTCCTGTTGCTAATATTTTAGTGGCCACTAAATATGTCTCCCTTCTTCTAAATATTACTCCCTTCTTGGCTTTGTTATCCTGCGTCTAACAAACTCCATACCCCATTCATATATCCAGGGAGTTTCTCGGTCCTGATTAGAACTGATTTCTGCAACCAGTAAAAGTGAGAGAAAGCTGATGTTTGCTCACTTAGCCTCTTGCACACCTTCTCCTCTGTTGACACTCTTTCTCATTCCCAGTGGTTTCGTGGGTCTTTTCTCCTCAGCCTTATCTAAACTTTCTTCCCATAAAATACCTAAAACTTGACCAAATAGAGGTTAACAAAAATGACTAGACATTTTTGTTAGAATGTTGTCTGTAAAACAAATTTACATTATATAGAGATTTTCACCTTAAATTTAAAGTAACAGGGCATAAAGGAAAAACACTGCTGGCATCAGTCATGGAAGATTCTGTTTAAATTAAATTGCATTTTGTTTTGACCTGATGAATCAGATTAACCCTTGAAAGGAACTTACTTATAAGTAGGTCCATCTTTGACCCACATTTTAAGCTAATCCAGGAAATGAATAATAATAATAATAATAATAATAATAATAATAGAAGACAACATAGGGTAACTATACAAATTATATAACTACAAACAGGGGTGCGTGTGTGGCTCAGTGGATTAAAGCCTCTGCCTTCGGCTTTGGTCATGATCCCACGGTCCTGGGATCAAACCCCGAATTGGGCTCTCTGCTCAGCGGGGAGCCTGCTTCCTCCTCTCTCTCTCTGCCTGCCTCTCTGCCTGCTTGTGATCTCTATCTGTCAAATAAATAAATAAAAAATCTTTTAAAAAAAACTACAAACATTTTTTGAAGTGTGTTATATGTGAGACACTGTTCTCATGGATTTATGTCCATTATAATTAAGATAGGCATGATTTCTTATTTGAGATGAAGAAACTGAAGTTCAGAGAGATTAAACAATATGTTAGGGTCAGAGTCAGTAAATTCCAGAGCCAGCCTTTAGTTCTGAGTTTTCTTTTCCTGTCCACATCATTTTTGTTTTGCAAATACATGCTGAGCTATGAAGATAAAAAAAAAAAAAATCATTGGGCAATGTGCTGGATTTGATTCAAGAAAGAGGTCATTTCTTTGGTCTCAGAATGATTAGATTTTTGTTGTTGTTTTGTTTTATTTTTAGCCAATATTTAAAAATTTAAAAAGTGGGAGTTCTGGTAGACCTGCATCCTACAAGATACATTGCCCATTGGAGAGACATGAGCTCTCAGGTTTATGACAGTTCTTGTGTTTCAATCATGTCTTCCTGACATTATTCTTCCACATCTGCTTCACTAGCTTATGTTGGCTGCTTGGTTTTTCATGTGTTTGAGACACATGCTGAAATATTTATGTCTGGCATTACTTCCTGGAAGACTGGGGTTCTAGATCCATTTCTGTGAGCAGAGAATGGTAAGTACTAACAAATTTCCTGGTATGGAACATTATGGTTCACATTCTAGCAGTGTGATGTTCTGGTTGTGTGACTTTGGACAAATGACTCAACTTTCCTATATCTTTATTTCCTCATTTATTGACGGGATATATCAGGGTGCCTGTGTGGCTCAGTTGGTTGAGTATTGGGCTTTTGGTTTCAGCTCGGGTCATGATATCTGGGTGGTGAGATTGAGCTCTATCTTGAGCTCCATGCTGAGTAAGGAACCTAATTAAGATTCTCTCTCTCCCTCTGTCTCTGCTCCTTCCCTTGCTTATGTGTCCTCCCCCACTCTCTCTGTCTTTCCAAATAAAGAAAGAAAATCAATAAAAAAGGGGGTATATCATTAATATTTACCTGATAATAGTGTCACAAAGAGCAAATAACAGCTCATGGCTCCTAAAATATACAAATGTATATGTATATATATATATAGATGTATATAAGATACAAATATACCCATATTTTTAAATAATAAATTACCTGCAAGTTACTGTGTATTAATGGAAAAACATTCAAGAAGGAGGCAGGTAAACTAGAGAAATAGAAATGACATTTTGAGATCTCAATTATAATATTGACAGTATTTTTGAGGATGTAGGGGCAAAACATGGTAATACACAGAATTTTTCAATTGTGAGGTGAGTATATACATGCACAATGGCATTTCAGTTTTAAATATCAGGCCAATCAGTTCATATATATTGAGAATCTATGTGTCTTTCACAATTATAGGCAATAATTGTGGTGATTAAGAAGCATAGGTCACTCTTCTTAGTCTATAATACCTTATAATTTATCAAACTTATAATGATTCTATATAATTCTGTATGTGCCATATTATTCCACATTGAGGTAAAACTACCTTGATAAAGCACAATTCAAATCCCATCATATATATTTCTAAACCTTTCAGTTATTTCATTTTATTTAGAATATTATTCCACAATTTTCTTTTTACTTTGGAAAAAAAATTAAAGTATAGGCATGCTTAATGCTATCGTATACTTAGAATAACCATGGTGGCTAAAAAAATAAAATCTAAGCATTGTCATTTTTCAAAGATCTGTATTTTAAAACTACTGTAACCTTAATAAAAAATTGTAGTCCCTTATGGTCCAGTCTCTGCGTGGAGTAGAGTTTAACAATCTTGGTTTAAACACTTGTTAGTAATTAAATAGAAATTCATTTTTTAAAAAAGATTTTATTTATTTATTTGACAGAGAGAGATCACAAGTAGGCAGAGAGGCAGGCAGAGAGAGAGGGGGAAGCAGGCTCCCCGCTGAGCAGAGAGCCCAATGCAGGGCTCAATCCCAGGACCTTGAGAACATGACCTGACCCGAAAGCAGATGCTTAACCCATTGAGCCACCCAGGCGCCCCTAAATAGAAATTCTAATCTTTATTTTAATCTCTCTTTATTTTAATCTCTAAAACACATAAAAGAAATACAATTCATAGCTTGCAGCAAACTTGTCAAAGTTTCCTTCTTGACTCCGTCATTAACTTTATTTATTTATTAAACTTTTTAAATTTAACTTAATTAGCATATATTGAATTATTAGCTTCAGTGAATCGAATTCAGTGATTCTTCAGTTGCATAAAACACCCAGTACTCATTACATCCCATGCCTTCCTTAATGGCCATCACTCAGTTACCCCTTCCCTCCATCTACCTCCCTTCCAGCAACCCTTAGCTTGTTGCCTATAGATAAGAGTCTGCCACTAGCTTTAAACTAAATGGCTCACAAGATTTCATCAGAGGGAATCACTAAAGTTCTCCCTGATCCCAGTTTATGAGGTGATTCTTATTCACCCAGTCTTATGGCCAAATGTCAAATTCTTTCTTATTTAGACCAAATTTATTTCTCTGACTCTGTCCTGTCCTTTTTTCCCTCTCCCTCAATCTTTTCTCTATCTACTAGTTCTTTGCACTCTACCTTAAAAAGAAAAAAAAAATCAACAATCTTTGCAAAGAGCAAGTAAAGTTTGCATGACTCATTTCTCCATTCCAAACAATGAGAAGGATTGAACATAATCTAGGTTACTTTCAATTGTTAAGCCTGCTGCTTTATTTTCACAGCCAGAAGTGACAAAAACTCATATTCCTTAGTGTATATTGTTAATGAAAGCATCCCGATCATCATCAAAGTTAGTACCACCACAAACATCAACATCCTCCTTTTCATCATCATTGGCATCATTATTATTCACTTTTTAAATTATTTATAATGTGCTGGCCATCATAATAAGTCTTTCACAAGCATTACCTCATGTTCATGGGATGATGAGTTCTACAAAAATCCAGAAACCAATTCTTTCTTTTTCTTATAGCTTCAACCTCATGGTCCAAGATTAGTTCACCAGCTTTGACATCATGTCCGCATTGCATCCAACATTAAAGAGGGATAGGAAAAGGAGAGGGCACAACCCTACTTAAAGGTATAACCTGGAAATTGTACATTTCTTTTTTGTCACATTTAATTCGCTAAACACTAGGGTTTCTATTATAAATGAAGAAGGAGAGAATGGATCTAGCAGGCACCTGGAAGTCACTACTAAAGGGGTCTTATATTTTTTTGTATCTTTCTCAGCATGTAGCACAGGCCTTGATATAAAGTTCCTGTTCAAAAAAATCTCATCAATAGAAACAGTAAGTCCTGAGATATAAGAAAGCTGTGAACAACTTTAGATTTCAGAAAGGTTTTAAGAAGATGTAGATTTCTTTCTTTTTTTTTTTTTTTTTTTTTTTTTTTTTTGTTGGGCTCCAAAGACTGAGATCTGGATAGGTGGAGGGTTGTGTAGGCGATTCATGTGGAGTTTATTATGAGGAAAGGCACCAAGGGTGTAAGGGTGTTATATGTCAGGGCCCATAAAGATAAGAACCCAACTAAATTCTTCCAGTTATGGAATAGGATGAGATACTGACAAGACACTCTTCCTGACCAAAGTTTAGTCAGGCTTCTCTAAGTCTCTGCTCAACTAGGCCATCAACTTTCAGCTTCTGTGTTTGTCTTTGCAATTGGCCACTTGAGGCAAAAATCCTGTTAAATCCTGATTTATCAAGATTCCCCAGCATGTGTATGTGATTACTCTCAATATTCAACTGAATTCCCAATTTCCTGGCATTCTCCAGGTGATATCTGTTCATCCTGCACTCTTTCAACAAGAATCCCATGAGATCTGTTTAACAAGAGTTCCTCCCTACCCCTGATGTTTCCTCCCACTATTCCTCCATCCACCTACCGCTCCTCCCTCACCTGCTCCTTGGCTACAAATCCCCACTTGTCCTTGCTGTATTTGGATTTGTGTCCAATTCTATCTTGGGGTCTTTTTTTTTTTTCTCTCTCATGTAAGAATTCCTCAATAAAATCTACTTTCATCACTTTAACTACTGTCCAGCTCTGTATTTCTTTGACAGTACTTGGGGACTGTCAAGTCTGAGAGAGTGTCTAAATCTAGAAAACATACAATGGAACTGTGACTTAATTTGTTAGATGAACTAGTGAGCTGTGCAAACCCTTAACTAAGGGAATGCCATGACCCAAGTCACCTCCTAACACATATGTCCAGGCTCTGTATTTCTTTGACAGTACTTGGGGACTGTCAAGTCTGAGAGAGTGTCTAAATCTAGAAAACATACAATGGAACTGTGACTTAATTTGTTAGATGAAATAGTGAGCTGTGCAAACCCTTAACTAAGGGAATGCCATGACCCAAGTCACCTCCTAACACATATGTCCAGAGCAGTGTGTAGGATGGGTTAAAACAGGAGAAGAATGAAGCGGGAGCAGACAGACTAGCAAAATATTTTAAAAGGAAGAACTGATTGCATTTAAAAAATTTTTCAGATTAGATATTGAATCTGAAGAAGGAGCCATTGAAGATGATATCAGATCGTCTAATCTTGAAGTTTTAGTTAATGACAATGCTGATTTTAGGAAAGAAGACACCAGAATAAAAATATAGATGCCTTTGGGAGAAGATAATGGGCTTTCTGAAACTGGAATAAGAATTGAACATCTTGTTTTAGGTGTTTGAAATATAAGGACTAATGTGAAGTATAAGGCGCAGATCAGAGGTCTTGAAATTTGACCTGCATATATGGAGACTGGGCTTAACAAGGAAGTATTAGTAGGAGCAGTTATGGCCTAACTACACAATCTTCAGTCTTTGTACAAGACGCAAGTTTGATGAAGAGCTAGAAATCTCCTGGTGACATAGCAAGTACCTAGACTTATTGTAATCCGACCTCCAGCTGATGTTAATAGAGGCACAGTTCTGTGAAGCCCTCCTACTGCAAGACAAATCACTTCAGTTGCTGAGGTAACGGGATTTACTTTTTTCTCCTTTGTTTCCAAACTAGTTTGGGAACTCCTGACAGCACTCTGTGATTATTCCTAGGCTTAGAATGTGATATTTTGCAGAGAATCTAAGGGAACTTCTATGTTAGCCACCCCGGACTTACAGGTTTGTTTTAGTAGGAAGATATTGATTAGGATTCAATACTGCCTTGTAGTGAGTCTGCCTGAATGCATCTTGTAGGAGTTATATTTTCTAATCTTTTTAGGTCTGAAGTGATAATGCTGGACTCATCATTTAAGAGACAGCCAGAATAATTCTTTAAATATTTAAGTATAATTCCTCTGCTCAAACATGCCCAATGTCCCATTTATATTTTTCTCATGATAAAAGAAGTTCTCACTGACTATAGGACTCTAAGTTATCTGGTCTCAGCTCCCTCTCTGACCTCATCTTCTACCTCTATCACTCCTCTCTCGGCCTCAAGGCCTCCAGACTCTATTCCTTTGCAATTAAATGTTCTTCCCCCAGATGTGCTAATGGCTCCCTCCTTCCTGGAAGCTGTTGAGTCTCAGCAAGTTTGTCCCTGACAATTACATAAAACATGGCAGCCCCATCACACCCTCAGCCTGTGTTATTCATCTTTATAGGACTTAATACAAACTGATGTGCTATGTTTTTATTTATTTTTATTTGCACATTGCCTCATTTCCTCTCCTCAGGAGAATACAAGCCTTATGAGGGCACAATATTAGACTGTTATTGAGACAGGAACCTGAAGAACCCCATGAAAAATCTTTTTTGCCACCTCTATTCTTTGCTAGGACCTACTCCCCAACATTACCCACCCTTTGTAGAACAGATAATGTATGTCCTCCTTGCAAAGGTCAAGGAGTTAATGACTTCTTTGGAGTCTTCCAGCACAATAGGTTGCATCTATGGAGTGACTGGGTGGGGGCGTTAAGAGTGTTTCCCAAGACCACTGACTCCCCAGGGTCCCTGACTCTGGGGCATAGGTGACTTATGGAGGACACCTAAACACTAGACTTTGTTTTAACCAGTTCCTGAATGCATGAAAAGACACACACACACACACACTCTGGGCCACAGTCCTCAATAAAAACTCCAGCCCCAAGTGAAGAGCAGACTCACTCTTCTTTCCTTTCTGAGTCTCCTTGATGTTGTCTGTTATCTGCACTCTCCCTCTGTCTTCAGTAACCTCCGCTCTTACTTCCTCTCAATTCTCATTTGATTTCTATCCTGTGCAAAGCCAAGAATCCTCTTGGCTAGTGCTATGGGATCCCCTCAGGGTTCTAGGACCCAGTCTGCATCACTAATATAAACAGTATAAGCTGGATCCCAATGTAAAAAACAGTGATACATAATAAATATCAACATATGTTTGCTAAATGAACATATCTGAATGAATAGGTATTAGGGTAAATTCCAGCTTTGTGGCTAGATGGCAAATATTTAATTCTTTTGCTGCAATAATCACTGCTTCTAGCTCAAGTTCACAAATGAGCCCCATTCTTACACCATCTGTAACTTTCCAGCTAGAACTGGTAGCTTTTTCTCTAATCCACTATATCTAATTCTAACATGGTTTCTCTTTGTGATTTACAGCTGTGTGGACTTGGATTTGTTATATACAATGAACCCGAGTTTCATCATTTGAAGAGTGGAGAATACCATTTCCCTCATGGTGTGTGATAAAAAGATTAAGGAGATAGCCTAAGCATGATTATGGTTATGGGCTCTGGGCAGTTCTTCAATACGTGTTGCCTAAAATTTTCAGTTTAGTTGCAGTTTCTTGAAGAGCAGCATCATGAGGATGGACATGGAGAAGGGATGACCATCCCTTGCACAGAGCAGTGATAGCTGAGATTGATGTATAGGATGAATTTCTGATTGTACACATGGAAATGGATCTTGAAATGTATTTTTTAGTACTGATGATTGCAGAGCTTCCATTAACTCAAGCTGTGTGGAAATATTGCACATGCAGAAGCACCAGAGATTTTATTTCAGTCTTGAAAAAATTCTCAGACTAGGCTCTGGTTATTGATGATTTGGGTTACTCTCATCCAGCTGAGAAGGGGATGAAATGTTAGTTTTTGGGCTTAAAAAGATATTCCAGTATAACCTTATCTGATTCCCAATTTTAAGCCTGCCAGAACTGAAACTCAACTTTAACTATAGTCATCACCAAACATTACTTTCAAAGCCCTCCTATGGATGTGGGGCTGTTCAAGATGCAATAATATACCATATATACCATATATCTTCTGAGTTGGTTAGAAAAATGAGTTAGAGAAGGTGGAACAGGGGCAGGGATGTGGCGGGTTGTCCCCTGACTCAGAGGATAGGATATATACAACCAGAGCAGGTGACAGAGGACTTCTTAAGGAGGCCTGAAGACATGCCACACAAAATCCAGAAGAGCTTTCTGCATGTCACCACTGGATATAACAGTTAGGTCTTGGTGTCAGTCTTGCAGGATTCTAATGTCTCAAAACTCTGTAGCTTTGTCTCCACAAGATAGCTCACCAGTACACAATCCCTGTAATCAGGCAATAGGTGTAAAGGAAGACTGAGCTGATTCTTCAATGGGAACAAGTGAATCCAATCATCCCAGCATGATATAAATTAATTAACACCCAGGCTGTTAATCTTAGTCAAAATCTACCAGCAAAATTCCTAGTTTGTCATAATTTGTCATCTTTGGTGAAAAGGTACCATGTTTTCCAAGTTCAGGTGTATGGGTGAGAGGTGTATACTTTCTCTTATCCGTGCGACGGATGATGGGAGAGACCTTAACTTACTAATTGAATGTGGAAGAGCTGAAAGATTCACAGGTCCCCAATTCGCACTGGAGGAAACAAAATATGTTCCATAGCACTGACGAGAGTGTGGCCTCTCACGGTGCAGCCATGCCTTCCCGTTACAGCTCAAAAAACCCTTGTCGTGGATTCTTCTCTCTCAAATTTCCTACAACAGAAGTAGTAAATATTTCGATCTTTTTGGTACAGTGAAATGTGTCACTAACAGCTAGCACATATTTCTGCAGGTGAGTACAAGGTTAACTTTACTCTTTTTTTTTTTTTTAAGATTTTATTTTTTTTTATTTGTCAGAGAGAGACAGAGAGCACAAGCAGGCAGAGTGGCAGGCAGAGGCAGAAAGAGAAGCAGGCTCCCCGCTGAGCAAGGAGCTCAATGTGGAACTGGATCCCAGACCCTGGGATCATGACCTGAGCCAAAGGCAGTGGCTTAACCCACTGAGCCACCCAGGTGTCCCAACTGTACTCTTTCTGTAAACACTTTCACTCCATCGCTTTTCAGTGTTAGGTAATAACAAGCAAGAATAAAAAAGGTTTCTAACAAATTGTCTGGTGCAAGATTTAAGCTAATAAAATAAACATGGCTCCTGGTGTCTTGAAATTATGTCTAAATAGAAAATATTGATAAAGGAAAGCGTATTGAGAGACCTAAGTCTTTCTCTTCATTCATTTAAGCAAGACATTACTGAGCATTTAATTTGAGGCAGGCACTGTGCAGATGCCTGCAAGTAACTGACTACTTAGAAAAACAGATGTGCTCACAGAGAAGCAAAGAACAAAACAGAAGGTAACAAGCGCCATATTGGGTTAATAAGCAATGCGAAAGGAGAAAGCAGAAAAAGGAAAAATAGACTTTCAAGGCATCCAGCCCCTATTTTTTGGTTCCATTCATCATAGTGGTAATTACTTATCCAATGCCTGTTTTCCTTCTAAAATATATATTCCAGGAAGGCAGAAGTTAGTGCATTTTTTTGTTTCTTTCTGGGGTATTACGAACACCTAGTTTTCAGGACAGAATTCATAAATGCCTTCAGCCAGGGTAATGCAGACCTTGGAAACTGACCCAAAGATCCTATTTTATCTATCTACCTACCTATCTATACTTATTTATTTTAGTGAGCACTCGGGGGGCCATGGGGCTGATAACCATTTCTTTCACCTGGTGAGCAGATAGACACATAGCCAGAGTCTACATAGCACTTGGGAGAGGCCAAGAGGCCACAAAGAAGTCTCATGGGAATGGCAAACGGAGCTTCTCAAAGCACCTGATGAAATTC
Organism: Enhydra lutris kenyoni; assembly: GCF_002288905.1. Taxonomy (NCBI): domain Eukaryota; kingdom Metazoa; phylum Chordata; class Mammalia; order Carnivora; family Mustelidae; genus Enhydra; species Enhydra lutris. The sequence goes on from NW_019154105.1 coordinate 53,878,790, forward strand.
TCACCCTGCTCAGGCAGCAGAGATTGCTGTGGGATATCTTCTTGGGAATTGGTGGTCAGGGATGTTTGCCCTTCCTATAAAGCTTATCCCACTCAGTCCTCTGGTTTGTACAGCTGTGTCTGGAGCATCAAGTTGAATGCTTTACTGACAATAAAGAAAATTGCATTCTTTTCCTTTTCTTATTAATATTTTCCCATAGGGTCAATTGCCACTTACTAGCACCAATCCAGACACTTAAGAGTTCAATAAGCAGTTTTTGGATGCATGAATATTACATGGATACATTTTCTGATTATAGAAGTCCTTTATGGACATATTAAAAATTTAGAGAATGTGAAAATACAGTGATGACTATTAAAGTCTACTCCAGCCTCTAATAAGTACAACCAAACTTGTATAGCCTTGAATTTATATAAGGCCAGATACCCTTCTGTGTATACATATGAATATGTATAAAATACAAAGAAAAAATGTCCCAGGAACATATGGAAAATGTGCCCCATTTTCAAAGTATTTTAAGAAAGGCATGATATTTGAAAGGAAAGGCTGGGGCTTGGTAAGAGGTCATAGTTTGCTTTGTAGTCGTCTCTGACATTTATTTCTTGATTATTTGATTTCTTAAAGGTTAAGAGAGATGTATGAAAGGCTCTTACAAGGACAGTGGCACTCAGCTTTCCCTGGTATTTCTAACAACGTTTAGATATCCAGAGTAAAAAGGCTAACGATTGTTCACTGTAACATTGGATTGTGTGTTTATGTGTGTGACAATACTTGGAACTCTTGGCTAGCCGTACTGCGATCCCTTCTGCATTTTGGTTTGACTTGCGGAATATTTGTTCATGTCTTTAACTTTCCTGTAAAGTTTAGGTGGATCTCAGCCAGTTCTCCTCTTTAACATATTAGTTTCCTCATCTGTAAAATGGGAACAAAAGTAGTAGTGCCTGAGAGGTTTTCTGTGAAGATGAAAAAATCGATATACCTATAAAGTACTCACTGTAAGCCTAATGGACAATAAACACTAGCTGTGATTAGCTTAGATGTGGGCCTTGTGTCTTTCCTATATTTTATCCCAGTCAGAGGAGTCTTGTCATTTTAATCCTGTTCCTTCATTATTGGAATTGATTTGGTTGGTTCCACATCTTTATTTTATGCTTTAAAATAACTATATTCCCTTTCTGTTCTTTCTTCAATGCTATGGACCATATTTATTTGCATTTGTTTTGTAGAAATCTGGAAAAAAATACATCCCATTTTAAACTTTTGGTTTAAATGAGAGGTTATTTTTACATATTTTAAAATATGTTTTCAGACTCTATTTCTATGATTATCAGAGCATAGAGACATTTTTTTCCTCCACCTTCTGTATGAAACAGAATTTAACATTCTTTCCCACTTCTGCTGTGATCATCCAGTTATGTTAATGTAATGTATGAATTTGGATATCAGTTTTTGCTATTGATGATAACTTTTATATTGTCCCTCAATAATGATTTTCATGTCTGCTTTCCTTTTGCTAACACTATGATAGAGATCGAATATTATCCCTTACCAATTTCTGTGCTAACAGCCATCTGTGTTATAACATACTTTTCCTTGTTATTGAGCCCTTGATTTTGACTTACTTCAGTGTTCACTAGAAAATGTCTTCAGCTCTCTATCCCCGGGTAGCCATGTGGGTGGTTTCTTTTTTCTGAGACTTCGCGTTATTTCAGAATTCCTTTCTTTTGGCTTTATACACCAACGAAAACTTGCAGGGTATAAAAATTTATGGATCACCAACTTTTCTCTCATCACAGTTTTGTGAATGTTGCTTTAGTAGATTCTGGTATTTAACATTATAGGAAAGTCTAAGGACAGCTCAATTTTGTCCTTTTTTACAACATTTCTGTTTCTTTTGTGCGTGTTTGAGCATCGGATTTTTTTCTCTATTGTTACAATTAAAATTTCTTCCCATGAAATGTCTAGATACCTGATTCTTTTTATGTCTTGCCTCAAATGCTCTGATTTCCTTTCATTTATCATCTTAAGACATATTTTATTTGCTAAAAATTTCTCTTCAAACATTGCTTCTTCCTCAGTTCGGTTTTCTTAACTTCCTCTGAGAGGCTGTACATCGGCCTCAGGGGCTTTTTCTTTTCCTGCCCTTTATGTCCATTAACATCTCTTCTGAGATTCCATCTTCACAGTCTCCCTCTGCCCCACCCCACTGGCTGAGTTTTCTCATGTCCACCGTCACCACTAAACCTTTCTATGTGGGTTTTTATTTTGATATTTTAGTTTTTGAACAGTACTCTCGTCACTTTTACTCCCTGATGATATATGCTTATTGTCTCTGCTCTGTGTATCACCCAATTATTTTATACACTCACACTTTCCTTCTATGTCACCTTGTCGACCTGTGATTTCTGCTCTTTTTCACAGAGGCCATGGTTTCTTGTCTCTCACTGATGATGTTGTAATAGGTTTTTGCTGGTTTGGCCTGTACTTAATTCTGTCTCTTGTTAAGGGAATGCCACAGAACCACTGTTCTGGGAACCAACATCTCATATCTCGCCTATTCCTCTCCATCACTGTGCTCCAAATGGAGGTGTTCATCTTCACATTGTCCACCTCCCTTCTTTGTGACCTTCTGCCATCTCTCTGGCTCCATCCATTATGCTATACTGATTTCTGAGAGTCCATGCTTCTGATGAATTATCATCCTGCCTATACTCCTTTGACAGGGGAAATGCCATCATACTTTTTGTTTTACGCTTCTCTCATGAGGAGCTTTGTTTTATGCTTCTCTCATGAGGAGCTCAAACACCAAGCCAGGCTCCCTTTCCTCCCCAACCCAGAAATCTAATGCATTGTGTGTTTGTTACCCTACAGACCTCTATAAACAAGTTAGCTAAAAGCCAGTGAATGAATGAGCCATGCAGTTCATTTTTACTTCCAGGTAAATAGGACTACTCTGGTTTATTAAATACATCATAAACCAGTCTGCTATAGATTTTCTTAACTTGGGGCCATCTGTCTTAAATTTTGTGAAAATGAGGCTCAGATTCTGAGAGTAGGTTGTCAGTCAAAATGAGTTTTGGGTATTTCTGTGAGTGCTTCTGTTTGTGTGCATTCAAATGTTCAGGTTATCTATAGGCTTTGCAGTGAGAAGTTGGAAAGCCTGCAATAGGGACTGCCAGCTGAAATCTATTTTTCAAGAGAAATCATTTCTATCAGGGATGGTGGTGGAGGTAGTGGGAGTGAGGGACAATTTCATTGACATGGTGGTATTTTAATTTAAGGGACTGGAGTGATTTATAAAATTGAGTTTGAGAAGCAGGAAAGGCTTTTCAGACCATACATGATAATCTAAGTACTAGTTAAGTACATGAGAAAACAGAAAAAAGGAAAAAATCCCGAGATAACTGAAGATATTTGAGGTTTTATAGATCTATGTAATCATAATCATATTGTAAGTTAGAACTCGCTAAAACAGGATTGGGTCTGAAGTGCTTAAACATGCAAAGATCATCTATTCTGAAGTGTGTGTGTGAAGACTAAATAAAGCAGCTTCAAGCTTATCTATATTCAGCATACTACAGAGCAATTTGTGGTCTGGGTACCCTCTTAAATAAGGACAAATGCTCTTCTGTTTATGTGGTTTGGTCAACGGAATCGTTATAATTAGATGGATAAGCTATGCCCATATCAGCAATTTGAAGACGCTCTGATGATTTTATTTGAGAATTTGGCTTTTAAAAATATAGCAGTTCTCTTTCAATTCATAGTCTCTGTTTCTATTGCATGGTTTTATTGATGACCATTTGCTTCTTGTCACTTGTAAATGGTTACTTTATTTAAAATTGTGCCTAATGCATTTTGGTAATACCAAAATGTCCACTTATTAAAACTGGTGACATTAAGTCATATTACTTTCATTGAAATGGTTGCTAAGAAAATCATTAGCTCAGGCAATACCAACTGTATTTCAATGGACAAATTAATCTTTCCTTGAAAGCCTCATCTAATCTCCCTTGTTCAACAGGAAGTTTTCTGCCTTGTAGGCATTTGTGATCTTTTGGCAGTAAAGAAGAAATATGATCTTTATAAGTAGAACTTTAAATGATATTTTGAGAGTAAGAATGCATAAATGTTCTAAAAATAAGATTGACTGTACTTGAATGCAAGTTTCAAAGGGAATGGATTTATAAAGTATTTATTTCTGATAGAAATACCGGTTGGCAGAATAAAGCACTCTCTTATAGCAGGTAGAGAATAGGATTGTGAGGAAACTATAGAAAACCTAAATTTATTAAAAATAATGTATTTTTTCAGAGTTCTGACCTTGAACAAAAACCTGTGTATCTAGGTTTTCCAATCTATGAGGTGTGTTCCTTCTTTCTATATTATTTGGAAGATCATTACAAAGATTAATGATGGCTTTTCAGAGCTAAGTTCTGTGTAACTTCTTTTAACAGGAGAGTATGAATATATTACCTTTTAGGTGAAGTTAGTGCAGATGAAGTAGCTCAGCCAACAATACTGTCAGCTGTTGCCTCTCACTACACAGGGAGGTTCAGTGGAAAGACTTTTGGGTGTGCCTTCCCAATGTCCAACAATTTTCTGAGGACGATCTCAAAATGAGTCACTGTTTTTAATTACTCCATGCAATGCTGTCTGTTTTTATTGTTTTTCCCAGGCATCCACAGCCAAAGAAACACATTCAAAGTTGTGTCTCAATGTGCATGGGACATTTCCAGCTGTACCACACAAAGTCAAGTGGCAGATGCTTGGATATCCTGCAGCAACCTCTCCCTAATTCATTGTTTCTAGCAAGTGAGCCACAGTACCACCATCCCAATAGATAAATTGTATTTTAGAATATGATGTCCAGCCTTGACTTTTCAAGTGAAGTAGAATTTGAGGGGGCTACTCAGTGTTTACTCTGACATAATGAGATGTCTCATAGTCATATTGAAAGTTGGAAAATATCTCTCTGGAAGCCTGAAGTTTGAACTTTGCTGAAGTGAGTAGAAGAGATGTCATTTTGAACACATGTAGCTTCTATCTAAGTAAGAAGACAGACAAAAATGGATAATTTCAACTGTTTAAGTAAGATTGGATCCATGTTGTATAGGCAGACTCTGAAGCTTATAAAATTTTACACATGTTATAGAAAAAAGGATACAAAATTAAGTATGATAAATGAATACTTATTTTGAAAGAGAAAAAATACAAGTTGGAAAATTGAAAGAACTGACAAATATCATGAATATAACAAAACCCAGAAAAATAACTATTACATTTATTAAATAACTGCTAAGACATTGGTAACAATCCTTTCATTTTTCTTCAGTCCTTTGCCATATTCTCTCTAGTTCCTTCTTTATATGACAATGATTTTGGAAAATAATAAAAATAAAATTGACAGACAACTCAGGTTCCCTTTAGAGTGGTCATCAAAACAGTGTTTTTTGTTTAGAGTGCTGAGATGAAGGTCATACTCAGAGCAACAAATTGCTTATATTACTGTTACAAGTTTGTGCTCTACAAACAAAGTTTTTAATAAATTGTGTTTTGCAAGATTTTTGTCACCTGAAATCCACCTCTAATAATGAGTGTTACCATAGGAAGTCCAGGGAGGGATGAATGGTATATGTCCTCTATTAGGGAGCAGTAAGCACATCCTTTGGTGTGAGGAAAGGCTGATTCTGGTGCTGGGAAGTTGAAGAACGAAGAAAGAAAACCAAAGAGGAAAAATCAAACAAACAAACCTGAGAAGAAAAATGGAGGAAGAGGAACAATGGGGAAGGAATGAGTCCCACTTTTAGGCTGTGCTAAGCATTCACTCAGACATCTCATATGATTACAAGGCCTTGCAATAACTTTTATTTTCCTAATTTTACAAATTAGAAGAATAGGCTCAGAAATTTTAACCAACTTACTGAGTTTCATGCAGTTAGTGCAAGATGGGGCCAGAATTGAAACCCATGTCTGCCATTCAGATTATTAATTCTATAAACATTTGTTATGAGTGTGTTGTATCTGTCATCCTCTAAGAACTGGGGCTACAAGAATTAATACGTTTGTGTGTGTCTGTGTGTGCGTGTGTGCATGCGTGTGTGTTTGATTCAGTTAGTGTCCTCCATGGACAGTACTTACAGAATGAGTAGTTTCTTACCAGAAAGGAGAAAAACTTTCTAAGCAATGTGAAATGCATTATCAGAGGCAAAATGGTCTCTGTTAGGGAGAAGTATTGGGGACCATTTCCCCCAACATCGGGGCTGGTGTTTGTGTTCGGCATTTGTACCCTAAGCTGCGCACCAGTGTCAGAAATGAAATGCACAATTTTTCATGGCTTGCTTCGAGCACTCTTGCCTTTCTTTTTGAAATTTTCATCTTTGAAGGGGTATCCCTATGTTGTAAGAAAGGCAATATAAACATCAAAACCATTCCAGTGCTTAAGGATTTTCATTGTGTCTTTATCAGATCAGGTTGGATGGTGGGTATTGATGTGAGGGTTTGTTAATTCAAATTAATTGTCCTTCTTCAGTGCGTAGGCATTGGTGTAGTCTCTCAAAGGCTTGAAGCACTTAGGAGCATGTTACGATTCCAGCACATGCTTTCAACTAATTTAATGATGGGGATGAAGTTCAAGTAAGTGCTGCAATAATGCACATTTAACAATATTTGTTCCATTACTGCAGGCCTTGATTATCTGAAATGGGAGCACAGTAGTAGATGGCATTTTGATTTGCACTCTAGGATAAGTAGAATGGTTGCATGTCAACCAGCATGAGATATATAGAATTTGTTAAACCAATCTTGTCATTTAATACCTGATGAATTACGAGTGATCACCCTTCCTGAAATATGTCAGTTTCTTCTGGTAGCACACTAGGTATTGTAGTTAGAGCCAGTACAAATTTCTGTCTAAATGTATGTTCAATTTAACAACTGTCTGTTAAAGTTATCAACACATTCCAACATCTATTATACAAAAGAAACCCTTCATGCATTAAGGCAGAGTGATTATCAAAATGATTCAGGAAAGGGAAATACCCTTTGGTGCACCTTATAAAACTGCACAAGCAATAGTTTGGAAAGTAGTCATTTTTATGGCATGGGAATATATAGTATAAATTTGATGTGGCAGTAAAATTTTTTTAAAAAAGAGCGAGAGCAAAGAAATAAAAATCTTTCCATATTGTGCACATACTCACCCTACTCTCTGAAACTATAAAAAGCATAAAACACCCAGCAGGTGTTTTAAAACTTACATTAAATTAATTGCCAACACATTATTATTAATTTCAGAAATGCTGAAAAGGGAAAATAAAAAGTACGTGTTGACATAATGGTACATGGGATATTTGAAAACAAGTATAAAATATAAATAGGCTCAATTGAATGTATTCTGTTCACAGAATAGCAATTAATAACATACTTAAGTGACTGGGGTATTGGACTATTAGGTCATAGATTATTTAGGAAGGGTAGAGGACATGTGGATTGGGACCAATTAGGGAGGAGAAACAGCTACATAAGTATTTCAGAGGAAAAAGGTGGTAGATAGCATGTTGGAATGAGAATATAAATAAAATATTCTATGTACTATGCTTTATAGATACTCTATAAGAATGCACTAAGTGAATGAAATTATAAAATAGAAAATACCTTTTAATTTATTGGGCTGTTTTGAATAAAATTAGACACAATTCAGCAAATAAAAGTATGTACATGACATGTGCCTGGCAACGTACTGGATATTGTGGGAAATAAACACAATGGTCTCTACTCCTTTCAAACATGTGAATGTCATAATTGCATTTTCCCACTACCTCCTAATTATGTGAACATTTATAGGAAGCTATATAGAATAGGGCTGAGAGCTTGGTCTTGGGAATCATACAGACCTGGGTTCAAATTCCAATTCTGCTACTTGCTTGTGTTGTAATACTGGGCAATTTATTTAACCCTTTTGTGCATCAGTTGTCCCCTTCATAAAATGAAAATGAAAGAATCTAGCTCATAAGGATTAAATAGGATTTAATTTGAACTCGTGTCCAATGCTTAATAAGGTCTCAATAAACAAAGGCATTTGTTCACTTGTTTGTCTGCCTTGCTGGGTTGTGGGTCCTTTGAGAATTGCCCATATTGAAGAACATATTTTTATTTATCTTAACATCTTGTTCATATGACCCAGTGTTTGAGTTCCACTGTGCATCTTGTTATTACCTATTTGCAGAATGAACAGAATAAAAGCACTAGCAAAACTGTTCTTATTTATAGTGTATGGATTTTCATCACAGATTTATTTTGAAGATAATACATACATAGGTAGCTAACTTCTCCAGCACTCAGTATGGAATATATGGCATCAAAAGAAAACCCAGGGTACTCAGTGATGTGTTATTGCTTGGATCCCAAGCTCCCTAGCTATTCTCATTTTCTCTCCACTTTTCAGACCAGTTAGACTTGTTTTACATATAGTGTATAAGGGTTTAGCTCTACTTAGCAGGAGGAGAAGGGAAAACTACATCTATTTCATCTTCCTGAAGATACAATTCTCTTGTATAATTAGTTTTTTTAAAATATTTTATTTATTTATTTGACTGACAGAGATCACAAGTAGGCAGAGAAACAGGCAGAGAGAGAGGCAGAGAGAGAGGAGGAAGCAGGCTCCCCGCTAGGCAGTGAGCCCGATGCAGGGCTCGATCCCAGGATGCTGGGATCATGATCTGAGCCAAAGGCAGAGGCTTTAACCCACTGAGCCACCCAGGCACCCCTTGTATAATTAGTTTTTAACTAGCAGTACTTAGTAGTAATATCAATGGCCTGAGAGTGACTAGACCTGGATTAAAATCTGTCTCTGTTCCTTAATTAACAACGACCTCTGACATTCACCCTATGTCATATTTATCATTCTCAGTGGGAAGTTTCTAGAAATAATGTATGCCATTAAATGAAACCTAGATAAAGTATATGGAATGGTGCGGTCCTCTAGAGCAATACGCTCATGTTATTGACAGTCAAATATCCACAAAAATTCATTAGAGAAACTTGTTGATTAAGCAAGTAGTTTATTAAACCTATTTCAGAAAGGGAGACCATCACTTAGTCATGGAGATACCTCAGTGAAAGGCTCCAGGCTTCAGAGGAATGGACTTTCTGAGTCAAGCATATTTAGCCATGACAACAGTGTGTCTCAACCAGATTTTGGTGGGCATTTGAAGATTGTCAAAAGTTGACTCTTCCACAAGCCTACTAGAATCACCTGTTGACCAAGCAAAGCTAGAATTATTAACCTACCCCAGTAAGGGGGAACACAAACTTGGCAGAATTTTGGTAGTGTCCCAAAATGGGGGAGTTCAAAAGAGAGCATTTATAGGGGTTTGCATCTGAGATCAAGAGTTTAAAGATGATCTTTCAAGGTGAAGGACTATATTAGGTTCTCCAGAGAAACAGAATTTGTCGATTTATAAAATATTTGTTATAGGAATTTGTTCACATGATTATGGAATTTGAGAATTTTGATCCATGATCTGTGGCCACAATGTTTAGAGCCAGGAAAGCCAATGGTATGATTCAGAGGTCACCAACATGAGAAAGGGGTAGAGTGCTATAAGTCTCAGAGTCAGAAGCCAGAGAATCAAGTGCTTTAATGTCCGAGGGTAAGAGGTGGTGAACATTACAGCTCAAGGGGAGAGAGAAAATTTGTTCTTCCTCATCTTTTTGTTCTATTTGGGCCCTCAATGGTTTGGATGATGCCTAGCTACATTGGTGAAGATGATCTTTACTCAATCTGCTGATCTTTTTTGGGAACACCTTCAGAGACATACCCAGAAATAAAGTTTTACCAGATGGGTATACCTTAGCTCAGGCAAGGTGATACATAAAATTAACCATCATAGGGGCTGATTATAATTGGATAAAGTGCATGAGACAATGGTGTAAGATTAGTGAGGTAATATTTCATAAGATTCTGTTGTTTGGTAAGCAAGCTCTTTGCCCAGGTGTGTGTAAGAGTAATGATAAAAGAACTAAATAGTCTACATGAGAAAATTCTTTTTTATTATTTACTTTATTATATGACACACAGTGTTATCTTAGTTTCAGGTGTACAACTTAGTGATTTGACAAGTTTTTACATTATGTTATGTTCCCCACAGGTATAGCTACTATCCGTCCCATTACATTGTTATTATAATATTATTGACAACATATCTTATGCTCTATTTTATTCCCATGACTTACTCATTTCATAACTGGATGGCTGTATCCTCCTCTGACCTTCACCCATTTTGCCTAGCCTCCCACTTCCCCCACTGATCCTCTGGCAACTATCAGTTGTTATCTGTCTATATTATTCTGATTCTGCTTTTTGTTTTTTATTCATTTTTAAGATGCCATTTATGAGTGGAATCATGTGAAATTTATCTTTCTTTGTCTGACTTGTTTCACTTAAAACAATACCCTCCAGGTCCATTCATATTGTCTCAAATGACATGATCTCTTCCCTTTTTATGGCTGTGTAATATTTCAGTGTGTGTGTGTGTGTGTGTGTGTGTGTGTGTGTGTGTCTGTGGTGCGTGTGTGCACACGTGCCTGGATGTGCGCAGGCACACACACGCATGTGTTAGCATGCACACAATTTCCCATACTTGGTTATTGTAAATAATGTTGCGATAAACATAGTGGTACCTATATCTTTTCAGGTTAGTGTTTTCATTATCCCTGGGCAAATAACCATTAGTAGAAAAAATTCCTTGTCCAGAAAATTTATTGGTAGAATTTTCTAAAACAGAGAGTGAAGATAGTTGTTGGTTTATGGACTTCTATTCATGGAGAAGAATTTCATAGAAGAAATAATTAAGTCATGTTGACACAGGTGATTTCAGTTCTGTATCCTGGTAGTCAAGTTATGTGGATATAGATGAACTTGATTTTAAAGTGGTTTAAAGTTTAAAGATATTTTCTACTAATGGTAGAGAAGAAAAGTTATAAGAAATACACTTGTTGGACTATTACATTTTTCTATGCACATTCAAAGGTCCAATACAGATGCCTCATTCTCAGTAAGACTGCTAAATTCTCTAAATTGAAAGAGATCTTTATGTTTTTCATAGTCTTAAGAATTTTTATGTTTCTATTATGACAGATGTATATTTTAGCTGAAGGTTTAAATATTTTCTTTTTGTCTGAGAAAGGTAACTCTATTTAAACTTGAATTATTACCAATACTGAAATCACTTTTTTTCAATGGAATTAGAGCTTCATATCAGGCTATTTTTTTTTTTTAAAGATTTTATTTATTTATTTGACAGAGAGAGAGAGAGGGAAGCAGGATCTCTGCCGAGCAGAGAACCCGATGCAGGACTCGTTCCCAGGACCCCGAGATCATGACCTGAGCGGAAGGCAGCGGCTTAACCCACTGAGCCACCCAGGCGCCCCCATATCAGGCTATTTTAAAGAACATTCACAAACTAAGAATAACTTTCTTTTTATTTTTTTAAAAATTTTATTTAAATTCATGTAATTAACATATAATGTATTATTAGTTTCAGAGGTAGAGGTCAGTGATTCCTTAGTCTTATATAGCACCCAGTGCTCATCACATCCCATGTCCCTTAATGTCTGCCACACAGTTACCCTACCCTCGCCCCCACCTCTGCAACCTTCAGTTTGTTTCCTATGATTAAGAGTCTCTTATGGTTTGTCTCTCTGATTTCATCTTCTTTTATTTTTTCCTCTCATCCCCTATGATCTTCCTTCTTTCCTTCCTTCTTTCTTTATTGACATTTTTTAAGAACAATTTTAGGTTCACACAAAATTGAGAGAAATATGCAGAGATTTTGCATATGCTCCCTGCCCCCACACATGCATAGCCTCCTCTGTTATTAACATACCCTGACAGAGTGGTGCATTTATTAGTTGATGAATCTACATTGACACATCTTTGTCATCTGAAGTCCATAATTTACATTTTAGTTTACTCCTGAAGTTGGACATTCTATGTGTTTGGACAAATATATAGTAACTTGTATCCATCATCATGGTATCATACAGAGTATTTTCACTGCTTTAAAAACCCTCATTGCTACATCTATTCATCCCTTTCCCCCTTCCCTAGCCCCTAGCTAATCTTTTTACTGTCTTCTTAGTTTTGTCTTTTTCAGAATATCATTTAATTGGAATCACACAGTGTGTAGCCTTTTCTGATTGACTTCTTTCACTTACTAATATGGATTTAAGTTCTCTGCCCCACCCCCAGTATATTTTCAGGGTTTGATAGTTCATTTCTTCTTAGTGTTAAGGATATTCTAAATTCTAAATGTCTAAATGTACCAATATTTATTTAATCCATTCACCTACTGAAGGACATCTTGGTTGCTTCTAAGTTGTGGCAATTATGAATAGAAGTGCTATAAAAATTGAAGTGCTGATTCTTGTCTGTAGCTCTATTTTTTATCAGTATTTAAGTTTTTTTTTTTTTGTTTTTGTTTTTGTTTTTTTTTTTTACAATACTCGTACAACACCATTCTCAGAACCTATTGCAGGGTCTAAGAATGAGTAAGTGAATCTTAAATTCATGCTTTTTGAATCAATGAAGTTCTCAATAGAATTTGACATATTATATCATAGTTCGTATTTAAATTATTGTGTATAGATTTCTTCTCTTGAGTATGAGCTTCCAGAGGGTAGATTGATTTTTCCATCCAACTGCTTCTCCATTCCTATGCACCACATCTCCTCTCCCACCCAATGCCTGAAGATAGAAAATACAGTGAGTGTTAAGGGAAAAAGGAGTAACTATAATGCTTACCAAGGTTTTGTTTTATTTTGTTTTTAAATTTTTTTTTATTTTATTTTTTATAAACATATATTTTTATCCCCAGGGGTAAAGGTCTGTGAATCGCCAGGTTTACACACTTCACAGCACTCACCATAGCACATACCCTCCCCAATGTCCATAATCCCACCCTCCCTCTCCCAACCCCCTCCCCCCATCAACCCTCAGTTTGTTTTGTGA